>NC_080377.1:42628196-42953156 GCF_014773155.1 Arachis stenosperma
TTGAGCCGATTAGAAATCTCAAGTGACTTTAAGTCCGAGCTCCTAAAGGCTCATCAAAATGATGAAGCGTTATGGAAGGTGCTACCGGCCATTGAGCAAGGAAAACAGTGGAGAGTGTCGGAAGAAAAAGATGGGTTATGGAGATTCAAGGGTAGGATCATTGTGCCGGATGTTAGAACTTTGAGGCAAGATATTTTAAGGGAGGCACACAAAAGCGGATTCTCCATTCACCCGGGAAGTACTAAGATGTACCATGATTTAAAGGCGATATTTTGGTGGCCGGGTATGAAGAATGATGTGGCGGAATATGTTTCAAAGTGCTTAACTTGTCAAAAGGTAAAGATTGAACATCAAAGACCTTCCGGGATGTTGCAACCTTTAGAGATTCCACAATGGAAGTGGGAAAGTATTGCAATGGACTTTGTGTCAGGATTGCCAAGGACTAGGGCTGGTTTTGATGCTCTTTGGGTGATTGTGGACCGACTGACGAAGTCAGCTCACTTTTTACCCATTCGTATGACTTACACCCTTGAGGAGCTAGCACGGTTATACATAAAGGAGATTGTGAGACTTCATGGTGTACCTGCTACTATAATCTCTGATAGAGATCCTCGTTTCACTTCAAGGTTTTGGGGTGCATTTCAGAAAGCTTTTGGAACCCGATTAAGCTTGAGCACGGCTTACCATCCTCAAACAGATGGTCAATCTGAAAGGACAATCCAAACACTAGAGGATATGTTGAGAGCTTGTGTTTTGGACCAACCGGCGAGTTGGGATCGGTATATGCCATTAGTGGAGTTTGCATACAATAATAGTTATCATGCGAGCATCGGAATGGCTCCGTATGAGGCCTTGTATGGGAGGAAATGTTAATCTCCGCTATGTTGGTATGAAGCTGGGGAGAAAAGCTTGTTGGGACCGGAAATGATAGCTGAGACCACTGAGCAAGTCAAGAAAATCCGAGATAGGATGCTTACGGCGCAGAGTCGTCAAAAGAGTTACGTCGATCAGAGGCGAAAGCCCTTAGAATTTGAGGAAGGAGACCATGTTTTCCTTAAGGTTACTCCGACCACGGGAGTAGGTAGGGCGATTAAGGCAAAGAAGTTGAATCCTCGATACATTGGTCCATTTCAAATCCTAGAGAGGGTTGGACCGGTGGCGTATCGGATGGCTCTACCACCTCATCTTTCGAACCTGCACGACGTGTTTCACGTGTCGCAGCTTCGAAAGTACACTCCTGATGCTAGCCATGTGTTAGAACCTGAGTCGATTCAGTTAAGGGAAGATTTGACGCTTCCAGTGGCTCCAGTCAGAATTGATGATACTAGTATCAAACGGTTGCGTGGAAAAGAGGTTTCATTAGTCAAAGTGGCATGGAGTCGAGGCGGTGTTGAGGAACACACTTGGGAACTTGAGTCGGAGATGCGAACGGATTATCCGCATTTATTCTCAGGTAATTGTATTTGAATTTTGTGGGCAAAATTCCCAATTAGGTGGGTAGAATGTAAAACCCGGTTAATTAACGGCTAATTAACCCATAAATGAGAATTTATTCTAGAAAGCCTAAAATGTGATTTTTATGGCTAAATGTGATACAGAAGGTTGAGACGAGAATTTCGGTACCAATTTTATAGAATTCGGACCAAGATTGGACCGAACAGGCCAAACCGGGCCAGCCGGACCCAAAGTGGGCCCTTGGCCCAACATAACTTAGCCAAAACCCTATTTTTCAGCACTCTCTCTCCTCACAACACTCAAAAACACGCTGAAATTAGAGAGAAAGGGAGGAAGAACACTCTCTCAAGTTCTCTCCCTTGGTTGATCTTCAAACCACCATAACTTTTGATCTAGAGCTCCGATTGCCGCTCCGTTTGCGGCCACGCGTTCACCGCGGAGAGCTCTACAAAACCCATATAATCAATCTTGAGGTAAGCCACGTGTTTCTGTTCGAAATTCCAGCCCTTATTTTCGAGTTTCATGGGTGAAATGTTGAGATTTTGGGTTCTTTGATGTTATAGGACCCAACTCTCTTGAAGGAGAAGGTTAAACTTGTCTCCTTGGACCTTGGGTGTGGTAAGATTCTCAACCCTAGTGTGATTTGTTGTTCTATAATGTTTGGGTTTTGAGATGTTGTGTATGGGTGTGATGATTGTGGCTTAGGTTGTGTATATGTGAATATGGGAGCTTGATTGGTGATTTTGAGAAGCTTGAATAAGGGATTTGGTGGTGAAAAATCTGTTTTTGGAGGTGTTGAGGCCTTGAGAGCTTGTGGATAAGTGATTTGGAAGTGCTCCGGTGGAGCTTGGAAAATCGGCTAAGGTATGGTTTCGGTTTCCTGTATCTAATATGTAATGTGGTAGGAAATACTTAGGCTAGAGGCCCTAAGATAGGCATTGAATTGTTGATGTTGTTGAATGGTTGAAATATATGATGTGGTCATATATGTGATGATGATTATTGATGCCTTGGTAGTATGATGTATGAGAAATATGCATGTTGTGATATATGCTTGATGATTGGTTATGGTTGAATTGTGGGTTGAACCATGTTGATGGTGAGTATGATACTAATTGTGTACAATGATGATTTATTGGAATTGGTGTTGTTGAGGATTGGCATGAGGAAGAATATATGATATGTCAATATATTTGAGTTTGAGCCACTTGGGTGAAGTGGGTTAAAATGATGAGATAGTGATTTTGTAAATTGTGGTAAAGTCTCATTGTGTGAGTTGAGGAGGCTTGATGTTGGATTTAATATATTTTGATTGATTTCAAAAAAATGGGATGAAATTGGCATGTTTTGATTGATTTTGAAAAGAGTTGTAAATGGCTTGTTTTGAAAATGGCACTTTGTGGTTTTTATGAAAAACATGGTTTTTGGGCATACTTTGGCGGGACATAACTTGGACTACGGATCTCTGTTTTGTGCCAAATCTGTTTAGAAATGAAATTGGATCCGGGATGTCCATGCCGTTCGAAGAACGGGTGAAAAACGATTTAAAATGAGGAAGTTATGTCCGTTGGAAGATTGGGGTTTAAATCTGTGAATTCTACAGCTTTTAACTTAGAAAATTTTTAGCAGAATAACCCCTTGCACGTAGGCGCACTTGGCGCTACGCGCCGTTCTTCCAGAAAATGCCATCCACGCGTGTGCGTGATGTGCGCGGGCGCGCCGATTGTGCTGCACCCAATGCCCAGCCATTCTTCAGAGAGTTGTGCGAAAACTGTGCTAGCTTTGTGCCTGGGGCACGAGAGTACCCACGCGTACGCGTGGTTGACGCGTGCGCGTCGATTGGCAAATTTTGAATCCACGCGTTAGCGTGCATGACGCTTGCGCGTCGATGAGTTTTTGAGGCCATCCACGCGTGCGCGTGGAGTGCGCGTACGCGTGGCTCTTTTTTCATCCCAAAGTTGATTTTTGAGTTTTAAAAGCCAAATCTCATACTTCTAAGCCTCCGATCTCACCATTTATGTCTTAAATCATTATGACATGCCTAGCTATTAAAAAGGGGCTAGTGAATGAGGTAACTTGCGAGTGAAGCAAGGGAAATATGAATGATCAATGAGGATCAAAGATGATTATGTGAGATGCGGAGGATGGTGTGGAAGTGCTTGTTATGCCTTGGGCCGAAAGGCTGTAATTATTAATGAAATGACTGGTTATGGATTTAACCGTGAGCCGGGTGGCTGGTTATGGATTTAACCGTGAGCCGGAATGGCTGTGTATGATATGAATATTGGCTGGTTCTGGACTGAACCGTGAGCCGGATGGCTGATATGGATGTTGATCCATGGATGAGAATTCATGCATGTTTATGCTGAATTATTGATAATTGTGATTTGCACTTCCACTATCTGAGATACGAGTTTTCCTGGGTAGTAGCAGTGGCTAGCCACCACGTGCTCCAGGTTGAGACTTGATACTCTGTTGACCCTATGTCGTAAGTGTGGGCGGGCACTGTGAAAGACCCGGATGAGCTCGCCCCCGTAAATATTCACCAGTGAGGGTGATGGATATAGATCATGATTATGATCAAGTTTATAACGAGTATAACTCGAGTTGGGGATGCGTGACAGAGGGACAGTCCAATGGTTAGCGACCAGGACTTGTCGGGTTGGCTCTATAACCGACAAGATGATATCATCAGCCACTAGGGACAGGCATTCATCATATGCATACTATATGAATTGTTTGAGATTGCCTATTTGACTGCATATTACTTGCTAATTGTCTAAATGCCTTAACTATTCCTATTTGTATATTCTTTGTTTGATATAACTGTGTTTGCTACATTATATTTCTACTAGTGGTCGGGAGGTTTGAAGGAATCGGAAAGGGAAGTATTAGTTAGACTGAAGAATCTTTAGTCAGATGCCCTTATAAGGTTTAGCTCATTTATAAGCTTTGATATTATCTGGAGGAAGTTCTAGGATTGCCTTTGGCTTTCCTCTATTATTATGTATTATATATGTGGAAGTTGTTACCATGCTGGGGACCTCTGGTTCTCACCCATGCGGATTTTGTGGTTTTCAGATGCAGGACGTACGGTTTCCCGCTATGGCATGCTGGAGACTTCTAGATTTGCGAAGATTCCTTGTTCTTGGGGACTATGTTTTGGTTTATATGCTTTGCTTAGATACTTTTATCTCCATTAAATAATACAAACTGTGATGACTCCTCTTATGGGAGATTTTGGAGAATAGGTTTTATGTATTTGCGTCCCTTTGGGTTTCCTTTGGGGTTTTCCTTATTTTATCATATGTATATATTGCTATGCTCGGACCGGTTTTCTTTGTAGCCGGATTTTGAGTCTTGATATTCCTGTTTTTGACACTCCTTGTATATATATAACCACGCGCTGGTTATCCTTGCTCGTTACGTTATCGATCGGAGTGTTGCGCTTTCGAGTTGCGATTTTTGTTTACCCCCTTTTTCTACAAAGGCTCCTAGTTATAATCAATCATTCATACTACTATACGTACTAAATTTTTATTTTTAGAGGTCGTAATACCTTGCCATCTCTGAATTATGACTTAAGCATAAGACTATGTATGGTAGGGTGTTACACGAACAATTAAGAAAAACTGTAAAATTAGGAAATCGGCGTTGAACCGATGAACCAGCCAGTTACCGGTCGGTCGAACCGAACCAGGACCCGGCCGATTTTTTAGCTATGCAGCAAAACGCTGCCGTTTTGCGTTTTGTGAACCCTAATTCCCTTTGCCCTTCGCATTTTCGTTTCATGTCCCACAGTTCAACACTTCAGCTCCACTCTCATCAAGGGTCAGAGAGACATAAAGAACGCCTGAACGCCATCACGATCCGTCGCGCCGTCAGCACCGTCGCGCCGTCAGCTCCGTCGCGCACTCAGCCACTTCGACCAATCACCTCCGTCGAGCTCTGAGAGAAAGCAATAGAGTTCGGTTGAAGTGTTGAAGCCTAAAGCCTCAAGGTGCCTTCAAGCTCTGAAAGAAAGCAATAGAGTTCCAGGTAATTTTTATTTCAGTTATGAACTTATGATTGTTTGATTGAATCACTAAATAACTGTTTCATGATGAACTGACTATGAGTCTCTGATACTGTGATGAAATCTGATACTATGAACTCTGATGAAACTGTGAACTCTGATTTTGTGAAATCTGATTGTGTGAACTCTGATTTTGTGACATAATTTTGTCATTGTGAACTCTGATTTTGTATACTCTGATTTTGAGAGATGATTTTGTGAACAAAGAATTTTTTTAACTCTGATTTTGTGACATGATTTTGTGAACTCTGATTTTGTCAACACTGATTTTGGGACATGATGAACTGCTAAACTTTGAATTTTGGATGTGTTCATTTGTTGTGAACTTGAGGGTTGAGATTATTGGGTTGGATTGCTGGTAATATTTAGGTATGGATGAAAGTATCAACCAAGAACTACCTAGAAATAATAATGCTGAAAATAATTCTGCTTCGAATGAACGTTCTCTTCCTCCTGCGAGTAACGCAAGTCAGTCACAAACTTCTAGTGTTTGGGGGAAAACTGATCCTGCTTGGAGATACGTTGCTTTACAAAATATAAATGAAAAATCGCATTACCAATGCTTATTTTGTCTGAGTACTTTTGGGGGCGGGGGAATTAATAGAATGAAAAAGCATTTGGCGAAGATAGGTGGAGACATTAAGAAGTGTTCTAAGGTCCCGTATGATGTAGAAAAACAAATGGAAGGTTTATTGAAAGAGATTCAGAAAAGTAAAACTAGTAAAAGGAAAGTAAGTTTTATTAGATTTTGTATAGCTAATATACTAGGCTAATCATATATTGTATTTAATTTGTTAGGAAGGAAAGAAAAAAAAGAAAGCAAAAGTCGCAATATGATCTAATCGATATTGAAACTATTGATAAGGTTGATTTTTGGGTGACGGAAGAGGTTGTTGAAAAAGAGCCTGATCTTCCAAGTAATATTGAAGACTTGCTTGGTGAGTATTATAGTTTATTGATCAGACAATAAATTACAATAGCTTTGATCTTTAATTTATTGATAATGTGTTATATTTTCTTAGATGAGATTGATGCTGATTTAGATCAAGGTGGTGGTGGTGGTAGTACTAGTACATTTTATGTTGCATCACTTACTTTTTCTGGTCCAAGTAGTGGAAATGAAGGTGATGAAATCAATGACGCAAATCTGTAGCAAGTTATGGAGGATTTTGATGATTGATGACAAACTTGGATCATTTTGATGCTGCTATGTTATGTTTGATTGGTTGTTTTGTTTGTTGACTTTTGATTTTTGAATTTGTATTTGAATGAGATTATAACATTTGGTTTATGTAGTACTTTTAATTTGAATGATATTTTAAAGTTTAGATTAGACTATAATTATATTTTCATGTGCTTATTTATATTTTATTTATTATTTTATTATAAAACAGTTTTTACGGTTTAACCACGGTCGAACCGGTTGAACCTATAAACTAGTGAACCAGTACCTAGAGTAGTTTGATGACCGGTTCGGTTTTCAGAACCTTGGTAAAAATAGAATCGGTGATCAAACCGGTCAGATTACTGGTTCATTGATTTACTGGTTCAACCGATAAATTACTAGTTGAACCAGTAAAACCGGTTCTACATAAATAAAAAATAAACAATACTAAAAATAGTCATAAAATTAAAAAATTCAAAATACATATCTTCAATTCTTCACCAACATTTTAAAACAACCAAGTTTCAAATTCTAAAGATAACTAATACAAAGGTAGACATGAAATTAGTTAGTACTACTACAATAGTATCTTAATTAGACACAATAAGGATAACAATTCATAAAATATATCCAAGGAGTGATTTCGAAGTCAGAAAATTGCTCTTCATCTAACAAATGTGGAGCTACATCCTGATTGGTTTCATTTTGATTGGCATTTTTCACAGAATTATTAGCTCCATCATCATCCAAACCCAATTAATCTAGCATTATAGATAATGTTTAACAAATCAAGATAAAAAATATTATAAAACATGTTATAAAGCATACCAAAATCATAGTTGATCATAATTCATAAATAAATAAAAGTATAAACATTAATCTCTAAATTCTGATGGTGTATTCGCTGAAACCATTCTAAAACAATATGGAGTATCAAAAGTATAAAACATTAAAGCAACAACAACTCTAAATTCTCTATTCCCTATTCAGCAAGACAGCAACCTTAAATTCACAAAACAAGCAGATTTATACTAAACAGATTACTTCAACATCACTTATTTCAACAAACAGCTATTTCAACAACAGAAATTTTACCTATTCATACCAGAAATTTCAACAAACAACTTCAAGCAGATTCAACAACCTTAAATTCCCTATTCAACATCACCTATTTCAACAAGCAGATTCATACTAAAATTCACAATTTCAACAAGCATATTTAACCAGAACAAACACCAAACAAAACAGATTCATAATTTCAATTTTCTACAAGCATTAGAAGAGGAGCACCAAACAGAATAGAACATAACAGCACAGAGCATTAGAAGAACAAAACCGCTTCATAGTTCACAACCAAACAGAACATAACAAGAGCATTAGAAGAAAAGCACCAACCTGTTTGACAGAGTAGAGGACGAAGACGACGGAGACAGCGATGGCGAAGCAGAGCAAGGAGCAGGGATAAAGACGACGACGGAGCCGTAGTTCTGTTCTGTTCCTTGAGAGTTCAAAATAGGTGTTGCAATGAGGTCTTCTAAGGTGAGACGAAGAAGACGACGTAGATCGGAGGGCGGCGGTGGCACGGTGAGTGATAGAGTGAGGTGAGGTGAGGACGTGAGGTAAGGTAAGGGAGAGGGTTAGCCGTTGTGTTTAGGGGATTAGGGTTGGGGGAACAGGGATGGAGGGTATTGGACGTCTAGTTCGAGTCTTTCTTTCTTTTGTTTTTTTTTTTTTGAAAAACCAAAACGACGTCGTTTTGGCAAGTAACTTTAAAAAAAAGCTTTCGAACCGGCCGGGTGAACAAAATCGCCAGTTCTCCAGTTTTCATCAGAACTGGACGGTTCAACCCGGTTCTCTACGACTTTGTTCCTTGTCCGATCATATTGATCAACTGGACCGATTAGGGATCCAGTTTATCGATTTTCCGGTCGAACTATCCAGTCCGGTCCGGTTCTTACAACTATGAATGATAGTGATCCTTAACCCTCAATCCTAGTCAATGTCCTTTTTTATTGGAATCCATTATCTCTCTTAGTTAATCGATTTAATTTATTTTTAGTTTAATTTAGTTTCTTTTTATGTAGCTGTTACTTTAATTGTTATATTTTATTCCTTGCTTATTTAGTTGTTTCTTTAATTGCCTTTTATTCTACTTACTTGCAATTTAGTCATTAATTGTAATTTTGATTTCTAGTGAATTCAATTTACATTAGTTGCAAAAAAATCTCTTGAATTCTCATAGCTAATGATTATTCACTCTATTATAATTCCAAGGGAGGACAACCATTGTTTGAGTTTGTGATATCTTTTAACTAAACTTCGATCATGTTGAACTCTAGTTTAAAACTATCTACAACAAACTTTGAGATTTTTACCTTGAAATTTTCTAAACTAATTCTTAGCACTCATCAAATAACAACCAATAAAGTTATTAAATGCAAAATTACAAAAATGTTGAATATCTAGCAAATAATCATCTAAAATACTCTTAACATGCAAGATATGATTATTCAAACAACTAGCATAACTCATCACATAATCAACCTTTTTAAGAAACAACTTAGCAATGTGTGTGAAAATTTTAATATTCTAACGTACAATTAAATGTGTCATTATATTAAATTTGTTCAGAATAAAAATAATAATATGTTTATATTTTATAACCTTAGGCAAGCCAAATAAGAAATATCAATTTAACTATGAGTAGAAATAATTAAAGGGAATGAGCAATTAGGGGTGTCAAAACTCTTCGAGGTGCGAAAATCCCTGCAGATACCCCCCGAATGGGATTCAAAGGTGGGGAATTTTTCCTACGGGGACGGGGATGAGGGGCGAAATTCTCCCGATAATCCCCAAATTTTAAGAATTTAGTTAATTGTCCCTATTAATTTACTTCTACTATTAGTTTCTTAGTCATTTTGCATGCCCCGTGTATGTATATATATATAACAACCCTAACCTTAATTTGTGATTTCTCCTTTAGAGCCGTCCCCATTATTCTCCTTCATACCTCACCTCTCAGTACATCCGTTTAAGATTAGAATCTGGCCGTTTCTTTCAAGACTACTGTCGCCACTCTCCCTACTCACTGAGTGCTCCCTTACATCAGTAGTCGTGACCCCTCACTCAGCCACTTTCTACTTTGTCAGTGTCTCTAATCTACTACTCTTTACTCCCCCGCCATCTTTGCTCATGACCTATTTTTGCTCTGCCATGACTCTCGTCCATTCTTCATTTGTCGTTGGTCGCATCTTTTTCTTTGTTCTTTGAAGTTTGTCTCTTTTCTTTTCCGCCACTCTCTGTGTTCGCTGTGTTGTCCCTTTCGATAGTGTTTATCATCATCCTCATCCCCTATCTGTTCCTCATCCTATTTTTTTCCTATTTGATTCTCTGCCTTTAATGAATGTTATGTTTTAGGAATTTTTTGTTGAATTATTTAATGTAGTTCTTTGTTGAATGTTGTGGATTAAATAAATTCATGTATTTTAATCCTTTGTTAAATTCTATGAATATAATTATTTCATGTATTTCAATTTCATGTTGAATGTTGTGAATATAATTATTGTGTTTGGTGTTTCTTGAAAAAAAATTTTGACCTATGTTTTTGATGTATTAACTTGCTGAATATGTTAGGGAGATGGGAAATAGGGTCCCACGAGAACTACAGGGAATGAAGATAGGGGTAAATGTTCCCCCACGACGGGGATCAACGGTAGGGATGAGAGCAAATCAAGGTTTGGGGACGTGGATCAGGGAGGCATCCGCTGCCCCGTTGACAACTCTATGAGCAATATATTTGACAAACTTTAATATTCAACTTTCTTACACACAATACAATTAGAATAAATTTTTTTAACACTCCTACATCTATGAGGCCGACAAAAATTTATAGATAACATATATGAGATTCTCTTTATTCTACAATGGCCTCTTAAATCAATATTCTTACAAACAACATATATAAAATAAAAATTAGATTTATTTGAATAAAAGTTCTTTATATATTCAAATACTAATAAGTTAGAAGTAAGAGTAATGATTAGATCATATTTTTGGATAACTGATTAGTAACCATATATTCTTCATATTGTTCAATCACATATGAGAAATAATCAAGCAATTTTGTCCACTTTCTATGCCTCTTATTTAAGATTCCTTGAACTATCAAATGCACAACATAAACACCTTGTCATTTGTTGTGTACTTGAGATATATTTCATGTAATTTATATCTGCTTAGAAAATAATGAAATTGGTTGTCTTTTTTTTTTCCTTTTTTTGCACATTAATACCTTTAAAACTAATCATAAAAACTGTAGAACTTTGAAAAAGTGTCAAGGAAACAATAAGCAATTCATGGTTAGCTTCAATATGAAAAATTAAACACTCTTTGGATTTTAATGACATTACTGTACTCTTGTCTAAGCTAGCATTTTCTAAATCTCTCTTACAAGTGTATTTATTGTTCTCAGTTTCTTTTTCTTTCATTAACTACTTTTCCCTACTATTCTCTTTCTTTCTCTCAAAACTCTCTCTTTCATTCAAATACTAACTCTTCTTCTCACTTTCTTCTTTTAAGTTCTTCTCTTTTGTCTCAGGTTTTTCGAGTTGCTCACATCCCAATGGCTATTTTGAGAACTTTTGCACCTTTGGTTCTTCAATGTGCACATCTCCATTTGTACCATACTTGACAAATTCTTCCACGACTAGTCTTGAAGAAGAATTAAACATGGAATTAGAAGAACTCTTCTTCTTATGCTGATTTATATAATTCTCCTTGAAATTTGCAACTATGAATTTTGCCAAATTCTCAAACTTTGCTTGTTTAAAATCCCTTATAGAACTGGACTCTAAAGAAAGTCAAGCTGCCAAAAATTGTTGTTGCTTCGTCATCTTAATGGCCAAATTGACTAAATTCTCCATTATTTCATCGTGATGTTATTCAACTTCATCAATAGTTTCTTAGTTTAATCCAACAAAAATTGTACCATAAGAACTTTAGAACTCTTTTCAACATTTGTTACACCATATCACCTTAAGTCTTACCTCTAGCCATAAAGCAAAGGGCGAGAAAGCGCCACAATAGTTTTAAAACTCATACAATATTGTATATTCAAGAGATATAACACACTAGAAGCTCGATATAAGGCATAAGAGTTCAAAGCTAGGTAACTAGAAGAAACAAATCGCGAAGTATTCACACACGATAACCAAAGCATAAAAGTAAGAAAAAAGATTATAGATACATACATACATACATATATATATATATATATATATATATGTTAAAAACTTAAAACAGATACAATAGAGTTTTTGAGTGTTAAAACGGATACATCCTGTCACTCAAACTTTAAGCCTCCAAGGTAACAAGTACAATATACAAAAGTGAGAGAATAACTATATCAAAATGAACAAAATGCAAAAGAGAGCCATCCTCTGCAATGTCACCATCCGCAAACTCACATAGGTGGATTGCGACCTGCATCTGAAAAAAATAACAAAATATGGTATGAGAACTGGAGGTTCTCAGTATGGTAACAGTGCCTAATAGATAAGATATAAGGTTTTAGGAAGCCAAAAGGCAATCCTAGAATTTCAAACCGATATAAAGATTCAACTTATAATGAAATTTAAACCATAAAAAGGTTAACTAACTTAGGAGATTTCTAAATCCCATTGCCACCGCATACCAAGCCTCCTCAATCCCAGTAGAAAACACAAATAATGCAAGCAAGTAAAAAACAAGTAATATACATATACATCAGGTAATTTAGTTAGCAATTAAACATGTTATACAAGTTGGCACAAAGCAAGTAAACAAAGCAAAGAAACACATAAGAATTCATATGATGAATGCATGTCCTATTGGCTGTGATATCACTTATCGGTTCAACTACCAACCCAACATATCTCCTTGGGATGTTGTCTTTCGATCACGAATAATTAGTACCCAGGAATATAGTGCTCGGCACATTATCCAAGGATATAGTGCCCAACATACTCTTGTGACTCGAAAGGATGCGAATGGGATACTCTGCCTCAGACCTCACATCTGAACGTAAGCGGGATTAACCACCGTCCATATGCCCGAGATTAACCACCGTCCTTTCTAGGCGCATAGCTACTTACCAATCAAACACATCAAAATATATATATCCAGTCTTAGTGATCACTGCCATTCTCATCATGCCCAACAATCTCAATTATTCATTTTTCTCAATACATCATCATCTCAACACTCCACTAATCCACTCAATTCATTTCATCCACAGACTTTCCAAACCTAAGTCACCATCTCTAATCATATAATAGAGATATTTAACTAAGTCCACTTAATGAGTTTCCCTTGTTCCAAAGACCTAAATACTAGCTAAGGGATCCTAAACAGTAATTATAAGAGTTTAGAAAATTAGAGGAGTGATTAAAAGCACAAAAATCACATTTTCAGCAAAACAGGGGTCATGCGTACGCATGCCCATTCTCGTGTACGCATGGGTGAAATCTTGACAATGTCACGTACGCGTGCATCATCTGCGTATGCGAGCATTCAAAACAGAAAAGGGTGTATGCGTACGCATGCCAACGGCCGCGTACGCGTAAGTGTAAAAATGGCAACCTCACGTACGCATGCCCTGTTCCGCATATGCATGCCACCCAATTTTCAAAAAATAAGCGGTTTTGCTGCAGAATTCAGTTTTTCACACCAAACTTTAAACCCTCATAATTTTTTTGTTTTAAATAAATTTTTACCCATTTTTTGAACGACATAAACCTCACGTGCCCAATTTCTATTCAAAACATGTTTCATTAAATTTAGGGTTTCAGAAGCCAAGTTATGGCTTGTTAAATTTCGTCAAAATCAAAGTTTACCCAAAATTTGCAAAGTCATTTATTTTTTCAAAATTCAAAAACTAAACAATTCAACAATTCCGAAAATCAACATCATAACACTACTACATACTACAATTACTCTTCAGTTACCTTTCAACCATTTTCACACCTATTTTACTCAAATTTCCATCTCCACCACTCATAGATCGATAAATCCAAAAATTCTCAATCCAAGCATACAACTCAACAATTTTTCACAAGTTTAACTCATCACAAGGATTATTTATCACTATATCATCATCAATCCTCATAAACCTCAATAATCATCAACAATCATCATCAACATCAATAATCATCAACAATCAACATCAATTCAACCCTATCCTAAGATCCACTAGCTTAAGTTGCCGACAACATTACATATTATTTATGAAAAACCGAAATCATACCTTAGACAATTTCCACACAAGCACAAATTCATCAAAACACAGCCACCAAGCTCAATCCAAAAGCTCCAATTCTACCAAGTCAACCCCAATCAACAAGAATTCAAGCTATATCCATATATTTTACCAAAATTAACACTAGGGCTCATAGTATTCAACTAAGCATAAGAATATTATGATTTCTTATCTTATCCACTATAGTTTGGGATAAAACCCAACAATTTTCTAATGTTATATCACACATAAACAACAAAATCACAAGAAATCTTAATACTCAAAAGCCATTTTCGAGTTTGACATAGAACAGAGGAATGAAATATGGAATTATAGTTTCTTACTAAATTTAATTAGATGAAATCAAAGAGCTCAACAAGAGCTTCGCGTGGCTGCAAACAGCACGCAAATCGGAGCTCCGGTGAGAAAGATATGGGCAAATGAAGAAGAAGATGAATAATGTTACTTTGGGGTTTCTCTCTTCTTCAATCTCAGCAGCTCTCTCCCTCCTTGTGTGTGTTATGAGGCTGAATGGCCTCCTTAAAGTATTTATATATTTTAGGCTTGGGCTTACTTGAGCCTGATCCAACCACTTAGCATTTTTGGTTCGTTTGGACTAACTTTGCGCCAAAACCTTTAAAATCAGCGTCTGATTTTTAATTTTAAATATTTTTCAAAGGATTTCTATAGTTTTTATTTTTTTACACTCTACTGGACAGACTTAAGCCGGTACTACCGGCTAAATTACTGGTATGTACTTTTACACATTTTTCTGGAGAAAATTACATTTTCCCACTCGAAAAAATCCGCTGAATCTAAATTTCACCTTTAAAATTCCAAATTAATATTCTATGTTTTGAACCTATTTCGGACAATTAAATTATTGTTTTATTTTTATTAGATGGTTAATTAAATTCTGGTTCTTACATTCTCCTCTCCTAATTTGAAATTTTGTCCCCAAAATTTAGGATTTACTTGAGAATAACTCGGGATAATCCTTCCAACACAAATCGAATCGATCGCTCAAAGCAATCCAACAATACTCGGTTATTTGACAACCAATCAAACCCCAGAATCATCTCCAACCCAACCGTTGGCAAACAGACTAAGTCATGAATAAAGAGCCTATTCTCTATCTGAAAAGGTATTTGCTTACAGCCTAACCTAGTCATAACTGTTTGAGACGAGGTATGCACATACAAATCGAAAGTTAAATATGAGATTCTCAACCTCAGCTCAGTAGCCTTATCAAATGTAATGAACGAATGTGAGGCTCCCGTGTGATATAATGCAATCAATGTTTTGCCACCAATTAAACACTTACCTCTCATCAGAGGATCCGACTTAGTAGCGTCATTGGCATTCACAGCAAATACGCAGCCTTGTTGTTGGTTCGGACCCACATTCTAGTTTCTCCCATGAGGACAATTCCTTGTCATGTGTCCAGGCAATCCACACGTAAAGCATCCACCTATACCCAGCTTGCGCGAATCATAAGTTTGAAAATGTCCGCAACGGTCACAAGTTAAATCCGGAGAAGTTTTAATTTATTTACCTCTTCCTTTCGCCTGGTGAAACTAGTCATAATTGGTGCTCCTGAAGTTTCCTTGACCTTGGGGTTGTTGAGGTGCAAGTCCACCCCTTTTAAAGTTATGGGCTCTCGGTGGAAAATACTTCTCACAAATTCTGTTGTTGTTGCCTCCTGATAGAGAGGATTTATATCGGTTCGGAATTCCACAAAATAATTCCGTTGGTAATATAGTCCAAACCAATAGTCAATCCTCAAATCAAATTAAATTTGGTTGTCACAAGTACATACCCCAAATAAAAATTAACCGAAGTATTTAAACTCTGGGTCGTCTCACAAGGAATTGCAATGAAGTGCTCAATTATTGGCTATGAAAAACTAAGGGTTTAGTTTTATGTTTTGGTAAGAATATAAATGGCAAGAAAAGTAAATGAACAATTAACTAATAAAATAAATGAAAAGAACTCTTGGCTAGAAATAAGTAATTGAAATCATCATCCTTGTCTACAAACCATACATTGACAATTATGAGGAACCAAACTCATTAAGTCTACTTCCAAAAACCTTAAGTACGTAATATCTACTCCTAGGCTTGAAGTACGTCAAATGGCTTGATCAACATCAACCTATAAATCCCAACCTATCTACTAATTAGATTAGTAGTGGGTTAGTGTCAATGGGTGTCAAATTGATCACCAAGAGTTCTCAAATCACGAATTCATTGAGACCCAATGACTCAAGGTCACTCAATTCCCTTAGCCTAGGCCAAGAGTAAAGAAAACTACTCAAAAACTAGAGAAAATATTTTATCAAACACCTAGAGTGCAACAAAAATAAACATCATAAAATGCAAGAATTACCAAAATCCATAACTATCATAAGCAAGAAATCAACAATAACAAGTGAAGTAAACATCAAAAGACATAGAGATATAAAATTGTATGAAAGAGAAATTGAGATCCAACAATTGTTCATAAACATAAAAGAGAGCAAAATAAGAGATTAACAAGAGAAACTAAGAAGATTAAGCCAATAGAAGACTAAAATATAAAGAGAATTGAAATCAAAACAAGAATTGAAAGAAAATTTTGAGAGAGATTAACCTAACTTTACCCTAATTTCTATCTTAAATATAGAGAGAGGAGAGAGCTTATCTCCTTAGAATTCTACCCTAAAATATGATGAAAACTAAACTATGGCTACTTGGTTCATCTCCCATTCTCAATCCTTGGGTTCAATAGCATCAGAAATGAGTTGGATTGGGCCTAAAATGCTTCAGAAATCGCTGGGCATGAGTTGCTAAAATGGACGCACGCTGATCCTGCGATGCGTGCGCGTGAAGGACATGTACACATCTCTAGACACCAAGTAACTATGGCAAATTTTATATCATTTTGAAGCCCCGGATGTTAGCTTTCCAACGCAACTAAAACCGCCTATATAGCTCAAGTTATGATCAATTGAGTGCGAAGAGGTCAGAATTTACAACTTTGCGGTTCCTTCATTTCTTCATGTGTTCTCCCACTTTGCATGCTTTTCATTCATTCCTTCAATCTAATATTTGCCTTCTAAACCTGAAATCACTTAACAAACATATCAAGACATCGAATAGAATTTAAGTGAATTAAATTTAGCTATTTTAAGGCCTAAAAAGCATGTTTTCATACTTAAGCACAAATTTAAGGAGAATTACAAAACCATGCTATTTCATTGAATAAATGTGAGAAAAGTTGATAAAATCTCCCAAATTAAGCACAAGATAAACCACAAAATTTGTTTTTGAAAAATTTTTAAATACAAAACAAACAAAATTTTACACCTCAAGCAAAATACAACTTAACAACAACTACTCTAATCAAAACATGAATTTAACAAACAACCTATCAATAAAAGTAAAATGTATAAGAGTATAGAAAATAAGAAAAACTACCTACAAAGGCAACTCAATTCATTTATTGGTTATATATACAAGAGAATGGAAAGAGTTTACCATGGTGGGGTGTCTCCCACCTAGCACTTTTATTTTAGGTCCTTAAGTTGAACCATTGATGGGGTCCTTGTTATGGTGGCTTATGCTTGAATCCATCCTTGAATCCCTACCAATGTTTAAATCTCCAATGACCACCGGATCCCAAATTAGGCGCATAAAGCCTTCAAGTAAGCGGAGGTAAATGGCAAGGCCCCAAGAGTATTAGTTGTTGAAATGAATTCCGGGGTCCCAAATATTATTCTTGCACCCATCTTCTTGTTGACTACCATAGTCAAATTTGGATGACAAGGCTTGTGAATTCTCAATTAAGCATCCAAACATTCTCCTAGACCCATGCAATTTAGTTCTACACCAACCATTGCTATTCAACTTTGAGCATGCTACCATCATGAGCTTAGAGTGATGTTTCCAACCACTAACCATCTCCCTTTTGCTCTTAAAACCACAAAGAGTTCTAAGCTGCCCATCCGTCTCAAGCAAACTATATTCAAATGGGATAATAAAGCATAAAGATGAAAGATTTACCCACTTGAATAAAAGAATAGATGGTGATGGCTTGGGGAGAGGTGTTTCCAACAATCTTGTAAGCTCTACTCCCTTGTGTTCTTCCTTGTAAACTTCTACCTCTAGACAAGTTTCTTCACATTCAACCCCTTCCTCTTGGTAGCTTCCTTCTAATTTAATTTCTTCTTCATCGCTTACCAAGGGTATGGGAGGTGAAGTATCTTCTTCTTTAATCTCCATGTCAAGCCCAATGGGGGAGGACTCAATTGTGCATAAGAATTCCTCAATGATTGAATCCATCTCTTGGTCAACCTCTTCAAAGTATTCAACCATGATATGTCTTGGAGGTTGTACACCCTCCTCAACATCAATGTCAAGCTTCTTGGAAGAGGGCTCTATGACTCCACATCCCCATGGACTTCCAACATCTCCTAGGTCTTCAACCACTTCTTTCGGCCCAATTTCATCAACTTCCTCCCCTTGTGACAATTCTTGCTTCCATTCCTCTTCTACACCTTGAAGCTCTAAACTCACTCCCTTACTATGCTCCTTGATTGCTTTTCCACATTCAACAATGGGAGTGCCTTGATCGTGTAAGCTTAGGTGGGAGGAGACCATGTTGCGAACTGCTTCTGCCATGGTAGCTATCTTGGCTTCTAGCTCCTTGAACTCCTTTTGGTTCTCTTCTTGCCTTCGGATGTAAGCGCTAATATATTCTTAGAGGGAATCATCCATTGGAGGTGGTGGGGGAAGAGAAGGTTCATTGTTTGGGAGGAAAGTTTCATAATTGGAAGTTGGTTCATCTTGGTAAGGGTGTGGAGGTGGTGTATATTAAGGTGGTTCTTGAGAGTAATTGTGTTGAAATGGTGGTGGTTCCATATATGGTTCATATGGATCATAAGGTGGTTGGTATGATGGATAATGATTAGGGTCATAATGAGGTGTTTGGTGGTAGGGGGCTTGTGAGTATGGTGGTTCAAAATTATGTTGAGGAGGTGGTTCATAAGCATATGGTGGTGGTTATTGACAATCACAATAAGGGTCACCACATCCATTAGATTGATATGCATTAGGATTGGAATTATACCCATAAGAAACCGGAGGTTGTTGTTGCCAAGAAGGTTTATCAATCCTTTGAGGCTCCTCCCATCTTTGATTGTTCAATCCTTGATGCATGTTGCCATTGTAGTTCCCATTTCCTAAAACATAATTTGAGCCAAACTCATAGCCAAAGTGAGGATAAGAATTCATAATAGCAAATAAAAACAAAAGCTACAAAGAATAAGCAACAAGTCCTAAGCCTAACAAAAATTAACAAATAAGCAAAAGGCAAACATATTCACATATTCATAATAGCCAACAATATAACACCATTGCAATTCTTCGGCAATGGTGCCATTAATTTGACACAAGAATCTTTACCGGTTCGGAATTTCATAAAATATTTCCGTTGTTAGTATAGTCCAAACCGATAGTCAATACTCAAATCAAATTAAATTTGGTTGTCACAAGTAACAAACCCCAAATGAAAATTAACCGAAGTATTTGAACTCCGAGTCGTCTCACAAGGAATTGCAATGAAGTGCTCAATTATTGGCTATGAAGAAGAAGGGGTTTGGTTTTATGTTTTGGTAAGAATATAAATGGCAAGAAAAGTAAATGAACAATTAACTAATAAAATGAATGAAAAGAACTCTTGGCTAGACATAGGTAATTGAGATCATCATCCTTGTCTACAAACTATACATTGACAATTATAAGGAACCAAGCTCATTAAGTCTACTTCCAAAAGTCTTAAGTACGTAATATCTACTCCTAGGCTTGAAGTACGTCAAATGGCTTGATCAACATCAACCCATAAGTCCCAACCTATCTATTAATTAGATTAGTAGTGGGTTAGTGTCAATGGGTGTCAAATTAATCACCAAGGGTTCTCAAATCACCAATTTATTGAGACCCAATGACTCAAGGTCATTCAATTCCCTTAGCCTAGGCCAAGAGTAAAGAAAACTACTCAAAAACTAGAGAAAACATTTTATCAAACACCTAGAGTGCAACAAATAACCGTCACAAAATGCAAGAATTACCAAAATCCATAACTATCATAAGCAAGAAATCAACAATAACAAGTGAAGTAAACATCAAAAGACAGAAATATAAAATTGCATGAAAGAGAAATTGAGATCCACCAATTGTTCATAAACATAAAAGAGAGCAAAACAAGAGATTAACAAAAGAAACTAAGAAGATTAAGACAATAAAACACTAAAATATAAAGAGAATTGAAATCAAAATAGGAATTGAAAGAAAATTTTGAGAGAGATTAACCTAACTTTACCCTAATTTCTATCCTAAATCTAGAGAGAGGAGAGAGCTTTTCTCTCTAGATTTCTACCCTAAAACATGATGAAAACTAAACTATGGCTACTTGGTTCATTCCCTCCTCAATCCTTGGGTTCAATAGCATTAGAAATGAGTTGGATTGGGCCCAAAATGCTTCAAAAATCGCTGGCCACGAGTTGCTAAAATGGACCCATGCTGATCCTGTGATGCGTGCGCGTGAAGGATGCATATGCATCTTTAGACGCCATACAACTATGACAAATTTTATATCATTTTGAAGCTCCGGATGTTAGCTTTCCAACGCAACTAGAACCGCCTCATTTGAACTTCTGTAACTCAAGTTATGATCAATTGAGTGCAAAGAGGTCAGGATTTACAGCTTTGCAGTTCCTTCATTTCTTCATGAGTTCTCCCACTTTGCATGCTTTTCCTTCATTCCTTCAATCCAATCTTTGCCTTATAAACCTGAAATCACTTAACAAGCATATCAAGACATCGAATGGAATTGAAGTAAATTAAATTTATCTATTTTAAGGCCTAAAAAGCATGTTTTCACACTTAAGCACAAATTTAGGGAGAATTACAAAACCATGCTATTTCATTGGATAAATGTGAGAAAAGTTGATAAAATCTCTCAAATTAAGCACAAAGTTGGGGTTTATCACCTCCACGAGTATCCTTTGCCAAAGCCACCTTCTTAGCACAATATTCAACAACCCTCGCCTTGTTTACCAACTCAGAAAATTTCCAAATCTCTAATGGAGCCACAACACTCATAATATTCTCCCCAAGACCTCACTGGTACATAATACACTTCTAACCCTCATAGGACTCAAGAACACTCTGGCATACCTTTGAGAACTTACAGAGCTCGTCAAACTTACCGATATACTCGACTACAAACAAAGACCCTTGCTTCAGCTGCATGAGTTCTAACTTTCTAGCCTCCCTCACTGACTCCAGAAAATACTTCCTATAGAAAGCAGTCTGAAATAACTCCCAAGGAATATCTGCATTGGCACTCTCCTTGCCACCAGCTTTGAGCGTCTTCCATCAGTTGGTAAGCTGCAAATTCTACGAATTGATTACCTGGAACATGTTGAGTCTGCAGTGCACGATCCATGGCTTGGAACTAGTTGTCTACTTTAGTAGGATATTTCTTTCCTCTAAAAGTCAGGGTTAACTTTGAGAAAGGAAGCTAAAGTCATCGGAACACCTCCCAAATTATTTACTATCCCTTCTCCATTTTCATTCCCGGCTGGTTGTCCCACCTTTTCCATAGCTTGCGTCGTCGCAGCAGCACTCGCTTGCATCGAGTTAGCTAGGTTAGTCATCGCCGCCATGAACTCGGCATGATTATCAGCTAGTTGATTATCCTCGTTATCTCTCTATGTACGTGATTGACCTCATTCACGAGTTGTCATTCGGGGTCCTATCTATACCAAACAATCGACATCAAGGCGATCAATCTCAATACCTCAAGTTTAGTGCTTCAATTATCCCAAAACGGCACTCACAAACAAGCATGCTATGCATATCAAATAGATATCCTAAATAGCATGAAAGAAAAACGACCTAGAATATGCGATGAAGCATAATTGATCCATTCCTCAACCTCACGAGGACGGATCGCTTTGATACCACTAAGTGTCCCTATCACCCTAAGCCTTACCACTAGCCGTAGAGCAAAGGACGACAAAGCGCCACGATAGTGCTAAAGCTCATACAATAATGTATAGTCAAAAGATATAATACACTAGAAGCCTGATATAAGGAATATGAGTTCAAAGATAGCTAAACAGAAGAAACAAATCGCAAAGCATTCACACACGATAACCAAAGCATAAAGGTAAGAAAAAAGATTATAGATACAGGATAAACAATACATGTGTGTGTGTGTGTGCACGCGCCTGTAATGTATATATGAAAAAGAAAGCTAGTGATAGTTGTGTGTGTGCGTAATATATATGCAAAAGAAAGCTAGTCATAGCCCGCAGAGTTTAGGCCGACTAGTTAAAATAGATACAACAGAGTTTGAATGTTAAGATGGATACATCATGTCTCTCAAGGTTTAAGCTTCTAAGGCAACAAGTACAATATACAAAAGTGAGAGAATAACTACATCAAAATGAACAAAATGCAAAAGAAAGCCATCCTCTGCTCTGTCACCATCCATAAACTCACTGAGGTGGGTTGCAACCTGCATCTGAAAAATAACAACAATATATGGTATGAGAATCGGAGGTTCTCAGTATGAAAACAATACCCAACAGATAAGATATAAGGTTCTGAGAAGTCAAATGCAATCCTAGAATTTCAAACCAATACAAAGATTCAACTTATGATAAAACTTTAAACCATAAAAAGGTTATCTAACTTAAGGGATTTCTAAACCAACAAATCACCGCTGTCCTACATCCTTTGCTAACCTATATTCCATGCGATCACATTGCCAGCACCTACCAAGCCTCCTCAATTCCAGCAGAAAACACAAATAATGCAAGCAAGTAAAACACAAATAATATACATATACAACAGGTAATTCAGTTAGCAATAAAACATGTTATACAAGTTGGCACAATACAAGTGAACAAAGCAAACAAACATGTAAGAATTCACATGATAAATGCATGTCCTATTAGCCGTGATATCACTTATCTGTTCAACTGCCAACCCGACACATCCCCTTGGGATGTTGCCTTTCGGTCACGAATAATTGGTACCCAAAGGATATAGTGCCTGGCATAGTATCAAGGGATATAGTGCTCGGCACACTCTTGTGACTCAAAAGGATGCAAGCGAGATATTCTGCCTCAGACCTCACATATGAACATAACCAGGATTAACCACAGTCCTTGCCAGGCACATAGCGACTTACCAATCATACATCAGAATATATATCCAATCTCAGTGATCACTGTCATTCTCATCATCTCCAACAATCTTAATTATTCATCTGTCTCAATACATCATCATCTCAACACTCCACCAATCCACTCAAGCCATTCCATCCATAGACTTCCCAACTCTAAGTCACCGTCTCTAATCATATGATAGGAATATTTAGCTAAGTCCACTCAATGAGTTTCCCTTGTCCCAAAAACCTAAATACTGGCTAAGGGTACCTAAATAATAATTATCGAAGTTTAGAAAACCAGAGGAGTGATTAACAATACAAAAATCACATTTTCACCAAAACAGGGGTCATGCGTACGCATGGGTGAAATTTTGACAATGTCGCGTACGCGTGCATCGTCCGCGTACGCGAGAATTCAAAACAAAAGAGGGTGTCCGCGTACGCATGAGTGTTGGGCAGAGGCCAATGCTTGCGTACGCATGCCCTGTTCCGCGTACGCATGCCACCTGATTTCAGAAAAAGCTGTTTTGCTACATAATTCAAATTTTCACACCAAACTTCAAACGCGCTTAACTTTTTCATTTTAAATCATTTATCACCCGTTCTTCGACTGACGTAAACTTTATAGGCCCGATTTTTATTCAAAATGTGGTTCTTTAAATTTAGGGTTCCGGAAGCCAATTTATAGCTCGTTGAAATTTTTCAAAATCAAGGTTTTACCCAAAATTTGCAAAGTCCTCTATTTTTCCAAAACTCAAAACCAAACCAATCCAACATTTCCAAAATTAACATCAAAACACTACTACACACTATAATTACTCCTCAATTACCTTTTCACCATTTTCTACTCATAGATCGATAAATTCAAAAATTCTCAATCCAAGCATACAATTCAACAATTTTGCATAAGTTCAACTCATCACAAGCATTATTCTAATATATCATCATCAATCCTCATAAATCTCAATAATCATCAACATCAATGACCTCAACAATCATCATCAACAATCAACATCAATTCAATCCTATCCTAAGGTCCACTAGCCTAAGTTGCCCACAACATACATATTATTAAAGAAAACTGAAATCATACCTTAGTCGATTCCCACACAAACACAAAACTACCAAAACACAACCACCAAGCTCAATCCAAAAGCTCCAAATCCACCAAGTCAACTCTAATCAACAAGAATTCAAGCTATATCCATACAATTTATCAAAATTAACACTAGGGCTCATAGTATTCAACTAAACATAAGGGTATTACGATTCCTTACCTTATCCACTGTGGTTTGGGATAAAACCCAACGATTTCCCAATGGTATATCATACATAAACAACAAAATCACAAGAAATCTCATTACTCAAAAGTCATTTTCAAGTTTGACATAGGGCAAAGGAATAGAGGTTGGAATTCGAGTTTTTTTACCAACTTTGTTTAGATGAAATTAAAGAGCTCGGCAAGAGTTTCATGTGGTTGTAAACGACACGCAAACCAGAGCTCCAGTGAGAGAGATATGGCCAAATGAAGAAGAAGATGAATAATGCCACTTTGGGGTTTCTCTCTTCTTCAATCTCATTAGCTCTCTCGCTCCTTGTGTGTGTTATGAGGCTGAATGGCCTCATTAAAGTGTTTATATATGTTCGGCTTGGACTCAACTTGGGTTCTGGTCCAACCGTTTAGTGTTTTTGGTTCGTTTAGTCCAACTTTGGGACAAAATCTTTAAAATTAGCGATCAATTTTTAATTCTAAGTATTCTTCTAAGGATTTCTACTGTTATTGCCAGCTAAATTACCAGTACGTACTATTACATATTTTTCTGCAGAAAATTATATTTTCCCACTTGAAAAAATCTGCTGAATCTAAATTTAACCTTTAAATTTTTAAATTAATATTCTAAATTTTTGAAACTATTATAGACAATTAAATTATTATTTATTTTTATTAAACAGTTAATTAAATTCCGATTTTTACAATATTAGCCTTGCTTATCAGATTTAACAACTCCTTGTGGTACTCCATTAGAAATTTTTATCCTTGTTCCAACCTATGAAGCTTTTTAAGAAACTTTTTATAGTGTCATGATGGCACAAACTAGTTCGTCATAACTTTATTCATCTTTTCCCATTTGCAAATTAGAAATTCTCTTTACCTTCTTATAGATCTATCTAACTCATTCCACCAAATACGAGTATTATCCAAGAATTTGGCTTCTACCAATCTAACCTTCTTTTACTCAGAAGAGTTGTAACATACAAAAATCAACTCTACTTTTTTTTCCCATTCGAAATAAGTTTCAACATTATTCCTTTCTCTAAATGCAAGAATTTACATCTTGAAAACTTTTTTTCATATGAGATTTTTTCATCGTCACTATTACCATTATCAATCCTCATTTATTCTTATTTGAAAACCTGCAGAAAGAATAATGAAGGCCTCACAACACTCTTCCCACTGTATAACTTGAATTTGGACCCTCGTGTATGCATTGATTTTGTGACTTTTTTTTTCTCTTTTGAGCTCATGTTTCTTGGACTATGATAAACTACTATTTTATGATTTATATTATGCTCAATTAAGTGGTTTCTATCAAGACTTTGCTCACTTATTCATATGAATTACATGGTTTTACAATTCCTTCCTTATTCCTTAATATATGTGAAAATATGTTTTTTAGACCATAAAATTATTAATTTTAATTATCCTTTATTACCATTCGATGCCGTGATCCGTGTGTTGAGTATTTCCAGGCTTTATAGGGCAGGAATGGCTTAGAGAACAGAAAGAAAATATGCAAAAGTGGAAGGAACGCACGAAAATAAAGTTTTGACAGAAATGGCAGCGACGCGCATGCATGGATGATGCGGACACGTGACTCGCGCAGAACCCAAGCGACGCGCACGCGTGGACGACGTGAACGCATGCCTAGCGCAAAGCACAAGCGACACATACACATGACTGACGCGTACGCGTGACAAGGAAAGCTTCCAAATGACGCGCACGCGTGACCCACGCGCACGCGTGACCCACGCGCACGCGTGACCCACGCGCACGCGTGACAGACGCCACGTGTAGAAAATTGCAGAAGACGCCCCCAGTGATTTCTGGACTCCTTTTCGGCCCAAATCCAAGCCCAAAAAATACAAATTAAAGGCTATAAAGTGGGAGAATCCATTCATTCAAGGAGATTGATTCATAATTCATAATTTTAGGTTTTAGATGTAGTTTTTTAGAGAGAGAAGCTCTCTCCTATCTTTCAGGATTCAGGATTTCTCTTAGTTTTAGGATTGTTTCTTCATTCCAAGTTCAATGTTTCTTTAAATTATTTTCTCTTCTACTTTTAATTATTCTATTACTTTAGTTTGTTTATTTTTCCAATTTGGTTTATGGATTCCTATGTTTAATTTGATTTTCTATTTAATACACATTGAGGTATTTCAGATCTATGATTACTTTCTTTTATTTATTATATAAATAATTTGGATTTTTTCTCTTTTGGCTTTGGTTGAGTAATTGGTGACACTTGAGTTATCAAACTCAGCTGATGATTGAAAATTGAAATTTGCTAATTGATTTGGATTCCTCTAAAGCTAGTCTTTCCATAGGAGTTGACTAGGATTTGAGGAATCAAATTGATTAATCCACTTGACTTTCCTTTATTTAGTAAGGGTTAACTAAGTGGGAGCAATAAACAATTCTCATCACTAGTGATAAGGATAACTAGGACAGAATTTTCAGTTTTCATACCTTGCCAAGAGCTTTTCTAATTATTAATTTATTTTTCTTGCCATTTAAATTACTTGTTCCTTATTTCAAAAACCCAAAAAGATATATTTTCCATAACCAATAATAAATCATACTTCCCTGCAATTTCTTGAGAGAAGACCCGATGTTTCAATACTTCGGTTATAAATTTTATTGGGTTTTATTACTTGTGACAACCAAACTTTTGTACGAAAAGATTCTTTGCTGGTTTAGAAGCTATACTTATAACGTAATTATTTTTATAAAATTTTTTACTAGCAATAGTCCGCTCGTCAGAGTGCTTTAAACAAGTTACACTTTAGAAATCGAAAAAAAAAACAAACTAAGGTAATTTTAATGATAGACACTTTGAATTTGATTAAAAGCTCAGATTATGTGGCAAAGGATAGAAAACAAAGGGAGGCACTTTGCTAATAGAGTTTTAGAGACATTAGAATAATTCCAATTCTAATTGATACCCTAAAATAAATTTTAGCACATATAAATTATTTGGATACTTGAAAATTGAAATCAACAACCATGTTAATTGTATGACATTTATTTTTCTTTTTTATTGCACTTTTCAAGATCATTACTTTTTCATCTTCTTTAAAATTTACCTTTTATTTTCATTCTTTTTTTCTGTTTCTTTGATTTTTTATTTTTTTCTGCTGAATATAACTCTAAAGTAAAATTGTAGAAACAAATAAGTGAAAATAAAAAAATTAGACTAAAATCCTAAAATTTGTAAATAAATAAGAATTTACCTACGATTAGTAATTAATACCAAATAATAAAGAAAAATAATCCAAGAATAGAAGCCACAATGGAAACAATAAGAAAGATTGATTTTTTTTTTGTAGATCCTAAAAAATCTGTTATTAGCGACTTAAGTAATTAAATAAATTTTTTTAATAATAAAAAAATAACCTAAAAATTGAATGCATAGAAAAAACAATAAGAGAGATAAAGGAATGAAAATTTCCTATTTAGTCATAGTGTGATTTAAAACCATGATATATTTATAATCGTGGTTTAAAATTAAATTTTATGAGAAATTTTCTTTTGGTCATAAATTATAATTAATCATGATTTATTTTTAGTTGAAACTAGTATTTTTGCTCGTAATATCATTACGGAAATATAAATTTTTTAAAATTATGTTGACTTTGACCTGATATTATAGATTATAGCAGAAAAAATTAATAGAATTAAATTATTTTTATAAAAAGGTCATAGAGGATAAAAATTTTTGTCGATTAAGAAGACCAGGGTCTCCGTAGATAAAAAAAATTAAATAATAAACATTTCAGTTTTTTTCACACGAAAGTGTTTAATTTTTTACTAATAATTAATTTTAATATTCATTATCCAAAACTTGAACAAATTTAATGTGTATACTTTTACATTTGATTAAGTATTATGTCTGGTACACAAATAAAAATAATTAATTTTCATATTTGTCATTTAAAAATAATTATATATATATATAATAAGATATTCGTATAAAAAAAATTATATTGATAGTTATAAAATTAACTCATTTTTTTTAAAACATTTAAATCTTAATTCTAATTATTAATCACAATATCAGTATTCTCTTTAAATTATATGTAATAAAAATTTGAAGGAAGAGAAGTGAAAATATAGATTAAAAAGATAAACGATAAAAAATTAAAACTAAAAGGCCAAAAAAATATGTATATAATAAATATTTTATGTGAATAATATTACAAAATCATCTTTTAATTATATTTAACTATAAATTTAATATTTTTTTATAATTTTTTGAATTTATTTAAATTATATTATTTTATTAATTTTGTTTTTTGTAGAATAGAAAAGTAGAAAGATAGAGAATGAGAGAGAAAAGAGAGAGAAAGACAAAGAAGAAGGAGGAATGAAGGAGTTTGTTAATTTTGGAGAAAAAATTATTTTAATTGTAATAAAAAATATCTCATAACACATTTTATTTTGTTAAATTAGTAATATAAAATATAAATTATGAGTTATATATAGAGTGAAAAGGGGTTGAGAGAAATAGAAAAGGAGAGAGAGATAAATAAGAGGATGGAAAAATGGGTTTATTAATTTTAGAAAAAAATATTTTATCTTAATTTTAATAAAAAATATCATGTGATACATTTTGGTTGTTAAGTTAGTAATATAATATAATTATATTTTGAATTTAATTTTAATTATAATTAGAGAATGTTATATTATATATTTTGATTGGCAAATTTGTAATTAATCATAATGATATATAAGAGAGATAAAGTGGGTGAAAAATAAAAAAATAAAAAATTCTTTAACTTTATAAAAAAAATTTGATTTTAAATATAATAAAAAATAACAAATTTTAATAATAAAATTAAATAATAGACGAGATACGAATACAGCTAATTTTGTTTTCAAATAGTCGTATAAAATTCTAGTTTTCCAATTTTACGAACTTAGGAGGATATGAATGAAGATGTATTTATAAGATTGTAGGTTCATGAACCTGGATGGGTCAATTTGCAAGTATCAATAGTCAATAGTCAATGGAATTTTAGGATTCTGCATTCGTGGGTTTAGAATAATTTGGTGATGGTGATTTATTATTAAGCAAAACTTTATTATACTCATTTGGGGTCATAGTGTGAGCTTCTGTGAAGGTTCGTTCTTTATGTGAAGTGCATGGCGAATTTCGGTCACGTGGTTTATTTTCATTTTACCAATTTCCATCTTTGCCATCATTTTGAAATGAACTAATGAACTTGTGCCATACTCTTCTCACTCTTGAGGTGGCACGTCCCAAGTGCTCCCTTCTTTGCCAAAAAATTTGCAACTTTGTTTGTATCTCTATGGATAATGGCAAACCGAATTGACACACTCCTGCAATTCTTTAACTCGAAAATTTTGTGAAGAAGAGCTGACTCACAAGGATTAACCACGTTGAAGGGCCTCAACCGAATCAGTTTCTCACAAATCAATAAAACTTGCTCCATGCTCAAGCAACATAGCCAAATCTGTTGGTATTCTTCAATCCCGAGATGGAAGAGCTTCATGGAGACATAGCCAAAACAATAGCCTTACGTTCTCAGGAGCCACTCATATCCCTCTTTAGCCTTGTATTTGCTGGCGGAAGAGCCTAGCCAAAACCACCCTGCTGTGGCCTCACCATGCACCCAAGGGTCATAGGAATCAACGTCTAATTTCAATTCCTTCTGAGATAAAAGAGAGAAGATGTACTGTAAATGCCAAGAGTTGTTCATAATAAGATCACATATTCGAAGATTTGTGTCAGAAATATGAACAAAATTCATTTGAAGATCATCCAAGGAGAGAACCAAAAGGAATTTGTGATAGCCCCAATGTTCCAACTAAAACCTTTTAATTCTGAGCTTGGGTGCAGCAAGAATAATGGCTTTCTAAACATGTGAGGAACCAATAATTTATCCTTATTGGATAAGAATTGCCACCATACTTCTTTGAAGTAACTAGTGTCTTCCAAGGAGTCAAAAGACTTAACAACAAAAATAGAGATAAAAAAAATAGAAGATATGTATTAAAATTGTTATTTACATGATAAAGAGTCATGTTATTTATAAAGATCTTTTAAAGTAATCTCATAAATATTTAGCTACCAACTACTAACTCTCAACTACTTATCATTACTCTAATACAATTACTTATTATTGTTCTAATACGTTCCCATGAGCTAAAGGATGAAAAATATAAAGAACTCCTAATTTTCAGAGATTAAGATAAAAGAGATGAGGGGACAATGGCTTAGTAAAGATGTCAGCCAATTGTCCTGAAGAAGAGACAGGAAGAAGTTTTATCATTCTAGCTTGAGCCTTTTGACGAACCACATGACAATCAACTTCCAAGTGTTTAGTTCGCCCATGAAAAATAGAATTTGCTGCAATCTGTAGAGCGCTCTATTATCGCAAAAAAAATAGGAGTGCCATCAGTTGGAGAAAATGCAGCATATTGATCAACCATTCGAGCCCACAGGTGGTGTTTGCAAGAGCCCTATATTTTGCTTCTATTGAAGACCTGGCAACAGTGGATTGTTTCTTTGTTTTCCAATAGATCACTGACTTTCCCAAAGAAAAACAATAACCAGTTAAAGAAGGACAACCCGCCTCATCAGAATCATTGAATCCGCACATATGAACAGAAGAGTCACGGAAAAGAAAAGACCTCTGCCTGGATTAGACTTCAAGTATTTCAAAATTTGATTTGCTGCACGGAAATGGAATTCAGTAGGAGAAGCCATGAATTGGCTAAGCTGCTACATAGTGTATGTAATGTCAGGCCGGGTAGTAGCAAGGTAGAGGAGGCGACCAACAAGACGACGATAAATTAAAAGATCAGAAAGCAAAGGGCTACTGTCCTGCTGCAACTTTTGTAGAACTGTCCATGAGAACAGATGTTGATTTAGCACCCAACAAACCAGAATCTTCCAATAAATCAACACAATACTTTCTTTGAGATAAAAAAATTTCTTTAGCAGAATGAGCAACTTCAATACCCAAAAAATATTTAAGAATACCCAAATCTTTGATTTTGAAATGCTGATTTAAAATAGATTTAATGGTAGCCATTTCAGAAATAGAATTACTAGTGAGAACAATATCATCAACATACACCAATAAGACAGGAACTTCAGTACTAATAAATTTGACAAAAAGACTGTAATCAGAGAGAGCCTACTGGTACCCACAAGAAATTAAAAGTTTGGATAATTTTTTATACCATATTCGACTTGATTGGCGCAAACCATATAGTGATTCAGTAGTTTACAATACTGATTTGGATGACTAGAACTGATTCTAGGAGGCAAGGTCATGTATACATCTTCAGATAAATCTTCGTGCAAAAAAGTATTTGTTAACATCTAGTTGATGGATAGACCACCTCTCCAAGAAATTCACCCTTTCTGTTTGTGTGAGGCCTTTTGCTACAAAACGAGCCTTATAGCGTTCCACAGAACCATCAGGGTGATGCTTGATCTGATAAATCCATCTACAGCCAATGGGTTTTACACCAAGTTTGGTTCAAATCTAGAGCAACAAGTTTAGCTTTCATAACACTGCGCCAATGAGAATATTTATTGGCATCTTAAAAAGACCTTGCCTCAATTTCAGAATGTAAGGATAAAATGAATTTCTGATGAGAAGGAAAAAGAGAGGTTAGAGACAGAACAGAAGAAATAGAATACCTACAAGTTGAAGATGGTGGAGTTGGAGTAGTGAGAGAAGAGCCACAAATGTAGTCAGCGAGATGATTGGGAGAATGTCTTTGACGGATGGTAGATGAATGGTTGAGGACGGTGTAGCAGAAATTACTTCTGATTGATAAGCAGGAGATGAGGTTAAGGATTGTGAAGGAGGGGAAGAGATGAACTGAGGTGTATTAGGTTGATGATGAAGTATGGGTGGGTCAATGGGTAATGGTTCAGGCCTAATGGGAAGAGAAATGGGTTGTTCGGTTTGTGTTTCATGAAATTGTTTTGTTTTGGACATGTGTGAGTTTGGTATGTTTAAAACTAATTTAGTACTAGTGACAAAAGGCATTACCATTTTAAAGAAAATAATGTTTATGGACATTTCAAACTTTTTATTTTCCAAAGTGTAAATAATGTACCCTTTAATTCTATTTTTAAAACCAAGAAAAATAGCTTTCTTTGTCCTTGGATCAAATTTAGAACAATTAGCCATGAAAATTGATACATAGCATAAAAAACCAAAAATCTTTATATCATTATAGTTAGAAAATTTATTAAATAAAATTTTAAAAGTAATTTTAAAATTATTTATAGAAGAAGGGACTCTGTTAATTAGATAAACTGCATGATTGATAGCATAGGACCAAAATGATAGAGGTAAATTAGATTGAAACATGAGAGCATGAGCCACATTTAAAATATATTGGTGCTTACGTTCCTCTCTCCTATTTTGTTTGGGTGTTTCAACACAACTACGTTGATGAATTATGCCCTTTGAAAAAAAAATCATGTAAGAGAAATTCCGGTTCATTGTCGGAACGTATATACTTAACTTTGGAGTTAAATTGCGTTTTGACTAATTCAATAAAATTCTTGACATGATTTTGTACTTCGCTTTTTTATGGCAATAAAATTATCCAAGTGAAACGGTTAAAATCATCAACAATAGCTAAAAAATATTTATGATTATGGATTGAATTTTGTCGAAACAGCCCCCATATATCAAAATGCAATAATTCAAATTTATGCCTTTTTGTTTAGGACATCTTTTGGACAAAGATTAAAATTTTTACATAGATAATTTTTCTTTATTTCTATGCTTCATGATGAGCCTTGTGATGTTTGCCATTTTTTTAAACAAAAGAAACTTTCATTCTCTCTAAGTTTTAATAAAGCTAATGTAATGGGTGTTGAATGAGTGGTGTTTATTGTATGAGTAGGAAATGGATTATTTTTTGTGATGGAGGTTTCAAGGACATACAACCCTTCTCTCATGCTATCCAAACCAATAATCTTCAAATTGTTGTCCTGTAAAAAACAAGAAAAGCGTGAAAAAGTAAGTTGGCAATTGATCATTGAAGTTATTTTTGAAATAGAAATAATATTAAAATTAAAGTGGGGTAGGTAAAGAACATCATGAAGAAACTTTAGAACCATTAGGCATATGAATAGTAACTGGATTAATTTTAAAAAAAAATATGAATCAAGATAAATTGGAGGTAATATGATCCGTGACACCAGAATCAATGATCCAAGTGCCTGTAAATTTATTTTGTGTAGTAAAGTTATTTAAAACAGAATAAGTATGGAATGAGCACAAATAATGGGTACCCAAAGTTGGGTCAGGAAGAAGCCCAATTTAGTTGGAAGGTGAGAGGCTTTTATCCTTGCTGTCTGAAAATTGAGATTTAGCCTTTTTCAGAAATGCTAGAAGGATGCTGTGTTGGGTTGGAGTGAGGCCCAAATCCTACTCTATGTGTATTCTCTGATGAGGAGTCCTTTCTTCATGAACTAGGATAAGAGAGAAAACTGGCAGTGTGGGAGAGCCATGAGGTGGTGTTGGCACAATGACGGCATTAACGGAGGTAGAGGCACGGTCAAGGAATTGTGGTCTCCTTGGGTGACGTGGGTGGCCGGGAGGGTAGCCATGTTTGTTGTAACAAACATCCACGGTGTTCCTCCTGATGGAGGATAAATGTCGATAAAGGATTTCACACAAATAATCACATTGCAAGTGTAGTTCTAAACTAACAATCAATTCTCTGTCAACGTTTAATTAGGTTGTCACAAGTACAAACTCCAATAAAAATAAATCGAAGTATTCAAACCTCAACTCATCTCTCAAGGAATTGCAGGGAAGTGTGTTTATGATTGGTTATGATGTACTTCTTTTTGTGGTTTTGAAATAAGGAACAAGAAATGTAAATAGCGAGAGAGTAAAGAAAACTCAATTGGTGAAAAGGTCTTGGTAAGGGTTAATGGTTAAGGATCTCTATCCTTGTTACTAATCACAATATGATAGTCGTAGGGATCAATCTCATTTAATCATTCTCTAATAATTGAAGAAAAGTCAAATGAGCTTCATCAATCCCAATCTATAAGTCCTAGGCACTCACTAATCGAATTAGTGAAAGCTAGTGTCAATGGACATCAATCATCAATCACTTGGACATTAGCAACTCAATGTCACCCAAGTTATCAACCCAAGCCAAGAATAGAAAAATCTACTCTATAACTAAAAGAAACATTTCATCAAACACATAGCATGCAATAAAAGTAAATATCACAAAATGCAAGAAGTAGTAAAGGCTATGACTAACATAAACAAGAAATCAATATAGTAAATAAGGCAAATATCAAGAGACATGAAAACATAAAATTGCATTGAAAGGAAATTGAGAGTAACAAAAGGACTCATAAACTAAAATTGCAAAATTAAGAAATTAACAAGAGGAGTTGGTGAACTAAAGTGCTAGAACAAATAAGAGTAAGAGAAAACTAAATTAAAATAAGACTGAAACCTAAACCTAAGGAGAAATTGAAAGAAGAAACCCTAAATTCTAGAGAGAAGAGAGAGCTTCACTCTCTAGAATTCTACATCTAAAGCATAAAGTGTGTAAATGAATGGTGAATGTGTACATTCAGCTCCACTCCCCATCCTCTTCTCTTCATTTTCAGGCTTGAAACTGGGTCGAAAGCAGCCTAGAAATTACCCCCAGTGTTTTTCCTTTACTGAGGCACGTGCCGCTTCTCACGCGTACGCGTCAGTCACGCGCACGCGTCATTTGGACTATGGCTTGGTCACGCGTACACGTCATCCATGTGTATGCATCAAGATCAGCTTCTCAAATCTCCAAATTCTTGTGTTCCTTCCACTTTTGCATGCTTCCTTTCCATCCTTTAAGCTATTCTTGTCCTATAAACTCTGAAATCACTTAACGAACAAATCACAGCATCAAATGGTAATAAGAGAGGATTAAAAATTAGCGATTTTAAGGCCTAGGAAACATGTTTTCAATCATAGCACAAAATTAGGAAGGAAACTTAAAAACATACAATTTACATGAACAAATGTGAGTAAAGTTGATAGAATCTACTCGATTTGATCCAAAATAAGTCATAAAATAGTGGTTCATCACCCCTCCCCCTCTACCACAATAAAAGCAAATCTTCGAGGAACTGCCATTGCCGCATCCTGGGTTTGAAGAGGCATACCCACGACCATGACCAAGAGGAAGAGGACGAACTTCTACGACAACAGCAATGGTTCATTGATCGTCTAAAATTTGAGATGCGTTTTGAAATTGACGTTTGTGTTGAACGACAAGAGCGAAGACCCTGGTGACAGGAGGAAGAGGATCAAGAAGAAGAACTTGTGATCGAGGGAGTGATAGTGTGAGACACCGACGGTGAGAACTTGGAGCACTAAGAGCAGATGGTGGGAGACCAAAGCACTGAGAGCAGCAGAACTTCTTCTTTACACTGCACCAGAAGCGGCAGATGGCAGCGGCCATATACCAGCTGTTTTCAGAAATACCACTAAAATGCTGTATTGTGACAGTCTTGGTGACTTTTCAAATGGGGCTACTAAATCAAACAATTTGGTTGTGGTTCAAGGACAAAATGCAAGGCACACAAATAAATCCTCAATTGGAACTAAAAAAAAGAAACCCTCTCCTTCCGTGATTCAAGAAAAACGCAAAACCTCCAGGGGCTTTCTACTTCTCTGCTGCGCTCAAAATCGTGCCACCCTCATCATATCGCTTGGCCATTGCTCCATCCTATTGCATCGCCTTTGCGTGTGAATCCCACTCTCACTGCCTATTCAGTCTGCTACTTCCCACAAATCCCACGAACAAAATCTTTCCTCAATCCGCCACCCACGCGCCATCCTTCTTTCGTTCTGATATGCTCTATCTTTACTGCTGCTTGGTTTCTTTTTTCCTGGTTTGATCTTCTCTCTGCACTCGCTTTCAATTAATTAATATGTATTAGGGTTATCTATTAGGAATTAGGATGAGCTTTTTAATTTGTTGTAATGAATGAGTTTTCATTTAAGCTCTTTGTCTTTAGTTCCCATCTCATTAGTCAATTAGTATTTTTAAATATTTGTCTTTTTTATCTTTCCTTTGTTGATAGTACGGATACTTCTGACTAATTTTACAAGCAAAATTGGTGTTGTAGTTACCAAGATTTGAACTTCAAAAGTCATTCATGTGATTGCAACTACTGATAAAAATGGGGCATGCTCTAGGACATTAAAAGTTTTTATGGCAATTCTAAATGAAAAATGGATTTTCAAAATAGATAGTAAGTTATTGTAGTTCTATGTTTTTTTACTTTATTACTTGATTTTATCCTCATATTTGATTTCTGACTATTGAGTTCCTTAGTCATTTAATAACTTTATTATTTGGTTCTTATTCTGCAATGATTATGTTCATCTCAGAATTGGGGGTTAGAAAGAAGAATAGAATTTATGGGACAATGAGATCAAATTCAATAATATTTTATGTAATGTTTTCACATAAAATATTTATTTTAATTGTGGTAATATTAATTCCTATTGAAATATCAAAAAATGAGATATGAGATGTTGATATTCTACTCATGGAAATTCATGAATTATACCACTAGTTATTATGAAACCTTATTATTATTATTTATTAAGATATAAATTGCTTTGATTATTAACGGTATCTTTTATGCTTGTATATATATATCCTATAACATATTACTAGTTATGCCTTTTAAGTTGTTTATGAATAGTAAATAGTTGGCCTTATTGTGGTTAGCTTTTGTGGTGGTTATGCACTCTATTTATTTTTGCTTATTCTTATATTTGTTTTATGTTTATGCTATCTATCTCGTATTATAGGGGTAAAAACATGCATGAAGAGACAAATCATGTTACAGACAAATCACATGAGATCACTTTTGCCAACCATGGATGTCAAGGTGGCCCAAAAACTAGCAGATTGAAAAAAATTGTCAATGTATATACCTCACTTCATTACATCATATGTTCATGCAAAGCCATAGCTCGTCTTTTGTTATACAACTTAAAATTTTGCAACTGGATATCTTTAATTGTCTTTTTCTTTTTGAGCTCACTCATTTAACTATTTAGCAAATTTCTTATTATAATAAATTCTATTATTCTATTTTTTTAATTATTACGATTGTAGGAATATGACATCCACGAAAGAGGCAAAATTTGGTAATTTTGTAATAAATAAATGTGTTCTTGATGTGTAATTCTTAGTTTGATGATTATTGCTTGAAATTGGATGAATTTCTGCTTAAATTTTGTTGAAAACTTGTTGATTTATTGGCTTGGTGGTTCAGCTTCATGGAGATAGCCATGAACTGAACTGTTTTGGATATATTTGGGGTTGATTTCAAGAATGAATATTGAGAAATTTGATGTGATTTGGTGGTTGAAAAGTTAAAGTAAAAGTTGAGAAAAATCAATATTGAAAAGCTTGAAAACTGATTAAAAATCAAACCGAAAATTTGAAAGAAACTTAAAAGAAGGTTCGGTTTTTATGGTGGAGGTGTGATCACCAACACAAAGTTTATTTTTGAAAATAAGATTGTATTTTTGATAAAATACCGTAGTTAAAAATAATAATTTTATAAGTTTATGTATATTTTGGGTAATAAGTAAAAGTTCAAGGATAAAATGGATATTTTATAAAAGTACAAGGATAATTTTGATAATTATAATGTATGTAAATTATTTTAGTAAATATGTAAAGTACGTTGGTTCAAGATATAAATCTTTCTAAAAGTTCAAAATTAAAATGTAATTCCCAAAAGTTTAACGATAAGACTTTTAATAATCATGTTTTTATTATCAAAATAATAATAATATTATTCTCTTATTATTAATATTAGTCTACTCATAATAATATAATTATTATCCTTTTTCTAAAGATATTATTTAAATTTGAATATTTGTTAATGGAAAGGTGTAACAGCAATATTTCCTAAAAGGTTTAAAAAGACAAAGTTAAGTTAAGAATCTTTCAATATCTTTTCATAAGACACTTAGGGAAAGGTGAGGGAAAAGTGTGTGGATATACAATTTTTATTGTTGAAATGTATGTAAGTAAAAGAGAATAATAAGAAAAAAAGGAAAAGAAAAGAAAAAAATTAAAGGGATCTCTGGCATAGGAGAGCAGAGAGCAAAAACTAAGAATTTAACGAACCTCTACTACAAGAGAGCAGAGAACAAAAAAGAGAAGAATGTATTAACTAAAGAGATATTTGCCACACGTGAAAGCAGATGTAACCCTATTTAGGCCTTAGTGCCAAACATAACGCGGGGATACCCGTAGGTTACATTGCTTTTCCAGACACACATGAGTACCCCGGGTGTTGCGCTTGTGAGTCAAAGTTTACTTATAGAGGTTTATGACGGGCATGCATGAACACTAGAAGTGATGCACCTGTAAAACAAAAGTTTCTTACAGAGGTTATGACATAACGTGCTTAGTCTGGGACTAAACTTTGGAAAAGCCATATTTGACCAAGGTGTTGGATTATGTTGCGAATGGGTAGAAACTGATAGATGAGCTCATTACCTGCAATAGGAATAGACATGCATCATATTTAGTTGCGCATATTTCTGTGTTGTGTATTTCTATGAATCTGTGTGCTTTTGGTTGATTACTTTTCTATTCTCTGTTTGTTGAAGTTATATCTGTTCTATTGTTTGTTTGTTGTAAAATAAAGAATAAAATGAACTTAACTGCTATCCTGACCCTACTAAGGACTCCCCAATTTTTACCCCCTCTTTTCACCTTATAGATGGAGATGGGAGAACTTTTCTCTGATCTACTAGAAATTTTTTCGTATGAGGATCTCGACCTCACCCGCGTGTATATACTCCATGACCCGTCAAAGAAAAGGACCATATGTAATCACATTTGAAGACCTAGAGTGTCTTTCCCTCACTTTTGTGACCTTATATGGGACTAGGCTTATAGAAAGAATTAGGCTAGCCTGGGGTTATAAACCTCCGCAATATATTTTTATAAAGTGCATTTTAGAATTGTGGCGGTTGTAGTTTACAAACTGCTGTAATTTTTTTAAAAAAACCTGTTAACCAAATTGCGGTTGTTTCAAACCGGCATAAATAGTTTAATCCTGTTTTGTGGTGGTTATACCAGCAGTTGTTAGAAATCACTACAAAAATTACTACCCGCACAACAAACCAGGGCAGTTCATTAACTGCTAGAATTGGATTTTGCGACAGTTTTAGTGAAAAAATTCGCCACAATTTAGCTGGCCACCATAATTTGAATGGAAGGCGTAATGCAAATTTTGCAAGAGTGTGCTTAATGCAAATCCAAAAAATGGTACCAAGTTATTGAAGAACCATGTGGATCGATATTGTAAGAGAATAAAAGTGGCCAACTCAAGGCAATCATCAATTGTTGAATCATAAGAAAAACAAGTACAAATGCAAAAGTGAATGAAAATGGCTTTGTGTTTGATCCTTCATACACAAGAAAGTTATTAGACATTGTATTTTAATTTATGTATGAATTTTAAGATTTTTTCTTAATTTATATATAAATATGTAAAAATTAAAGTGTTATTTAAGTTTTTAAGGGACAAGGCGAGTACTCGTGAGGGCGATTAGGGTGCAATAGTCTACTACCCGCAGGTAGGGTGGGGAGCACTACAAGAAAAATACTAAGTACAGAAAAATATAAACCTGATGTGAAATATGAAAAATATAAAAAATATCGCTTTAAACATGATGTGAAATATGAAAAATATAAATTAAAATTACGGAATGACATGGAATTGAAATATCTGAAACAATGCTAACTATATTTCATTCTTCGCACAGTTTCTTAAAGAAATATATATATCATAGAACTATATTTACATTAAACTTATTCAAATTCATCATCTTCTTCTTCTAGTACACCATCCCCCTCTTCCGAGGTAGTTTCCTGATTATCATCGAACTCATCTTTGTCTTCTTCATTGCTATCAACAACGTCTTCTTCTTGAAGATCGTCGTCCTCTGATAGAAATGCATTAGCATCTATTCCAAGGTCAATGACGTCATCATCCATAACAGCGGACCTAAGGATAATCGGCTCACCGGTATCAACCACCATTTTCGAAGGACTTGGATCATCAATCTGGTAAGGTTCCTAACCCTCTGTCCTATCATCAGACTCAATGTGACTCCTTAACTTAGTCTTAACCACAAATACTCAACTAGACTTGCATGAACCTGGATAAGGCAAATGGTATACCTTTCGTGCATTTTGAGGTAGAATAAAAGGATCATAGTGTCTATATTTCCTTATTATATTAACTTTAGTGATATCGTAGTCCTTGTACTTTTGTGTTCCTTATCGCGAACTTGGATCATACCATTCACATTTAAACACACGCACCTTGTACGTAGTGTGTGGTGCACGAATTTGCAATCCGTACAACTAACCAGCAAGTGCACTGGGTCGTCCAAGTAATACCTTACGTGAGTAAGGGTCGATCCCACGGAGATTATTGGTTTGAAGCAAGCTATGTTTATTTTATTAATCTTAGTCAGGATACCAATAAGGTTATTTGGTTTTAATTGTAAGAAGTCAAAGTATTTGGAATAAGGAATTGTTACTTTATTAATGGAGAATATGTTGGGGTTTTGGAGATGCATTGTCCTCTGAACTTCAACTCTTCCTTGAAATCCTTTTCCCACACGCAAGGTTCCTTCCATGGCAAGCTCTATGTAGGGTGTCACCGTTGTCAATGGCTACTTTCCATCCTCTCAGTGAAAATGGTCCAAATGCTCTGTCACAGCACGGCTAATCATCTGTCGGTTCTCAATCAGGTTGGAATAAAATCCATTGATTCTTTTGCGTCTGTCACTAACGCCCAGCCTTCAGGAGTTTGAAGCTCGTCACAATCATTCAATCCCAGAATCCTACTCGGAATACCACAGACAAGGTTTAGACTTTCCGGATTCTCATGAATGCCGCCATCAATCCGGCTTATACCACGAAGATTCTGATTAAGGAATCTAAGAGATACTCATTCAATCTGATGTAGAACGGAGGTGGTTGTCAGGCACACGTTCATGGATTGAGGAAGGTGATGAGTGTCACGGATCATCACCTTCTCCATAATTAAGTGCGAATGAACATCTTAGATAAGAACAAGCGTATTTGAATGGAAAACAAAAGTAATTGCATTAATTCATCGAGACGCTGCAGAGCTCCTCACCCCCAACAATGGAGTTTAGAGACTCATGCCGTCAAAAAGTATGTAATTCAGATCTGAAAATGTCATGAGGTACAAAATAATTCTCTAAAAGTTGTTTAAATAGTAAACTAGTAACCTAGGTTTGCAGAATATGAGTAAACTAAGATAATTGGTGCAGAAATCCACTTCTGGGGCCCACTTGGTGTGTGCTGGGGCTGAGACTAAAGCTATCCATGAACTGAGGCTTTTCTTGGAGTTGAACTCCAAGTTATAACGTGTTTTGGGCGTTCAACTCCGGATCATGACGTGTTTCTGGCGTTTAACTCCAGACAGCAGCATGTACTTGGCGTTCAACGCCAAGTTACGTCGTCTATCTTCGCACAAAGTATGGACTATTATATATTGCTGGAAAGCCCTGGATGTCTACTTTCCAACGCCGTTGAGAGCGCGCCAATTAGACTCCTGTAGCTCCAGAAAATTCATTTAGAGTGCAGGGAGGTCAGGATCCAACAGCATCAGCAGTCCTTTTTCAGCCTAACTCAGATTTTTGCTCAGCTCCCTCAATTTCAGCCAGAAAATACCTGAAATCACAGAAAAACACACAAACTCATAGTAAAGTCCAGAAATATGATTTTTGCCTAAAAACTAATAATATTTAACTAAAAACCAATTAAAACATGCTAAAATCTACATGAAATTACCCCCAAAAAGCGTATAAAATATCCGCTCATCACAACACCAAACTTAAACTGTTGCTTGTCCTCAAGCAACTAGATAAATAAAATAGGATAACAAGAAATTAAGAAGCAATAATATTTCAGAGTTTTAAGTGAAGCTCATATTCTAATTGGATGAGCGGGGCTAGTAGCTTTTTGCTTCTGAACAGTTTTGGCATCTCACTTTATCCTTTGAAATTCAGAATGATTGGCATCTATAGGAACTCAGAATTCAGATAGTATTATTGATTCTCCTAGTTTAGTATGTTGATTCTTGAACACAGCTACTTAATGAGTCTTGGCTGTGGCCCTAAGCACTTTGTTTTCCAATATTACCACCGGATACATAAATGCCACAGACACATAACTGGGTGAACCTTTTCAGATTGTGACTTAGCTTTGCTCAAGTCCCACCTTAGAGGTGTCCAGAGTTCTTAAGCACACTCTTTTGCTTTGGATCACGACTTTAACCACTCAGTCTCAAGCTTTTCACTTGGACCTGCATGCCACAAGCACATGGTTAGGGACAGCTTGATTTAGCCGCTTAGGCCTGGATTTATTTCCTTGGGCCCTCCTATCCATTGATGCTCAAAGCCTTGGATCCTTTTCACCCTTGCCTTTTGGTTTAAAGGGCTATTGGCTTTTTCTACCTCTTTTGCTTTTTTTTTTCCGCAAAAATTTTTTTTTTCACTACTTTTTCTTGCTTCAAGAATCAATTTCATGATTTTTCAGATCATCAATAACATTTCTCTTGTTCATCATTCTTTCAAGAGCCAACAATTTTAACATTCATAAAATTCAATATAAAAAATATGCACTGTTCAAGCATTCATTCAGAAGACAAAAAGTATTGCCACCACATATAAATAATTAGAATTTTCCTTATTAAGAACTCGAAAAAATTAAATTGCCTCTTTATTCTACAAATCTACTATTTTATTCATGTTTGATGATGATGAGAAAAATAAATTATAACTTAATTGGAAATAAAACCAAAATAGATATGCTAATTACTACTACTCCTATATAACTTCTAAGGTAAAATCCTATAATAATACTATCACAGAGTTAAAGCTAGAATTAGAACTTAACAACCTGTATTTTGGGAAGTGGATGTTCCTCTAGTCTGTGGGGTGCCTTCAAGAATTGATTTCTGACGCTTCAGCTCCCTTAAGTTCACATCCTTGCTCTTCCTGTTCCCTTAGGTGCCATGATCTTAATGAGTTTTAGCTCAGTGATCATGGCAAATCACACCAAACTTAGAGGTTTGCTTGTCCTCAAGCAAAAGAAAGGAAAGGAGAGGGATAGAAGGAGAGGCAGTTTCGAAAAAAAAAAAGATAAGATGAGTTGAAAAAGATATGAGAAGAAATTAAAAAGATTTGAAAAAGAATTGGATTGGAAAAAGATTTGTGTTTATGAATTAAGATACATTTGATATTTTTGAAAAAGGGATTTTAGAATTTAGGATTTTTAGAAATTGGGATTAAAATTTTTGGAATTGAAGGATGATATTTTGAAACATGTCTATGCAAGAAATCATGAATTGAAACATAAAAATTAGAAAAAATGCAAGGAAAAACGAATTTTACCTCCTCCCCACCATCCTGGCGTTAAACGCCCAAATGCTGCATGTTTTGGGCGTTTAACGCCCAATTGCTGCTCTCCTGGGCGTTCAACGCCCAGGTGTTGCTTCTTTCTGGCGTTGAACGCCAGGAAGTCCTTTGTCACTGGGCGTTTTTCTGAACGCCCAGGATGCTGTCAATCTGGCGTTAAACGCCCAGAAGGTGCTTCTTTCTGGCGTTCAACGCCCAGAAGATACTCCTTTCTGGCGTTTAATGCCCAGATGGCTACCCTTACTGGCGTTGAACGCCCAGTGGGTGCTTCTTTTGAGCGTTCAACGCCCAAAATGTTTCTTACTGGCTTTTTCACGCCAGTGAGCTTCCAAATTCCCTTGTAACTCTGTGAATCCAATCAATTGCTATTTTACCTTGAAGATACTTTGACATATACCTGTAAAAATCAATTAATTAATCAAAACGAATAAAATTAAATTTTGTGATTGGCTGGGTTGCCTCCCAGCAAGCGCTTCTTTATTGTCCTTAGCTGGACAGTGAGCTCTCATGGAGTCTCACAGATAATCAGAGCAAGGTTGGGACCTCCCAACATCAAACTTAGAGTTTGAATGTGGGGGTTCAACACCAAACTTAGAGTTTGGTTGTGGCCTCCCAACACCAAACTTAGAGTTGGACTGTGGGGGCTTTGATTGACTCTGCAGTGAGAGAAGTTTTTCATGCTTCCTCTCCATGGTTAGAAAAGGAGAACCTTGTGTCTTATAGTTTGCAATGTCTGCAAACCACAGAGCTTCCTGAACAGCAAACAATTGCTCATCCGGAAAGGTTTCAGAGATCTCAGTAGGAGGGAGGGATGCTCCTGCTACTGGTTCTATCCGGGACAGGTGATCAGCTACTTGATTCTCTGTTCCTTTTCTGTCTCTTATTTCTATATCAAACTCTTGCAGAAGCAACACCCATCTTATGAGCCTGGGCGTTGAATCCTGCTTTGTGAGTAGATATTTAAGAGCAGCATGGTCAGTATACACAATCACTTTTGATCCTACTAAGTAGGATCTAAACTTGTCAATGGCATAAACCACTGCAAGTAATTCTTTTTCTGTGGTTGTGTAATTTTTCTGGGCATCATTTAAAACACTGCTAGCATAATAAATGACATGCAGAAGCTTGTTATGCCTCTGTCCCAATACTGCACCAATGGTATGGTCACTGGCATCATACATTAGTTCAAAGGGTAATGTCCAGTCTGGTGCAGAAATAACTGGTGCTGTGACCAGCTTAGCTTTCAGGGTCTCAAACGCCTGCAGACACTTTGTGTCAAACACAAATGGCGTGTCAGCAGCTAGCAGATTGCTCAGAGGTTTTGCAATTTTTGAAAAATCCTTTATAAACCTCCTATAGAATCCTGCATGCCCTAGAAAGCTTCTGATTGCCTTAACATTGGCAGGTGGTGGTAATTTTTCAATTACTTCAACTTTAGCTTGATCCACCTCTATTCCCTTGTTTGAAATTTTATGCCCAAGGACAATCCCTTCAGTCACCATAAAGTGACATTTTTCCCAGTTTAAAACTAGGTTGGTCTCTTGGCATCTTTTCAGAACAAGTGCTAAATGGTTAAGGCAGGAGTTGAATGAGTCTCCAAATACTGAAAAGTCATCCATGAAGACTTCCAGAAACTTCTCCACCATATCAGAGAAGATGGAGAGCATGCACCTTTGAAAGGTTGCAGGTGCATTGCACAAGCCAAATGGCATCCTTCTGTATGCAAATACTCCAGATGGACATGTGAATGTCGTTTTCTCTTGATCCTGAGGATCTACTGCAATTTGATTATAACCTGAATATCCATCCAGAAAGCAGTAGTATTCATGACCTGCTAGTCTTTCTAGCATCTGGTCTATGAATGGTAAAGGAAAATGATCCCTTCGGGTGGCTGTATTGAGCCTTCTATAATCAATACACATACGCCACCCTGTAACTGTTCTTGTAGGAACCAGTTCATTTTTTTCATTATGAACCACTGTCATGCCACCTTTCTTAGGGACGACTTGGACAGGGCTTACCCAGAGGCTATCAGAAATAGGATAAATAATCCCAGCCTCTAGTAACTTAGTGACCTCTTTCTGCACAACTTCCTTCATGGCTGGATTGAGCCGCCTTTGTGGTTGAACCACTGGCTTGGCGTCACCCTCCAGTAAGATCTTGTGCATGCATCTGGCTGGGCTAATGCCCTTGAAATCACTAATGGACCACCCAAGAGCTGTCTTGTGTGTCCTTAGCACTTGAATTAATGCTTTCTCTTCCTGTGGCCCTAAAGCAGAGCTTATGATTACAGGAAAAGTGTCACCTTCTCCCAGAAATGCATATTTCAGGGATAGTGGTAGTGGTTTGAGCTCGGGTTTAGGGGGTTTCTCCTCTTCCTGAGGAGTTTTCAGAGGTTCTTTTATTTCCTCTGGTTCCTCCAGATCAGGCTGAACATCTTTAAAAATGTCCTCTAGCTCTGATTCGAGACTCTCAGTCATATAGACCTCTTCCACCAGGGAGTCAATAATATCAACACCCAGGCAGTCGTCTAATGTGTCTGGATGTTGCATAGCTTTGACAACATTCAACTTAAACTCATCCTCATTGACTCTCAGGGTTATCTCCCCTTTTTGGACGTCAATGAGGGTTCGTCCAGTTGCTAGGAAAGGTCTTCCTAGAATGAGAGTTGCACTCTTGTGCTCCTCCATTTCTAGCACCACAAAGTCAGTAGGAAAGGCAAATGGCCTAACCTTGACAATCATGTCTTAAATCACGCCTGATGGGTATTTAATGGAGCCATCAGCAAGTTGAAGACATATCCGGGTTGGTTTGATTTCTTCAGTCAAACCAAGCTTTCTGATAGTAGATGCAGGTATTAGGTTGATACTTGCCCCAAGGTCACACAGAGCTTGCTTGGTGCAATTACCCTCTAATGTGCATGGTATCATAAAGCTTCCGGGATCCTTAAGCTTCTCAGGTAAGCTTTTCAGAATGACTGCACTGCATTCTTCAATGAGGTAAACTTTTTCAGTTTCCCTCCAATCCTTCTTATGACTTAAGATCTCTTTCATGAACTTAGCATAAGAGGGTATTTGCTCAAGTGCTTCTGCAAACGGAATCTTTATTTCAAGAGTCTTGAGATAGTCTGCAAAGCGGGCAAATTGCTTATCCTGTTCCGCTTGGCGGAGTTTTTGAGGATAAGGCATTTTGGCTTTGTATTCCTCAACCTTAGTTGCTGCAGGTTTATTGCCTGTAGAAGTGGGTTGGGAAGCCTTTTTAGAAGGGTTGTTATCAGCACTTGTATGTGACTGATCCCCACTGGCATTTGAACGCCAGGGGTGGAAGCTGGAGTGGCGTTAGACGCCAACTCCTTATCTGTTACTGGCGTCTGAACGCCAGAACTGTGCTCCCTTTGGGTGTTCAACGCCGGATTCATGCTTGTTTCTGGCGTTGAACGCCAGGAATGAGCATGGTCTGGGCGTTCAGCGCCAGCATTATTCCTCTCTGGGCTCTGACAGTCCTCAGAGAGATTTTGAGTAGCCATTTGTTCATTTCTTGGCTTCCTGCTGCTTTGAAGTGAGGTATTTAATGTTTTCCCACTTCTTAATTGAACTGCTTGGCATTCTTCTGCTATTTATTTTGACAGTTGCTTTCCTGTTTGCTTTAACTGTACTTCCATATTCCTGTTAGCCATTCTTGTTTCCTGTAGTATTTCCTTGAATTCGGCTAGTTGCTGGGTTAGAAAGTCTAATTGCTGATTGAATTCATTAGCCTGATCCACAGGACTGAGTTCAGCAGTTACTGTTTTAGCTTCTTCTTTCATGGAAGATTCACTGCTTAGGTACAGATGCTGATTTCTGGCAACTGTATCAATAAGCTCTTGAGCTTCTTCAATTGTTTTTCTCATATGTATAGATCCACCAGCTGAGTGGTCTAGAGAAATCTGAGCTTTTTCTGTAAGCCCATAGTAGAAGATGTCTAATTGCACCCATTCTGAAAATATTTCAGAGGGGCATTTTCTTAGCATCTCTCTGTATCTCTCCCAGGCATCATAAAGGGATTCATTATCTCCTTGTTTAAAGCCTTGGATGCTTAGCCTTAGCTGTGTCATCCGTTTTGGAGGGAAATAGTGATTCAGGAATTTTTCTGACAGCTGTTTCCATGTTTTTATGCTGTTCTTAGGCTGGTTATTTAACCACCTCTTAGCTTGATCTTTTACAGCAAATGGAAATAGTAATAATCTGTAGACATCCTGATCTACTTCCTTATCATGTACTGTGTCAGCAATTTGTAAAAATTGTGGCAGAAACTCTGTAGGTTCTTCATGTGGAAGACCGGAATACTGGCAGCTTTGCTGCACCATGATAATGAGCTGAGGATTCAACTCAAAGCTACTAACTCCAATGGAGGGTATACAGATACTACTCCCATATGAAGCAGTAGTGGGGCTAGCATATGACCCCAAAGTCCTCTTGGACTGTTCATTTCCGCTTATGTCCATGTTGGAGTAAAGGGGTAATGTGGATTTAAATTTTTAGTTTATAAATAAATAATAAAAAAATTCGAAATAAAATAAAAACCAAAATAAAAATAAGATAAAATAAGAAAATTAAAATAAAAAAAATTAATAAGAATTTGAAAATATTTTATGAAGATTTTTGAAAAAGTGAGGAGAGAGAAAGTGGTTAGGATATTTTTGAAAAAGATAAATTTATTTATTTATTTATTTATTTTCTTTTTTTAAACTTAAAAAGATAAGAATTGAAAAATTTTAAAATTGAAATCTGAATTTTTATAAAAAAAATTTCGAAAAAATAGTTCAAAATTAGTTAGAAAAGATATTTTTTTGAATTTTGAATTTTATGATGAAAGAGAAAAACACACAGAAGACACAAGACTTAAAATTTTTAGATCTAATGCTCCTTATTTTCGAAAATTTTGGAGGGAAAACACCAAGAAACACCAAACTTAAAAATTTTAAGATCAAAACACAAGAAAGACTCAAGAACACCTTGAAGATTCACAAGAACACCAAGAACAAAAGAAAGAACACCAAACTTAAAATTTTTAGAAAATCAAGACAAATTTTCGAAAATTAAAGAAAAATTAACAAGGAAACACCAAACTTAGAGTTTGGCACAAAATTCAATCAAAGAAAAATTATTTTTGAAAAAGATTCCAAAGAGGATACCCAATTATCAAAAACAACTATTAAAGCTCCAGCCAATTGGGCAGCAACTTCAGAGTTGATTTTAAAAATGTATTATATTTATAGATAAAAGTATAAAATTTTTGAAAGCTAATGTTTTGAAAAAGTACCAGAAAAACAAGAAAAGACACAACACAAGAAAAACTCAAGATCAAACAAGAAAATAAACAAGAACAACTTGAAGATCAATGAAGAACAAAGAACACAAGTTCGAAAATTTTTAAAGAAAAATATCAAATATATAATTGACACCAAACTTAGAACAAGACACTAAACTCACGAAAAAAAATTAAAAATTGACAAAGAAAAATAATATTTTTTTGAAAATTTTTTTTTTTAAAAAAAGGGATAATAAAAGATGCAATTCTAGTGAAAAGAGGATAAATTCTTCCTAATCTAAGCAACAAAATAAACCTTTAGTTTGTTCAAACTCGAATAATCCCCGGCAACGGCGCCAAAAACTTGGTGCACGAATTTGCAATCCGTACAACTAACCAGCAAGTGCACTGGGTCGTCCAAGTAATACCTTACGTGAGTAAGGGTCGATCCCACGGAGATTATTGGTTTGAAGCAAGCTATGTTTATTTTATTAATCTTAGTCAGGATACCAATAAGGTTATTTGGTTTTAATTGTAAGAAGTCAAAGTATTTGGAATAAGGAATTGTTACTTTATTAATGGAGAATATGTTGGGGTTTTGGAGATGCCTTGTCCTCTGAACTTCAACTCTTCCTTGAAATCCTTTTCCCACACGCAAGGTTCCTTCCATGGCAAGCTCTATGTAGGGTGTCACCGTTGTCAATGGCTACTTTCCATCCTCTCAGTGAAAATGGTCCAAATGCTCTGTCACAGCACGGCTAATCATCTGTCGGTTCTCAATCAGGTTGGAATAAAATCCATTGATTCTTTTGCGTCTGTCACTAACGCCCAGCCTTCAGGAGTTTGAAGCTCGTCACAGTCATTCAATCCCAGAATCCTACTCGGAATACCACAGACAAGGTTTAGACTTTCCGGATTCTCATGAATGCCGCCATCAATCCGGCTTATACCACGAAGATTCTGATTAAGGAATCTAAGAGATACTCATTCAATCTGATGTAGAACGGAGGTGGTTGTCAGGCACACGTTCATGGATTGAGGAAGGTGATGAGTGTCACGGATCATCACCTTCTCCATAATTAAGTGCGAATGAACATCTTAGATAAGAACAAGCGTGTTTGAATGGAAAACAAAAGTAATTGCATTAATTCATCGAGACGCTGCAGAGCTCCTCACCCCCAACAATGGAGTTTAGAGACTCATGCCGTCAAAAAGTATGTAATTCAGATCTGAAAATGTCATGAGGTACAAAATAATTCTCTAAAAGTTGTTTAAATAGTAAACTAGTAACCTAGGTTTGCAGAATATGAGTAAACTAAGATAATTGGTGCAGAAATCCACTTCTGGGGCCCACTTGGTGTGTGCTGGGGCTGAGACTAAAGCTATCCACGAACTGAGGCTTTTCTTGGAGTTGAACTCCAAGTTATAACGTGTTTTGGGCGTTCAACTCCGGATCATGACGTGTTTCTGGCGTTTAACTCCAGACAGCAGCATGTACTTGGCGTTCAACGCCAAGTTACGTCGTCTATCTTCGCACAAAGTATGGACTATTATATATTGCTGGAAAGCCCTGGATGTCTAATTTCCAACGCCGTTGAGAGCGCGCCAATTGGACTTCTGTAGCTCCAGAAAATTCATTTCGAGTGCAGGGAGGTCAGGATCCAACAGCATCAGCAGTCCTTTTTCAGCCTAACTCAGATTTTTGCTCAGCTCCCTCAATTTCAGCCAGAAAATACCTGAAATCACAGAAAAACACACAAACTCATAGTAAAGTACAGAAATATGATTTTTGCCTAAAAACTAATAATATTTAACTAAAAACCAATTAAAACATGCTAAAATCTACATGAAATTACCCCCAAAAAGCGTATAAAATATCCGCTCATCAGTGTGACGGAAATACTCTAATTCAATTATGTTATGCAACACACCAAACCAATCAGAATGACTACCGCCTGAACTCCCACGAACCCAAACTCTGGTGCTATTTGTTTTCTTTCCAATCGACAACTGTAAGGTATGGAATAAATATCTATTAATATTGTATATCGGGTAGCTTATTCATTGAACCCGAACTAAGTGCAACTAGTTCCAAATCTGTTGTGTCAATTAACTGTATGCTCGAATAGTTTAAATCAAGATTCAGATTGTGTGAAAAGACCGAACTGAGTTTGAGAGGGCTGTTACGGCATAAGAGTATCACTAGGATTAGCCTAGCTGGTATTGATTGTTAGTTATAAAAGTTATAGTTAATATTTGACAACTAGAAAAAATATCTAGTTAGTTAGCTCTCTGACTTGTTTTTTTCTATGTGTCTGTGTGTATTTTTTTTTTACATTTTATTTTTTCTACTACCTTCAAATCTCACTTCTTTTTTCTCAAGAAACATATATAAAAGTAAAAAAAAATAGTTTCACATGACTACTTTTGCAAATGAAATTTTAAGAAAAGAAAAACTATCCTTTAAAACTTTTATTTTATATATAAAGCATAACAAATCTTAATTTGATGAACTAAGACTCTAATATAATTTGATGATTTATTCATAGTTGTTGTTCAGAATTTTTTTTACTCTTCCGAATTTAGGAGTTACTTAAATAAAATTGTTGAGAGAAGGTTGAAGACACAATGTTGTCATCATCCTTCTATTCTGAGTTCTTAGTGTCCCAAGTTTGTCATTCCCAATGGTGAGAGGTGTTCTTACAAGGATATCGACACTCAAGTTAGCATGGGTCACAAGAGAAACTAAGTTAGAGATCATTCCTTAGTGCATATATTTGAAATAGTACCGTGCATATGACTAAGTTTAGTTGATTCTAGAATAATGAGAATTGCCTTTTTATGAGTTACCTTTTACTTGAGATACTCTTTTCATGAGGTATCTATTTATAAGATGCTTTCCTTTTATAAGGTGCTTGATGTTTTGTTATGGTATTATATGATGTTTTTAAGTTTATATGTAATACGGTAGTTACAATATAGCGATTAAGGTGCTTTCTTCAATGGGAAAAGTATTTTCAAGACCTTTATGATCCAAGATTCTTTATAAATCAGGGCCATTGAATTTTTAAATCAATGGCTAAGATTTAAAACTTTTATTAATAATATAATAATTATATTTATATTTAAATGTTTTTAAAAATAACTATATTTTAAAATGTCATTTTTCTCCTTGTCCCCCTCTTCCTTACAACCACTCTCCGGTGACCAGAAACTTCGGCAGCAGCAGAGGGACGGCGACGTCAATGATGCTCTCCGGTGTCTAGAGGAGCGGCGCCGCCCCCAGTAGCTCGTCGGCAGTATAAGTTTCCTCCTCCGCGCAACCTGCTTCTCCCTCGATGTCTCCTCTTCCTCGTGTGTCTTCTCCTCCCAGCAAAGTTGACGGCAACAACAACCCAACAGTAGTGGTAAGAGGTCGGCAAAACGTGACGAACGGTGGCGGCAGCAACCTCCCTGATGGTTGTTGAAAGATGTGAGAAGAAGAAGATGATGATGATATTTATGTAATTTATTATTTTATTTTATAATTTTTTTTATCTAGACGACCAAGAACCTAAATATATTTTTCCCACCTAAAACAATCCCAGGAATTAAACATAAAGTTATGTTATTAGGTATTAAAATGAATTATAAGGAGTTAGTATGCTTTTTATAACATATTTTTTAAAATTCGAAAGAAGATTTAATTATCATATCAGTTTTTTAGAATTTCTCATACTTTTAAACTTAATTTTTAGTATTAAACTTATAAAAATATTCTTAAACGGTTGTATTTAAAAAAAAGAAAGATTTTATCTCCCTCATTAAGTTTTTTTGTTTTTACACCACTGTATAAAAAAATAACAAACCCTATTTTAAATTATCTCTTAAATATAACAAACTTCATTCTAGTTATAAATATCCTAAAAGTATTAGTTAAAATTAGGAGAGTTAAAATTAAATGCTTTTACTGTTTTTAATACCTCAAAATTTGTAAATATCTGTACTTTCTATAATTGTATTTGTAATATTTACAACAATTATCCTTAAAAGTAATTGTTGACAAAATTCTCACACTAAAGCTCTGTCCATTATACACAATGCTAGTAATTCCATCTATCCATCTCTCTCGAAACCTTCCCAAAATGTGTTCTTACTTATTAGATTAAAACTTTTTATGCTTAGTATTTCTCCTTACTATAATATCATCTATCATCTTTGGACAAAATATTAAAACGTTCTTTATTTCTTACTAACTACACAATCTATCAGGATATAATAACCAAAGAACATGCACATTACATAATCCTCTTCAGAGCCTTTGAAGCTGACCGTTGACCGTAACAGAGAGAAGGGAGACATTTGACTTTGACTTAAAATTTCCTATTTATTATTAATTATTAATTACTACTACTACTGTTTGGGAAACTATGTATTTAATTAAGCTATCACTACGTGCCAATCACCAACCCCGTGCGCAGCACCGCAATCTTTGAGTGATTCAGTCTTCTTTCCCTTTTTTCCCTTTTTCTCTTTTTTCTTTTCTTTTTTTTTTCTGCTGATATAATATAATTCACAATTTAATTTATTAAATAAAACCAATATACAATTGATTCCAGGTTTCAAGATTCAACCCTAGCTTGAACATGAAAGGCCCACAATGAATTTATTTACTTCGTGATCTTTTGAATAGCAAAAGTAATAATTGTAAAGAAATATAGAAAATTAAAACGCTTCACGTGCACAAACACTAAAATGCGGATAATATTGCTAAGAATTCAATTCCTAATTTGGTTCAATGATGAACTAACAATATAATATCCATAATCAATTTAGAGGGTCTAATAATTGATTCACTAATCTTTTAAATAAATTTTAATATTTAAATTTTATTTTATATATATATATATATATATATATAATTTATTAATTTATTAATTAATAATAAATTTTTAAAAAAATAAATAAATCTTTACTTTTTTATTTAAAAATATATAAATTTTTTATTAATTAAAAATATAAAAATATTTTTTAATTTTTTAAAGTACAAAATATTTAAATTTTTTTAAAATATATAAAGATAAATAAATCTTTTAAAAAATTTAAATATATCATTTTTAAAAATAAGAGATATTTTTATATTTTTAATTAATAAATAATTTATTTTTTTAAATAAAAAATAAAAAAATTATTTATAATTTTTTTATTTTTAAAAAAAATTAAATTTATGACAAATTAACTTTTAACATATCGATTTAAGAACTATAATAAAAAATATATATAAGCATATAGTAGGAACATTTTGTTATAATAAAAAATATATATAATTTCTATTTTCTCCCTATTAAATGAGCATATCTGTAGGAACATTTTGTTATATGTCGTAACCATATAGTTTGGCCATATCCCATATGCATATGTGCACAGTTACGTAAAGTGTCTTCGTTCAAACAAGTTGAAATTATTTACAATATTAAATTTAAAACTATATCCTCTTACCTGATGCTAATATTATTTTAATTACACAATGCTATATGTTGTCGTCGGGCCATTATTTTCTATGATTTTGAAAGCTAATATAATAATAGAGAGATCACACGTGTTTTAATTCCAATAGATCAGAGAACGGGTTCAATGTAATCACAGTTTATACACTGACTTAATTAACTAAGCTTTATTAATATAATAATAATTAGCTGGCAGTGTGGTCAAATTTATCACCTTTTAAAACAGGCTCTTTGAACTCTTAATGAATCTAAATTCTAAAGGCTTTGTTCAAATATAAGATTCTGTATAATTAGAACAAGTGATTCCTTGTGGCAGTCGGTAGAAATTAAATAAAAATAAAAAACAAAGTCAGAAAACTAATTCTTTTAATCAACACAAATTGATTATTGAGTAAAGTATCGTTTTCTCTTCAACGTTTGGGGTAAGTCTTAAAGATGTCTCTAATGTTTTAATCGTCCTATTTAAGTCTCTAACATTTTAAAATTGACTCAATGTTATCCTGGCATTAGGGATCCGTTAACAGAATTGACGGCGGGACAAAATTGAGATAATTTTAAAACATTAGGGACTTAAATAAGACAAAAATATTGGAAACAAAAATAGTACATAAAAATAAATTTTAGTTTTATCCTTCAATAATATCAACTTTTTACTATACATAGTATTCATTATTTTTTAATCACATCTAAATAAATTACACTTAACTATATTACTTTCATTTTAAATAAATTAATTTTTTTATAATTTTACTCTTAAAGATTTTTAGTTATCATGAAATATTTGTAGAATGACTAGTATATAAACTTGCAGAAAAAAAAAATATATATATATACAATAAAATATAAATTATACCTTTTGTCTCTAATGTATCAAAATTTTTTAAAATTATAAAAAATAAATTTATTTAAAATGAAAGTAATGTGATTAAGTGTAATTTATTTAGATGTAATTAAAAAATAATTGAATACTATGTACAGTAAAAAATTAATATTATTGAAAGATAAAATTAAATTAAAATTTATTTTATGTATCGTTTTTGTCCCTAATGTTTTCGTCCTATTTAAATCCCTAACGTTTCAAAATCGTCTCAATTATGTCCTGCCGTCAATTATATTAATGGATCCCTAACGGCAGGACAATATTGAGTCAATTTTAAAACGTTAGAGACTTAAATAGGACGATTGAAACGTTAAGGATAACTTTGAGACTTACCCCAAACGTTAGAGACAAAAATAATATTTTATTCAGAATTATTTTATTTATTTTGAATTATAAATTTTAAATTGTAAACTCTTAATTAATACTATACTCTTAAATTTGATTAGTACTAACTAACTAAAGTTAATTTTCTGCATTTTTTATTTAAAAGAAATTATTGAATATCATTTTTCATAAGATTTTCAAAATCTAAATTTTGCGGCTTAAAGCCTCCAAATATCTAGTGGACGAGGCCGCAATATCTATCTTTCTATAAACAAAAACACATTTTGTTTGCTGCAGCAAATGTTTCAACTTTCAACTATAATAGTTATCAAAGTAATCTTGTTAAATTAACTTCGGTTAGTCGAGTGGTTATTTCATTCGTCTATTTAAATAAGTGTAAAGATTTGAATTTTGTCTTATGCGTGTAATAATTTGCGCTTAAATAAGTGTCGGAAGTTCGAATTTCACTTTATATAATGGAGTTCAGATCCACGACGAATTAGCCTTTAACCGTGTTATTATCTTCATTAATTTCAACTTTTTTTTTTCTTTGAATTCTATAAGAATCGAAAACAGGAATAAAAATACAAACCAATTAACTAGGCAAAAAATTTTCTCGTTCTTGTGAAATCTCAGAATAATAGAATGAAAACATGTAGATACTTTTCCATAGTTTTTCTTCTCTTCTCATCATATAAGGGACCTATTTCAACACCATTTTTTTTTTTATATTGAGTACAAACGAAATGAGAAGAGCGATGAAGCAAACAAATGAAACCTTGTCCATAAATGCCCAGAATCGTTCCTTTTTTTCCCCTTCCCAAAAGGAGTGAGTGTGGTTCGGGTTCAGGGTAGGTAAATTATTTATTTATGCTCTTGAAGGAAAAAAAATAAAATACAAATTGTAAACTTAGTTGTCGGCAGCTAACAAATAATGTCTGCTACGTTTTCTTTTATTATTATTATTATTATTGTTGTTGATTATTGATTAGTTGATTAGCTTCCATTTTCTCTCTTTCTCTTTATATCATTAGCAGCAAAAATGTTTGAAATACATTAAAGATTAGTTTAAAATAGTCTAACACTTTTTGTTTTATATTATTTAATTATATTAATTGTTGGTATAAAAGTTCGACAAGATTTACAAATTTGACAATGATAGAATAGAATTTCGGCTACACCATACATGAGTCGAGTCAAAAAATTATTAAGGTCAAAATGTGTTAATTGTACGTGATTTGATTTGATAAAATATGGAGTTTAGAGATCAAAATAATAAATACAAAGATGTCTGTAGAAATTAAAAAATAAGGTCTTTTACAGTCAAGGTAAAATTGTGGGTTGCAAACACCTGAAAAAAAGAGAGAAGTTAGATAGTAGAAAGGAAGAAGTATTTTGCAAATTCTTATTTGTGGTCTATAAATAGAAAAAAATTTAGAAGAAATTTTTTTTTCAATTTACATACTTTACAATCATACTAAAAATTCTATAAAAATTAAAGTGACACATTAGCGTATGAATGTCTAAAGTCAACTTTTAATTTTTTTTCTTTTTTTTCAAGTGTTATAATTTCCTTTAAATGTTAATTTGCTGTTTTATTTAAAATACTTGGCATTATTTTATTGTTATTTTTTTTTCAAGTTTTATTTTTTTATCCATTTTAAATTTCATTTATTTTCTTGTGCGCTGTTTATTATTATGCTCTTATTTGCTATAATTTGTCATACTATTTATTTTAACGTAGATATTAAATAAATTTTAAATCGAACTCACTCTTTTAAATGTTATATCTGTTTTTCAAATTGACATCTTAATAATATTCTATTAAAATTATTAAAAATTAAACAAAATATAAATATATAAATAATTTTAAATATAATAAATATGTAACTATAAATATTATATTTAAAATGATAAATGTTTTGTTCACTACTACTATAAAATAATAACATTTATAAGTATTTATTCATTTTCAAACAAGTAGTGTTACTTTTTTAAAGTTTATTTTCCTACAAATAATAATCTATCTATTTAACAAATAAATGTAACGTTACTTTAATCCCCCCCCCCCTTCCTTCATATCATTCTCCTAATTAATACTATTCTAATCATCTTTGGAATAAACACTACAAGATACACGGTAAATAGCGGCCGTAAATTACCAGCCGTTTCTAAAATCGCCGCCAATTAAGGAAATAGCAGCAGTGATAGCAGTGTGCACCTAAAGCGTTGCTGACTAATGAGATTAGTAGCGTTTTTTGTCTTCCAACCACCTTAAAAACATATTTTTGGACTATTTAATAAAATATTTGACAAAAAACAAAAGACCACATTCTTTCACTTTTTGCTCGAACCCTAGGAGAGGAAAGGCGTTAATCACCTTCTCTAAGATACACTGCTGCCGCTGTGACTCATTCCCTCCGACAATTCCAGCAACTTTGTCCTTGTCGTCGTTCTTTTCCGTCACCGGTGTCCTCCCTACGCCGTTTAGCTCGGTTGCGTGAAAGGAAAGTGAAAGTGGTCATCCAAGTCTCCTCAATCCGCGGTGCACGTCCGTGCCATCGTCGGCGTCCGTCCCGGTGTCGTCATCGGCACCCTCCCCACTCCCTTGTTGTGTGCTGCTCAATTGCTCCCTCTCCCCATCTCCCTAGTTTGTTCTTCCCCTTTCTCCTATTCCCTCAATTTAATTCTACCCCAATTTTGCTGCTCCCAATTTCGCTCCAATTGTATAACTATACAGAATCAAAAAAAAGAAAATTAAGCTTCTATCTACATCATCTAACATGGTATAGTTGTTAGATTCTGTATATGGAAAGCTTTTTGAAATACGTCAAATTTGAGGTTCCTAGTTTGAACTTCGAATCAGAGTTATATTTTCTGTTCTTACGTGTTTTTTTATATTAGAATTATTAGCTGGAAAGAGAATTTTGTTACATTAAGCAGGAGCTAGATGCTTGATCCCAATTTTAATAATAGTAGTTATCATTGCAACACGTTCTAGATCAATATTTTGAGTTTACTAACAAAGAAATAATTGACGACTTAGGTCCATCCATGTCAGTTTTCAAGGATTTCAGTTCAGCATGCAATTTAGATAAGATAGTATTAATGAATTCTTGAAATAAAGAACTCTCTTTGATAAAAATCTGCATTGCTGGGTCTAAAGTGTAAGCAAGGAAGCACAGAGCATAAGGAAATAGTGACTATTCTTCATCGTTTAGCATTCTTAAAAAAATCAATAGGGCCAATTAATAGGCTTAGCATTATGCATTATTCATCTTTGGAAACCCTGTTAAGTGAATGTCAGCATGTTTAAAAGAATGTACGAGTCTTGTAGTTCAGGTGATGAGATTAAAATTATTTTATAAGAGATTATAAAGAAGGGAGAGTGGATGTATGGTTATATTAATTTGTTAGTTCTCTACTTTACTCTCAATCCCTGTTTGTGCATAATTTCTTCAGCTCAAGTGTCATTCAACTTTTTTACTTTGCAATTTGATATTGGAATCTATTTTTTGCACTTTCAAAATCAGTTCATGGATTTTCCTGTGCTCAATGAAAGTTTTATAGGAGTTAAGAATAAATACGCATACACCCAAGTGATGGATCCCAATGCAAGCTTTTCTACAGGTATCTATTTATTTATTTATATATTACTAAAGCTTAGTTTTTGTGTTTAATCATGCTGGGTTTGTGTGTTTGAGTTGTTAGATATGAAGGTCTAGCTAAGTATACTTTGAAGAACAACTATCATCTGAGGTACAATTAATAATTATATATGCATTGAGTATTGTTTAATTTGATGAATTACAAAATTGAATAATATGTAAATAAAATTTGAAAAAAATTATAAGAATGGAATATCATGCAGTTGAAAGCAGCAATGTATTTTGCATTGGATTTGCCTTTGTCCTTAAAGAAGAAAGGGGTATCAAAATGGAAGAAGAAAAAGATTATGGTTGGATAATTGCTTTTGTTCACAATGAAGACACTAACTTACCACAAGTAAGAACTACTTCTTCTTAATTATGTTCCATACCATGTATAATAATACTAATAATAATAATAATAATAATAATAATAATAATAATAATAATAATAATAATAATTGCATGAATGCAGGCTCATATAATTTTTGCAAATAAGTTAAGTGGTAAGGCAATTGCCAAGATTACATTGCCATGCAAAGTTCGTTACGGATTTCATGGAGCTTTCATGCCAATTTCTCTTCAGCCCCCAACTCCCTCATTATAGCTCTATTTATGTTATGTATATATGTTATTGCTATTTAGTCATCATATTATACCTTTAATATAATAAGGCCAACACAATGTAATGCTTGAATATCATTATATTTCAATCATTATAATGTCAAGATCAGAATAGCTGAGGTTCCATTTCGGGCTGTTAAAGAGAGATGAAAGAGTCAAAGTTAGTTAGAGTAATAGCAAGTTAGTTAAGAATTCTATTTTCAGTTAGTGCTAAAGTAGTCAATTTTTTTCTTTGGTCCTTTAAGTATATATACTCTGACAGAGTAGATCACTTTGCTTTTGACCAGAAATTTATCTTTAACTTATTATAATATTACTGAATCCAGAGGATAAGAGTTTCTGAGTTTTCACTTTTTAGATGGTCTTTTTTGTAACCTTATACTTTAAGTAATTAGTATTAGTCTTGTCTAGCTCTGCTGTGTTGTGTGGTAGTACTAGAAATATGTTTATTGCTTATATCAGTCTAGTTTAAATGCAGCCATCATCAATTCCTCATTATGGTATTATCTATATAATTTAGATTTGCTAGTGCCTACTCTTTTTTCAATTAGTGTTACACTTCATGTATTGTATTATCAAGAATCCTTAGATCTCTTCTGATAATTGTCCTAAAAATCAGTTGAACCTGTCTCTAATTTCTTCTGCCAATTGTTTGAAAGATGGATCACCTTGATGGTTGTTCGTTCATGGAATAGAAATGGGCTTGAGGACATCTTAAAAGAGCCTCCATCAGAGAACTTAGAAGTTCTTCCTTCACCATATCTCTCTCTTTCACTTATAAGTATTGTCAAAATTACTAGGTATTTGTTCATAGAACTATCCTAACTAACCTTAGGAGATTCAACCAATGTAGACATTTTTATTTTATATGTATATTTCTCAAAGCAAATATTAGTCTTGAGAATATGTAGAAGTTTAACATTGAATTTTATCCACTTGATTGTGTTAAGCTACTTATTTATACCTCAAACTTTGTATATTCTATGGCTTACCAATACTAATCTAACTTTTTTTTGTGTTTATGCATAACAGAGAATGTGGATGGAAGACAAATAAAACATTTGATTCTTTAATTAAAAAATTTTGTAAAGAGAATAGGTTATAGTAAAGAAAAATAGCCTAACATATTGTAATTAGTCCGTTTTTTTATAAGCCCATGTATGAAATTACGGCGGTTAAAAACCATCGCATTTTTTTAAAATATCCTACATAAATTTGCAGCAGTTTTAAAATCGCCACATATTTTTTTAAATCCACTGACCAAATAGCGTCGGTTTTGCAACCGCCACAAAATCAGTTATCTGATTTGTGACGGTTGTGCGAGCGGTTTGGTAGAACCGCCGCAAAATCATATTACCACCCCTAATAGACGATGCTTAACGAACCGCTGGAATTTTATTTCGTGGCGGTTTAAAACCGCCGCAAATCCCTATATGAAGCGCTGCAATTTTCCGCTTCCTTTGTAGTGAAACGATGATAGAGTATAAATAGATAGTGCAATTAAATAGGATATTATTACTATACTAGTTTAAAGGATAATTTTATAAATTCATGTTTAATTTTCATAACTCACATTTTAGTTATTTTCATAATTTAAGTGAATTTAAAATCAACCCTTATTTTAGAACAAAAAGAATAAAATTTTGCGGAGGTGATTTGATTTCTTATCATGATGGTTTTGAATATAGATTCCAACCAATTGGTTGAATTGGTCAAATCAGAATCAACAGTAAATTCGAATTGGTTGAACGGAATCAAAATTTGGTTATTTATTAAAACTCCAAATAATGTTGTCGTTTTAATGTTAATGAGAAAAAAATTACAAAAAATGGAAGTAAACAAATTCTAAACTCTCTTTACCTTTTTGGTGTCAATTCTAAGCCTTCTCAAATAAAAAAGAGTAAAAAAATAGAAATAACTAATATATTTATTACAAATGAGTTAATTGTTACTAAGTATAAAAAATTAAATTCAAAAAAAATAATATGTATATATTACTAGCCATATAAGGTGGTAAATAAATTATTTCAAAATTTAATTATTTACAAACAACTAATATTAGAGATGGCTTAACTATTCTCATAATTATATTATTGGCAAGAAAAGATGCAGACTATCAATGGCGGACAAAGTTGGCTCATAAAAAAATTCAACAATTTACTAACTGTTGTAAAATAAATAAGATAAGAAAAAGGTAAAAAAGTATAAATAGAAAAATACTACTATCAGTATTTATCAATACTATTATGCTACTATAAAGATAATATACTAATATTATATTAGTAGTATGTGAAGAGAGAAAGTAAAAAGTGCTTTACATTATAGTGCATATAAGAAAGAGAGAGAAAGTATTTGCTTTTATTATTTCTGTGTATATTCCTTTTGCCTCGTTTATGGTTTTATAGGCAAACAAATACTACTTTTCAAACTTCATTAATTGTGCTTTGTCATGAGAATTGCTCCTTTCAGCATAGGAAAACTAAGCCGCCCATAAATGGGCATCCATCCTTGTTGTAACACTCTCCCTTAGATGCGCATTTAGGAATATGCCTTATTAAAACCTTACTAAAGAAAAATCCAGTGGAAAAAACCTTAGTGAAGGAAAAAGAGTATAATATCCTTTGTGACGGGGACTGCCTCATTAAAAACCTTGTAAAGAAAAACCTAATGAAAAAAAAAACCTGACCAAGAAAAAAAGAGTACAGTCTCCCCCTGTTGTCGACATCATTTAATTTCTCGAAATCGGCGCATCCCAATCTCATGTACCAATATTTCAAAAGAGGATTTTGGGAGTGACTTTGTAAATAAATCTGCCAGATTGTCACTTGAGCGGATCTGTTGAACATCAATTGTCCCTTGATTTTGAAGATCGTGAGTGAAGAAGAATTTGGGAGAAATATGCTTTGTTCTATCATCTTTGATGTATCCGCCTTTAAGTTAAGCAATGCATGCTGTATTATCTTTAAACAGAATAGTTGGAGCTATCTTATGATCAATCAGTTCACATGATGATAGAATATATTGGATCAAACTCCTGAGTCAAAAACACTCGCGACTTACTTCATGAATCGCTAGTATTTCGGCATGATTAGAGGATGTTGTAGCAATCGTCTGTTTCATGGACCTCCATGATGTAGTTGTTCCACCATATGTAAACATGTATCCTATTTGAGATCTCCCTTTATGTGGATCAGACAAGTATCCAGCATCTGCATAGCCAACTAATTGTGACTTGGATCCATATGGATAAAACGATCCCATATCAACCATTCCATGAAGATATCGAAAGATTTGTTTGATTCCACTCTAAAGTCTTCTGGTTGGAGAGGAACTATATCTTGCTAGTAAATTCACAGCAAATGATATATTGGGTCGTGTATTATTAGCAAGATACATTAGCGCTCCAATGGCACTAAGATATGGTACGTCAAGACTAAGGATATCTTCATTTTCTTCTTTAGGACAGAATTGATCATTTTCTACATCCAAAGATCTTACGATCATTGGGGTACTTAAGGGATGTGACTTATCCATATAAAATCTTTTCAAGATATTTTCTGTCTATGTCGTTTGATGAATAAAGATCCCATTTTTTGTATGCTCGATCTGCAGGGCGAGACAAAATTTAGTCTTTCTAATATCTTTCATCTCAAACTCTTCTTTTAGAGTTTTTATAATTGTTGAAATCTCTTCAAGAGTCCCAATGATATTTAAATCATCAACGTACACAGCAATTATAATTAATCCAGATGCATATTTCTTTATGAAAACACATGGATAGATATAATCATTCTTGAATCCATTTTTGCAAGATATTCAGTAAGACGGTTATACCACATTCGTTCAGATTACTTTAGACCGTATAAATATATTTGCAATTTGATTGAGTATAACCCTTGCGAATATTCATTGGATGGTTTAGATATCTTTAGTCCTTCAGGGACTTTCATATAAATATCCTGATCTAATGAGCTGTATAAATAGGGTGTTACCACATCCATTAAATGCATATGCAGTTTATGATATACAAATAGACTGACCAAATAACGCAAAGTTATCGCATCCACTACAAGGGAATACGTTTCTTCATAATCTATATCGGGTCTCTGTGAAAAACCTTGTGTTACAAGTTGAGCTTTGTAGCATACAACTTTGTTTTTCTCATTTCGTTTTCTCATAAATACCCATCGGTATCCAACAGGTTTTACATCTTCTGGTGTACGGACTACAGGTCGAAAGACTTCACGTTTTGCAAATAAGTCTAACTCAGCCTTTACGATGATGCATTCCAATTAAGTTCCTTTTCAGGAAGCTTATTCTCTCCCCCTAATGTTGGAAATTTTGATTCATCAAAATGACAATCCGCAAACTGGGCTTTAAATATATCTCCAGTTTGTATCTCAAGATACCTCACTATAGAGGGAGAATCGTATCCAACATATATCCCCAATTTTCTTTGGGGTCCCATTTTGGTGTGATTAGGTGGTGTAATGGGAACATATATCGCACACCCAAATATTCTTAAATGGGAAACATTTGGCTGCTGGCTAAAAGCTAATTGTATAGGAGAGAATTAATGGTAACTCATTGGCCTCAAACGAATAAGTGCTGCAGCATGTAAAATAACATGCCCCCAAACCGAGGTTGGGAGATTTGTTCTCATAAGTAAGGGTCTAGCAATTAATTGGAGGTGTTTAATAAGTGATTCTGCTAACCCATTTTGTGTATGAACATAAGCTATTGGAAGTTCAACACTTATTCCATTAGCCATATGATAAGCATCAAAAGCTTGGGAAGTAAATTCACCAGCATTATCAAGACGAATTACTTTGATTGGATTTTTTCTGGAAATTATGCTTTTAATCGAATAATTTGAGCCAATAATCTCGCAAACGCCAGGTTGCGAGAAGGCAATAAGCACACATGTGACCATCTAGAAGATGCGTCTATTAGGACCATAAAATATCTAAAAGATCCACATGGTGGATGAATAGGTCCACATATATCACCTTGAATCATTTTTAGGAATTCAGGGGACTCAAATCCAATCTTTACTGGTGATGGCCTTAAAATTAACTTCCCTTAAATCCAATTTTTACTGGTGATGGCCTTAAAATTAACTTCCCTTGAGAACATGCAGCATAACAAAATTCACTAGATTTAAGAATCTTCTGGTTCTTTAGTGAATGTTAATAGGAGTTTTCAATAATTCTCCACATCATGGTTGTTCCCGGATGACCCAATCGGTCGTGCCAAGTTATGAATTCATTTGGGTTAGTAAACTTCTGGTTTACAGTGGCATGTGATTCAATTGCACTAATCTTGGTATAATATAACCCAGATGAAAGTGAGGGCAACTTTTCTAATATAACCTTTTTATTTGAATCATGAGTTGTGATACATAAGTACTCATGACTTCTCTCATTCATAGTCTCAATATGATATTCATTTTGGCAAATATCTTTAAAGCTCAACAAGTTTTTTAGAGACTTGGTAGACAATAGTGCATTATTTATTATGAATTTTGTTCCTCCAGGAAACAAAATTATAGCTCTTCTGGAGCCTTCAATCATATTGCCTGAACCAATAATAGTATTAACATATTCTTCTTTTGGCACAAGATGGGTAAAATATATATCACTTTTGAGAATGGTGTGCGAACTTGCACTATCCGCAAGGCATACATCTTCATTATATATCCTTCCCATTTTCTTCAAAGACAAATAATAATAATAAAATGAATAGTATGCACAGTTAAATTGAATACTTGATCGAAATTATTTTCTAAGAAACATTGTACATAAAAATAATGTCATATACTAAAATTTTATTATTATCACTATTATTATTATTATTTTTAAAACTTGACACATTTAATGATTTCGAAATTCTTAAACATAAACATTAATATTTCATTATTTATACATATCATATTTAAAACTTTAAATACATAGAAAATAAAACTTTACAATAAGTTTCTTACATTATTTATTTACATGAATACTTAACAATCTCACATATTAAACTATTCCATCATTGATCAAATGACCAATATTTCCTTCTAGATCCTCAAAGAAATCAGATACATCATAATGAGTGGTGAAATTTTCAGCATCATTTGAAACAAAATTTGTTTCCTTTCCTTTGTCGTCCATTTTCAAATATGCTTGATAAAGATCGACTAAGTGCCTTGGTGTACGACAGGTATGTGACCAATGGCCCTTTCCACCACAACGGAAACACTTATCCTCTGTTAATTTATTTTACCAAATATTTCTTTTTTTATCCCACTTCTGGTGAGATCCTCTCTTTTGAACATAATTCCTTTTTCTTCTATAATTTTCTTGTTATTAAAACCTTGTCATTTACCTCTTCTGGGGTAATTTGCCACATTTACTTCAGAAAATTGGGCGGCGCCAGCTGGGCGCGCTTCATGATTTTTTAAGAGCAACTCATTGTTGCGTTCAGCAACAAGAAGGCAAGAAATTAACTCACAATATTTTTTAAATCCTTTTTCTCGATACTGCTACTGTAGGAGCACATTCGAGGCATGAAAGGTTGAGAAAGTTTTCTCCAACATATCATTATAAGTTATCTTTTTTTCACATAATTTCATTCGTGAGGTGATTCGAAACATTGCCGAATTATATCCATTTATGGATTTAAAATCCTGAAGACGCAAGTGCGTCTATTCATATCAGGCTTGAGGAAGTATCACCGTCTTTTGATGATTATACCTTTCTTCAAGGTCTTTCCAAAGATCTGCATGATATTTTAATGTGAGATATTCATTTTTCAATCCCTCGTTAAGATGACGATGAAGAAAAATCATGGCTTTGGCTTTATCCTTTTGGGATGCATTATTTTCAGCCTTAATGGTATCTCCAAGATCCATTGAATCAAGATGGATTTCAGCATCTAATATCCATGATAAATAATTATTTCCAGATATATGAAGAGCATTGAATTCAAGATGAGAGAATTTCGACAAAATGAAAATTTGTTACTTGAGTCTTCCTAAAAATTTTATCAGAGTCTCGTACTGATAATGTGTTGTAAAATAAATAAGGAAGAGGTAATAAAGTATAAATAGAAAAATACTACTATCAGTATTTACCAATACTATTATGCTACTATAAAGATAATATATTAATATTATATTAGTAGTATGTGAAGAGAGAAAGTAAAAAGTGTTCTATATTGTAGTACATATAAGAAAGAAAGAGAGAAAGTATTTGCTTTTATTATTGCTGTGTATATTCTTTTTGCCTCGTTCATGTTTTTATAGGCAAACAAATTCTACTTTTCAAACTTCATTAATTGTGCTTTGTCATGAGAATTGTACCTTTTAGCATAGAAAAATTGAGCCTCCCATAAATGGACATCCATCCTTATCCATCCTTATTGTAACACTAACAATCTCGTATTTTTGTAATAGATTTACTGTTAGTAATCTACTGGTTACCACAAACCATCTGTATATACCATTAGTAATGAGGGCATGTATAATAGTGAAAGCTTAAGAGTATGAAAATATCCAAAACGCCCCTAAAAAAAACATTAGAAAGTGTCATATTTATATTGAAATATTAGAAACTTAAAATCTCTAAAATCATTAATAAAAAAGAAAAATAAAGGAAAAAGAACATCCACATACTCCATATAATTAAATATTTAAAACTTCGTATAATCAAATATCCAAAAATAATTTAGAAAACATCACCAAGTTGGATTCATTTATGTTGGATATTAAAATATCCAAAACAAAAATGATAGACATAACACACATTAAAAAAGTACAAACTATCTAAATGAAAATTTGAAACCTATAATACCATAGGAACATTGAAAGCTTTACTAAAAAGAATATCTGAGATATTCAAAAAATCCATATAATTGAACATCCAAATTAAAAATGCATATCTAAATGTATGTGTGTGTCTATATATATATATATATATATATATATTGGAATGCAGCGTGAAAAATTAAAACAAAAAAAAGGTAAAGTGATACCGCGAACTAAGTAGGGATAGGAGAAGGCTACACAATCTTAACTCTAAAAGGAAATTGAAAGTTAGTACACTGAACCAAATGGATGATTCTCCCATAGATTTGTAGTTACATGTTAGGAGACGTTCGCATAGACTAGGTGTAGCTACGATCCTTGAGATAGTAGGTATGTACGATGTTGATGCTGAAGTTAACAATGAGGTCAGAGCTATTGCTTAGGAGCGCAGAGGTGGAAGTTATCAGTGTAACATGCATGAAGTAGTGAAAAAAAGAAGAGATAAAACCACTTTTTCATATAGAGACAAATTAAAGAATGAGGTTGGTAGAGATTATTATTGTTAAGTATGAGAGGTAGATAGAAGAAGTTGGAAAATTAAAGACAAAGATATGAGAGTTGAAGGCTGCATTTAGAAGGGAGATTAAAATTGAGAAGACAGAGACTATGAGATAGATACTAAGAGATACCGGTGGCAAATAGGCTAGCCTGCCCCATCCCTTGTAATGAGGAGGTTCCAAATTTTTACCCTGCCCCATCTAATGATGGATTGGCGGGCTAAGCCTGCCAATTTTTTTTTTCTGTTTTTAAACCATTAAATATTAAAAAAATATATAATTTTACAAATATTTTAATAAACTTATAATTTCTAAAGACAAAAAAATTTATAATTTCTAAATTCACAAACACTATAAAGTCTTTATAATTCTAAATATCTAATAAACATAATCATTAACCAAGTTTTTTGAAGCGAAATAATAGAAGGGAAGGCCCACCAGGTAAGCTCGCCCTGCCCCGCCGAAAGCCGCCAAAACTTGTGGGTTAGGCAGTGCGAGATAAACGAGCTTTTTTATTATGGCGATCTCAAAATTCTAGTCTGACCCGCCTTTTTTGGCAAGTTACTTGGGCCAGACCGGTAGGTTTCGACCTGTTTGCCACCCCCACTGAGAGACAGAGACTACATTAAGTCTTTGTATTATGTTTGGTGTAAAATATACAAGACTGAGTTATGTTTTAGTATCCTGTTTGGTTTAAAATAAATATCAAGACTGAAAAAAGTAAAATTACTTAAATGCCCTTGTTAATTAAATAAAAACAAAATAACTATCCCAAATTCAATTCAGACCTTCCATTCTCAATTCAGGCCTTCCCAAATCTAAAAAGGTGTTATTAATAACAAGATCAAGTATAGTTTAAAAATAAACTAAAACATGAAACATCGGCACTTAGCTCCCAGATCATTATAGTTCCATTTTAAACATAAATCAGTATGAATATGAGCTGACACAAAATATAAAAACCAAAATAATTTTCTATTAAACTAAATAATTCAACCAAGAATATTGAAATATTTAATAAATTGAAGCTTTTAACTATATCATAAGCCTTTTCTGACTTGCATCACACAACAATGCAGCATTTACTTAACCACCCACCAGATCAATTATATAACTAAGTGCTCAAATTGCACTCAATGAAGCTCAATTGAAACTTTCAATTTCAAATAAAAGACTTAAGTTATCAACCTTTTTTCCTTTTTTACTACAAGACTAATTATTTCTATTCAAATTAAAGTTGAACAAAAACTTAGACAAAGTAGCAGACTATGGCAGAGTTGTTTTTTGCCAGGTTTAGATTCAAAATTGATGTCAGAGTCATTTTGGAGAATTTGTTTTGAGAAAACATCATCAAAGTGAACTGACTCGAGAACAACCGTGTGACGACAGGATCTGTCCGGAGAGAATTTTTCCATCAAACATGATCTCGACGAGGTTGGAGAGTGAAGAGAACGAAGCTAGGAGAGTGTCGGAGAGCTTGTTGTAGGAGAAGTCAAGAGTGACGAGGGTTTTGCTAGAGGAGACAAAATCGGGGATGGGACTACAAGAAAAACACATAGTACCATTGGATTTACTATCGAATTTAGTGTCGCAAGTTAGCAGTGAATTTACCGACGAATTTTGGCAGGGATTTATTGGGCAAAACATTTAGCGGCAGATGGTAAATTCGATGATAATAGTTGGATGAAAAAATAAAAATTGGCGCAATAAGTACCCTCGGATTTAGGATCAAATTTTTTCAAAGGTAAACCTAAGTAGTGTAATGCTGCATTTTGGTCACCCATTGATTCGTTACCAATGGATAAATCTGTCGGTAAATCCGATAATTTTGTCCTAAATTCAAATCCTCTCCCCCCTCATTTTGAATTGCAATCTCTCCCTCTCTTTCCTCACCCTCTCGTCTTTCACTCTCTCTCTAACCCTCTCGGCTCTCCCACCTCCGCCAGTAGTCCCCTCCTCCAGCAGCCCTCTCTCAGGCGAGTTTCAACGCAACTCCGGTGGTGAGCGTCCTGCATCAACCGCTTCAGAAGGAATAGCCACGGTGAGCCTCCTGTATCCGCCTCTTACACCACTAAGATCGGCATTTACGTCATGCTCGTCAAGAGCACTCCTTGTCATTTTAGGTGTTCATTTTTCATTTTTGTTTTTCCGTTTCTATGTTTTATTATTTCCTTTTTATATTGTCTATTGTTTTTTGTTGGTAGGATGTTCTTTTGGACACAATTCTAATTAATAGGTTGGGTAAGGTTAGGGATCTTTGAACTTGGTTTTTGCCTGATTCATGTTGTTTTAGTTAGGGTTCTTTATAAGTGTTTATTGCAGATTGTGAAAGGTTTGGGGTTGAAATATTAATGAATAATAATCTATGTATCCTTTTTATGGTCAAAAGTGTTCTTATCTCTCATTATATATTGATTAGCTTTTGTTGGATTAGAGCTAAGCAATCTCAATAGGTCCATATAAAATTGGATTTGAGAAAGAAATTGTTGAAATTTATAGTGAATAATGACAAATTCTCATGCTTTTGGATGTTTGTTGCAATTTGTTTTCTTTTACAAAATTAGCTAATAAACATTTATAATTTGTTAAGTGTACTAAGAATTTGTACTTTGTGCTATGTAAGTTTATTTTAAAATCAAATAGGATGAATATTATGTTTCTTTGATACTATTGATGTAGAAACACCATGAGATAGTGATATACTTGATGATGCTTGTTCATATTGATTATTGTTTTGATTATCAAGTTTGTGCACTTTGCTTTGATATACTTCTTTGTTTATCATTCATCGTTCCACTTCACAAACACTTGATTATCATAATTGAATGTCGTTATACTTCTTGTTGACTTCTTTGTTTATTTTAACTTGTGAATATTCTTTGTTTGCCTTATATTATTTTTGTGACTTATGTGTTTGTTTTTCAATTCTTTGCAGACATGACAACAGACAGAGGTGTCACGAATCGGCCTCGTGGTTAGGGTAGAGGGGTGTCTACTGAAACCCGTTAGACTTCTTGATCGTCGCCCTCTACTCCAACTACTCCTAGGATGTCACAGGCAATGGGGCACAAGATCAGTCTTTTATCATGGTCCCTAACCCCAAGTACGTGACTCCTTCTGATGTGCCACCCCCACCCCGGGAAGTCGTCCAACTGCTTCTCCTTCTGCTTCACCATGAAGACAAAGGCCAGGCTAGTATGTAATTTGTTTCATTTTGTTATTAAGTTCATTTTGTCTTTGAAATATAATGTCATTATTATTTGATTTAACATATTGTTTCAACATGTGTAGTCTAAGTCATTGGATCATGATGCGATGATGGTGGAGACCTTCAAGTATACTCACACCTTAAAGGAGAACAATGAGAGATTTGCTTATCAGGGGTCTGCAGATCATTATGTGAGTAAACATCATGTGATATAAAGTTTTCAATTAACTTCAATCCTAATCATAACATATGTTACACAGGAGTCCTACACGCAGAGATTGGAGGCTGCAACCCAGCAATCTCAGCATACTGGAGACGATGGCAACAACTCCATTACATTTGTCATCGATCCTAACATAGTTTAGTGCGAGACAGCATCTAAGCTGTACAAGAAATACGTCTACGAGTTGGAATCATTCTTCGCCGACAAGACCCGCACCTCCACATTGAGACCTTCATTCGCTTTTGCCACCAGTCGGCCCGTCGATCTCGAGGATGGTGTTGATTTGAGGGAGCAGGTGTTAGAGCTCACCCAGAGCCTTCACCAACAGGCTCAGTAGCTGCAGTAGTTTGAGGAGAGGTATCAGGAGATTCTCACACGCGTGTAAGACACAGATTCCCTCATGCTAGAGTGGACAAAGGAGCTGGAGCTGCTTCAGCAAATGGAGCAACAGATGACGGTATACCAAGATCAGATGCACACCAGTGGTAGCGGCACTGCTAGTCGTAGTGGTGCTGCTAAAGGGGCACTGACATCTCCACTTAGTCAGCGTCCTCAGCAAGACTAGGGAGATGATGATGATGACAATCAAGATCTTTAGTGATTAGAACTTTGTTCTAGACTATTTTATTGTATTTTATTTATTTGACTTTTCATTTTATTCATATACTTAATATTTAATTTACCATATTTGGTTTCTATTACTTAAAAATTAACTACTAATTGACAAAAAATAAATTTAAATTTAAAAATGAAATTTGACCACTAATTGTGTTTATATTTTTTAAAAAAAATTGAATTTACCATCGAATTTATCAAGGAAAAAATCCGACAGTAATTAGGCGGGAAAGAAAATAGTGGAGTGCCAAAATTACCGGCAAAAATTTTTCCATCGGTAATTAAATAGTTTTTAGATAAAGAATCCGTCGCAGAATCTACCGGTAGTTACCGTCGTACTAAAAAATCCAACGGTAAATGGTGTCCAGCAAGGGTTGTACCGTCGAATTGTTTTCGACAAAAAATCCGCTAGTAGATATTTTATCGATTAGTTATTTTTGTTATTCCACCAATAAATTCGATGTTACTCAACATTTTTCTTGTAGTGTAGTGTCGGAGATGCTAGAGTAGCTTGTGTAAAGGTAGCAGAGCTTTCTGAGTTTGGTGAGGGTATTGAGGATGGTGTTGGCGAAGTTGCTGATTTGAGAGAGTGTGAGAAAGTTGAAGGAAGGGAGGTCTCCAATGGAGGGAGGAATGGATGGAGACAAAGAAGAGGGAGAAGAAAGGAAAACCCCTAATTTAAAAGAAGGAGCAGAATGAAAATTTAAAAAGTTAAATAAGGAATTTTTGTGAAGAAATATTATTAAAGTTTCAGTATCCATCCCTAAAAATTTTATTTCTCTATGTCACATTCTGGAAGTACTAAAAAGACTGAAATTTTATGTTTCATAACTGAAATTTTAATTTCAATCTCTGACTATCAAACACAATACTGAATCCTTGTCTTTCAATCTTAGTCCCAATACCTTAAAACAAACACTATCGAGAGGCAAAATGAGATGGAAAAAATTATTCAAAAAGAAGAAAATTAACTCAAATTGACTATTAAAAAAATTAGCTCCTTACACTTTCTACTTTTACTATATCCTTTTGTCATTTGAATGGATATGTGTGTCAATAGTACATGAATGATGATGATGGAAGATAAAAAATTACATATTTCTTTTATTTTAAGAATGTTTTCATCATGGGTTGGAGGCCTAGTTATCAGAATCGAACTGGACCGGTCGGTTCGATAAAAAAATTGATGAATCGGTGGATTGATTGGTTTGATTGATGATTTGGATCGGATTTGTAATTGACTCGATCAATGGTGGTTAAATTCGTTGAAAATCGATCAATTCATGTTTGGAACCGTTGTTGACCTATGCAGATCCACGATGCATCCGCGTGCCGCTGAACCACCGAAAGAGCTCTGCATGTCCACTTCAACAATAGTAGAAATTAAACTAAAAAAAAATATTGTGAATGCAACTCCCCTCCTTACCGCTCTGCCAACAGGTTGCTTATTACTATATGTGACAAAAGATAATTATATAGTAAACTCTGAACGAATTTTATTTTTACTTCCATCTTTTTAAACATGGATACTCATGGATACCAAATTTGATATATTGATTGTGTTATTTTCTCTTTCTTTTTTTTATTTAAATTGAGAAAATATTTGTTACTATTGACTAATTTATTATCTCTTTTGCAACATAAATTATATCTAAGAATTGATACTTGATACTTGATTGTTATTAATATATTTGTAAAAATATGTATTTTAAGTTTTTAATTTTAATTTTAATTTTATTTTTATATTTTTATTTAATTATGATTGGGTCAACTAGGTGAATCAGCGACTCGCCAGTTGACCAGTGACCCAATGACCCCCGATTGTATGACCGGATTAATTATCGATTCAGTTCTGATAACTATGATTTGAGGAAAAAAAATAAAAATAAAAATAAAAGAATTAGAGTAAGGTGATTAATTTTTTTTCAAGTTTTTAAGTTTAAGTGAGAAATAATAGTAAAATAAAAAAACTATTTTTATATATATGACACAATACAATAATGCTCCACATCCATGTAATAACCCTAACCAAGTCATCCAAGTAGTCTTGCATTCATGCACCCCCTCCCTCCACCTTATTTCAAATACACATGCTCCCCTCTCTCCTGATTAACGTAATTCTGTAAAGCTTCTTCCTCAACGTAAACCTTTTTCGATTTGCATTGCAATTTTCTTCTTCATTCTTTTCTGCTATCGTCCTTCCTCTATGCTCTTATCATTCTTCTCTGTTATCTTCTTTGCTCCTCGTTGTTGTTCTTTGTTTTCTTCTTCAATCTGCATAAGATTTATCAAAACAATGAATGATTCAACTTCAAACCAGTTGAATGAGAGCGATTTGGAGTATTCTTCTAAATCGAATCAGGCAGACAAAATTTGGATTATTCAATTTTGAATTGAATTGAATGGAATGCAATTGCTAAATTGTATTGAATTGAATTAAATGGACATAGGTGTTCTGAATTGAATTGAATTGAATTGATAATCTCTAAATTTTAGATGCATGTATTTTGAATTCAATTTTATATATACAATGTTCAATTTATTTAGCATTTTGATTTATATTTTTGGTTCATTCTACAGGCAAGTGTTCGAATTTGAATTTATATAATGGACAGTGTTCAGTTCATTTAGTATTATACAATTGTTTTGTCTTAATAATATTTTTGGTTCATTATGCAGTCCAAGGTTATTGTGGATGAATAATTTGTCCCAAAGGTTGCGATGACTTTCAAAATACTAGAAGAACTTGAAAAGTTCTACAAAAGTTATTCCAAACTTATCGGTTTTTCTACCGAAATAAGGAAAACGACTTGGAAGGGAGACGAGATTAAGAATCAACTAATCATATGTAATAGAAAGGGGAAGTGAAAATCCAAGATATCACAAACTCTAAAGATAAGCTCCTCAGCGGGAATAAACTGTCCAGCCAGGATTTACGTACATATATTGAAGGATGTCGGTCTTTGAACAATTTCCAAAATTGTTCTGAATCATTCGCACACTTGTTGTCTAGACCGAGCATATATGCTCAAACAATTTCCATTCATGTATGAGCAAAATTTGGTTCATTGAATTTATAGGAGGGTTAATTTCTGATTGATGTTATTTATTGAATAGTCACTTTTTTGTTATATCAAAGAGTTTAGGTGATTTTGAAATTGAATAGATATATACTCTTTTTCGGTTCATCTGGTGTATTAATTTCGGTTCATTTGTATTTTTTGGGTTTCTTGATGTTTTATAAATACCATAAATCCATTCACTTTGAACCTAGAAAAAAATAACAGTCTAGACAGTTCCAACAAATATATACATTAACATTAAATTTGCATTAACATTCACATATATACATTAACATTAGAAGAAGTGTTTAGTTTTTTACACTGAGTTAACCAAATTAGTGTCTGAAACTATGACATAGTTACTGTCTATATCCTCATATGTAAATTTACAAAAAATGCTTGAGAGGACAGCAGATAGCTTAGGGAGTCTTATGACTTCAGAAGTTTGAATCACTTGGTCTCTCAATTTATTGACCATACTCCCACCTGAAGGCATCAATTTTTACTACAATTCAATTGAAAGAAATTACTTAATTTGAACCCAAATTAAATAAGAAATAAACCAAATAGAATTTATTTAATGTGTATATACTTACGTTATAGTTCGTCTTCTCCTCTTTTGTCCCCATTGTCTTTTTTATTTTTGCTAAAAGAACAAACAAAGTTAACTCAAGTGAGCACTTAACAATCAAGTGAATGTAAATCACCAACTCTAATGAACCGAATTCTATTCATGTTTGAATAAAACATGATAAATATTAAATCATTAAGAAAAATATTTCTGCATGCAATGAACTCAAGTGAGCACTTAACAATCAAGTAAATGTAAATCACTAACTCCAATGAACCGAATTCTATTCATGTTTGAATAAAACGTGATAAACATTAAATCAACAAAAAAAATATTTCTGCATGCAAATGAAGTCAATTAAAGTAAGTGGTGAACCGAATTATACATTAGAGAAAGAAAATAACACCACATTTTCATTCGTATGGCCTAATTACGGAAAGAAAATAGAATCAGAATAAGTCGATCTACTAAACGAACCAACTCAATCCACTAAACCTAAAATTGAGTTAGGAGAAAGCAAGATTTACGAGAAATTAAATGAACATTATAACAATAGTTTTTCTCATACCTTGCGGAGTCTGTGTTGCTGTTTTTGTTTGTTTTTTCTTCTTCCTTTCAAAAGCTTCACTTGATTCTTCAGTAGCAGCAGTTACGAACGAGGTTTGAGAGATTTTGAGAGAAATTTAAAATTCTCCAGTAGCGGTTTCGAGTTTGAAGAATGAACGTTGTTTTATACTTAAGCGCAAATGGTAACGTTTGGAGGTGGAGGGGTTTCTGCGCGTGTATTTCAGGTTTCATTTAATGAGATTGGGTTTTTTTTGGACCTGTTTGGATAGACTTGGATGAAAAATTGCTTGAATGTATAGTAGCACAACTGTATACAATAATATAAACTAAGTTGGGTTGGTCTAGTGGTTAGCTCACTAGTCTTTTTAAGCAAGTGTCGAGGGTTCGAATCCCGCCTTATGCATGCAGCAACCCATTGGCCAGCGGCAAACTCTTAAATGGAGCTCAGTACCGTAACAGATTAGTCCTTGACTTGTCAGGTTAAAGGATATCGTGGAAAACAAAAAAAAATTATACGTATAAGTATTTTTGGTAACTAAATCCAGCCACACAACAAACATGTACGTATAAAAAAAGGAAGTATCTAATAATTTAGTTTGGATTTAGTTAAAAAATTATTTGACCATTTAGTAATTTTAAAAATAGGATAAGTTTCTATTATTATCTCTCACTAATATTGTCTGTCACTACTGATTTAAAAATTTTAAAGACACAAGATCATTATTATTACATGCATAATTATCAACACAAAGAAGGGGGTGGGGGTGGGCGGGGGAGGGATTTACTCTTCATTTTACTAGAAAGAAAAAACTCAGTGAACTTCAATAATCTCCATTAGCTGCTTAAATGGTCAATATAATTTTCTTGTTGAAAGATCAAACGCAACTAATCTCACAGATTAATTATGCATGACGAATTAGGTCAACTACATCCAAACATTTAAGAATCTTGCATATGTATATGTGAAGGTATATACCGCATCAAATTTGTGTTAATGAATGCGATTTAACAATTATACATTACACCTGCTCCTTTATCGTGTTCTAACTTCTAAGACTCATCAACGAATTATTAGACTTAGTTATATGCGTATTATTCTACTTCACTCATCAAATAACTTTCCGTTAGGAATAAAACTTCAAATGCGAAGAATGAGCCAGACCAGGGTGCTTGCATCTTTTATTGTGGTCCCAAAAATTAATTATAATTAATCAATAATAATAGAGTGGCCGGTTGAAACTTGAAATAGGCCAGGCCTTAAGATAGAAAAATTAATGGTGACCAATAAACTTATTAAATAATTGATTACTTCATCATCACCTTTCAATTTATTTATCAAGTTAAATTTTTTAAGCTTTAAGACAGCTCAACCAAGCAAACTTTTTGTAAACAAGTTGAATAGATTAAAAATTATTATAAATTATATATGAGAAATGTTAGAAAATTATCAAAATTTTTATTTTTAACCATCAACCCAATTTTTATAATTTAGTAATCTAACAATATACTTTAATTCAACACTTTTAAATATTAATAGTTAACTGATGACTAAAAATAATAAATTTTAATAATTTTTTAAAATTTTTCATCATATATATTCGAAGCTGGGCCAAATTAGAGACAGAGCAATTTTTTTTATCTATTTCAATTGAATTGATATATGATATATGAACATTAAATAATTGAAAGTCTGATCTTAACTCCTCCTCTAAATATCTTTCTAATTTCTAAATAGAAAAGCTTTAAATTTTTATTTTTTTAATATTAAAAAACCAACATATATTTAAAGTTTTACTTATATAATTATTAAGACAATAGTTAATAAAAAACTAAAATTATTATTTCGTTCTAATAATAATTTCTCACGATATAGAAGTATAGAACATATCATGTATGATCTGCCCCGAACTTTAAATTGCAATGCGTACATGCATCTAAGAAAGATGAGTCATGTTAGCTTAATGGCCATGTGATGATCAATTTTAAAATTACCAACATATAATACGTACATTGTAGCTGTGGAAAGAAGACAACAAAATAAAATAATAATAAACGAAACTATCAAGGGAATACGTGCAATTGATCTTGTGTTTATTTATAACAAAGCCTGATAATATAAATTCCTATTCACTACCAATAATGTTATTGTTATTCTTATTCTTTATTAAGATATAGTGTATGTAGACGTAGGACGAAATTAAATGCAATAAGACGAAGTCAATTTTAACAACGTTCACGGGTCGTAGAAAGGCAGGTTGAGGGGCCTAGCTCTTATGGATCATCATAACCATTATTATGCATAAAAAAATATAAAAAGATAATAAAAATATTAAATAATGTGAATAATGAATATGTCGAATATTTAATTTAATAGGTATACAGATGATTATATGTTGATTCTTAATTCGATGGTTATTTTTTTTTATTCGGTTTATTCATACACAGTTAACAATGGCTGGATGTTCAATTTACTATGTGTGCGGATAGTTATCCTAATATTAGACATTAGGAGGTAATTTGGGAGTAGAGTATTTTTTTATTTTATTTTATCAATTCTAAAATCTATTATTCACATTGTTCACAAAAGTCATTATTTATCTACTAAAACCTATATAATTTTCAAAATAATTTTGTTTAACATGGTAGCACATTATCACCTTTAATAATTTAGAAATATATCTTCCTTTAATTTATTTGTCCCAGTCCTTTGGTAAGTGTAAGTCAACTTGCATAGGGTTAGAAACTTTCTTCAGTTTTGGAACCCTTCAATATGTAGCACTCTTGAAGTTAATGATATTTGCTTGGTCTAAGGGAATTAATTTAATTAATTAAGTAGTATATACTTTCTTTTTCCATTAATCAAATGTTTCTACTTCTGCTAGCTAAATGACCAACCTGAAAGTTTTTTTGGTTCTCGAGTGACTAAAAATCCAGCAGAAATATTCTGGAGTTCTTACAAATTGACTCATATTTTAATTTCTTATAATGTTTCTTTTATTTTTTATTTGTGAAGAAAAAATAATGAAAAGACGAAGAGAAATGGAATCTATTGCTTGTCTTTTGTTCCTATATTAATTTCCCAGATATCCTATTTTTAAAGATTTTATAAAATAAAAATGAGAAGGGAATTAAATAAAAAAAAATAAAGCCAATACATTAAGTATAAATGGATTTTTAATTTCTTTTTCCTTTTTCTTTTTGGCTTATTGTGGTTGTGATTGTTAATTAATTGAGTGCTCTAAGATACAGATGTTAGTTTATAGGGAATTTCTCTTTGTTTAACACGTGTTGTAGAAGAATGTAGATTTTAAAAATGAGAACCCTCCATTGATGGCTTGGTCATGGCATAGCCAGCTCTTATTATAGGGTAATACAATTTCAAACAATCGGGTTCCGTTAAGGGGAATTTTGGACACGATTTGATGATTAGTAAATGGTTAAATTTGGTGTTCAAAGATTATTCGTTTTTTAAATTAATTTTTAAAAAAATTTAATTTATTTTATTTTTTAAAAATTTTAAATTGAATCATATTAGTCCTTTTATTATTTTTTTTGTTGATAGCACTAAAATTTATTAATGTATATAAGAGTTTTAATTAATTATTAATATAATAAATTTATGAAATTAGATTGAATTAGAACTTAATTGAAAGAAGAATTTAAGGTATTAGAGATTGATTTGATCTAATTTTATAAATTTATCATATTAGCCGTTAATTAGAACTACTAGATGTATGTTATGTATTACCTGACGTGTAACAAAATTATTTATCGTATCTAATAATATTTGGTATATCTAATGTTTTATATATATTGGCATCTACTATTTAATTATGCGAGTAATTATTGTTATTTAATTTTCAATTTTTTAGTATAATATTAATAAATAATATTTAAAATTAAAAGAATAAAAAAATAAAAGAATTTCTCTTTTTTATTTTGAAAATATGTTATAAGTATATCTAATTTTTATGTACACTAATTTATTATTATATTTAATAGTATAATATTTATTATAATAATAACTCAAATCCTTAACCCAAAATAGACCTAAGCCAAATAAAATTTGAAGTAAGGTTTGTCGCTAAGCAGAGCTACATTTGTCAAAAAATTGCGGAGCTCATCATGCCTCCAGAAATCCATCACAGAAATAAACCCAACAAAACAAACGATGTTACTACCTTCTCAGCCGCGGCTAAATAACGTTATAAGCTAGTCTTGAGATATCTGAATCCACCACTGTCAATCTACTTCCTAATAAATTAAAGAATTACTACTATCAGGTGTCACAGGGGTGAATCTCCAGTACTTCAGGAGAACAATGAAACAATACATTGTTTGCTTATCCCAATCACTCTTTGTAACCATGAGAACGAGTGAGATTAAAGGGTCCGAGCAAAACTTAGCATTATAACATTGAGTCCCTTTTCCACTATGAGAAATTCCCATGGATCCTTTCCATGCCATTTTCTGATGAGCAGGATCCTCTTTTAGAGGCAAGCTCAGAGCATACTTTTATGGCACTGGATTGAGGAAGAAGGAAATAACACTAGCTAAGCTTTCAGAGAGAGAACAAGAATTTTAGAACATTGTGTAAGATAGGAAAAGTGGATATATTACAATGTTCATTCAAGTCTGATTACAATTGGGGGTGAGTACCTCCTTTTATAGAGGTCTCTAGATAGAAGTGATATCTCACAAAATCTAAACAAACCTATCTTACAATGCCAACTGGAGGATAAGGATAAGCCTTATCTTCTTTCTAACTTTTTAGAGACATGTGACAGAAGTCACTTTATTCTAGCACACTTAATAATTATACATAGTGGGACCACTGCTTTAGTAAAGGGATGGTTTGAAATAGTCTTCCGGAAGGGTCCCATCTCCATCTGAAAAAGATGAATCAAAAGCTAGATTGACGGTTCCTAAATCCGTATCCGGATCTTGTAGATAGAGAAATGGGTCTTCAGTATTTCCTTCATTTGGATCTTGGGCATCTTGTAGGTATGGGTCATATGGGTCTGATTTTGGGCCTTCAGCATCATCGGGTATTCCTGCATCAACTCTGGTTGGGCTTGGTGCCAAGGCGTACACTCTTCCACCTGGATCTTCAGAATTTAGATCTTCTTCAGAGTTTCTGTTGGGCACATGTGTGGAGGTGCTGGGTTGGTCTCTTGGGGCATAAAAAGAGTATTGTCCAAATTGATTGATGATTCCCGAAGTTATGAATCTGGACTGGAACTCCTGGAGGGTTATTGGTGGAACTTCTGTTTGAAACGGGAGTCCTTCAACTACATCTTTTTCTCCATATAGTCCAGGCTGCCAAAGTTTGCAAAGATATTTAGCCAAGGCATTTAGGACTGTCTTTTCATCTGTGGGCCACATGGTAGAATACCCAACAAGATCGACCTTGTTCAGGGTATGTGCCTCACATCTAGTAAAATAACTCCTCTGTAAGGTGACAAAACAATAGAATTTCCGTTTTGCCTTAGAGGATTTATTCCACAGTTGGTGTTGCTCAAGCATATTATATAACATTCCTCTCCATGCTCCAAGTGGGGCATACATGGAGAATAACCGAACAAGATGAGACTAGGCTGTAGTGTGGTTACACAGCATGTGATATACAGGAAAGAGAGGTATTATGATAGCACATGTATACATGGAAGACAGAGCCCAGATATACCACATCATTTCTTCTGGTATAGGTCCTTGGATTATGGGTATGGTGCAAAAAGGGGTATCCATGTCGAAGTACTTTGGATTTGGATGGATTTGGGTTATAATAAGAAGCTGGTGTAGCCAGTAAAACAAAGTTTGCCTGGCTAGACAATTTATTTGAAACTCTGTCTGAGGTCTTGCTTGGAGGGGAAAAGGACCAATTTTTCTTCTGTATGGGTTATTGTGGAGGGGACAATCAGGGAATGGGATGATGTATGAAGGATTGTATGTGCTCATGGTGCAAATGTAATGGATTGGTTTAGGAGGTAGTTCTATTGGTTTGGGAGGTGGTTCTTTGGTTGGCCTAGATAGGAAATCAGCAAGTGTGTTTTGGTGACCTTTTATGTGTCTCACTTCAAATTTATAGCAGGAGAACCAATCTTTCCATCGCAAGAGTTGAGAGTCTGGCAAGATCTTTTTCTTGATTTCCAGCATTGATGGGAAAGAGGTGTTATCCATTTTCACAGTAAAATGATAAGAACTTAGGTGGAAATTGAATTTTTCTATCCCTCTTTTGACAGCAAGAATCTCTTTGTAAGTGGCGTGATAATGTTTTTCAGATTCTTTGAACTTCCCGCTGGCATGTGCACAATAGTGTCTTGTTCCATCAATCTCTTCGAGTAGCACAGCTCCCCAGAATTCATCACTAGCATCTGTCTGCAATATTCTTTTTCCTGTGCTGGGAATCTTTAAAGGAGGGGGGTCCTGTGCTATCTTCTTCAGGGTTTTGACAGTTGTGGTTTGTTCTGGTCCCCATGGTGGGGGCTTCTTTTGCAAGAGTTTTGACAGCTGGCTGGTATGTTTAGTCACATCTGGGATAAAGTCTCTTATGTAGTTGACGATTCCCAAGAATTGTTGGACTTGTTTGACTGTCATGTTCTCATCAGGGAAGTTGATTAGCCCTTTGGCAATGTGTTCTCCTGGTTGGAAAAACCCATCTTCAAAAACTATTCCAAGAAATTCGATTCTTTTCTTGGCAATAGAGCTCTTTTTTGCTGATAGCATGATTCCCCGATCTTTGATGATTTGAGTGAATTGGGCCAGAAGTGCCTTGTGGGCTTCATTGTCTTTTGAGAACAGTAATATATCATCAATATAAATAAGTGTGGAGTGTAATATGGGCTCAAAGATTTTTGTCATGGCTTTTTGGAAAAGAGACGGGGCTACTTTGAGTCCAAATGGCATTACTGTCCATTGATATTGGGCTTCAGGGATACAGAATGCTGTCTTGTATCTATCCTCAGGGTGGAGCCCAATTTGCCAAAAACCAGCCTTTAGATCAAACTTGCTGAAGATTTTTGCTCCACTTAACCTTGGTGTAGTAACTGAAATCTTTGGTAAAGGAAACTTGTCATCTTGTAAGAAAACATTAAGTGGCTTATAATCAATGACAAGTCTCTTTTTTCCTCTATTTTGCTCAGCCCTTTTTTCAACATAGAATGCTTGGCACGTCCAATTGGATTTGGTTGGTTCAATGAGTCCTTGGACAAGAAGAGCTGCGCATTCAGCCCTTGCCAATTTTAGATCTTCAGGATTCATTCCTGAATGCGTGGCCTTTGTTGGGTTGATGTCTTCATTCTTTTTGAAAGGGAGACGGACATAAAATTCTGGATTTTTTCACAAAGGTGCAGGGTGGTTGAATTGGTCATGACTGTCGCAACAAGCACTGATGAGTAATTGCTGGATCTCTCTGTATTCCTCTGGGGCTTCTTGAATTTCAAGAATGCTTTGCATCCCTAAAAAAGGCAAAAACTGCCCTTTATAAGTCAGGCCAGTGGGTTTGATATGTAATCCATGAGTTTTGAAGAATGCATCAAATCCAGACAAAACATCTTTGTCTGGAAGGTAGCTTCCCAATACTCTGATCCAGGTGATCTGGCCTGCAAATATTTCTAATCCAATAGGCTGTTTAGAGATAAGATTGATGGTGAAGATTTCACTGTTGGCTGCTGTGAATGGTTTAGAAATAGGTGCCTACATTTCTTTTGGCAAAACATGTGGCCTTAAGACAGTGGCACAAGATCCAGTATCTAGCAATGCAACAGTCTTTGTGGGTTTGTCATAGATGGATGTCTTGACTTTTAAATCAAAATGGGGACGAGGAGTACCATCAATCTGCTTCATTCCTAAGGATCCAAGGTATCCAAGTTCTTCTTCTGGAAAATTTGATCCTTTAGGAATCTTTGTAGTAATGGAGGCTATGGGTGGTGCAAAGGAGGATATAGAAAAGATTGACCTTCTTAGTGGAAGGTCTTCCTCTGAATCAGAGTCTTGAAAAACATATTCAGTTTCTCCATCTTTAACCTCTTGTTCTTCAAGTATTGATTCAAGATCTTCTCCATCTTCAATGGAAGCTGCATCCATTAAGGACTGAAGCATCTTTATCTCCTTTTTTGTCTTGTAGGGACATGACTTAGCAAAATGTCCTTATTTTCCACAGATGAAACATCTGTTTGACTTAGTCTGAGGTTTTCTTCTCTTGAAATAACGGTATTTTTGCTTCCTCCTTCCCCTTTTAAAAGCCTTTTGGTGGAATGCCTTGGTAGGCGATTGCCAATGAGTCTTTTTCTTGGGCTTACATTCACATGTGTTTGGCTCCTTGCATTTGATCTTCAGATAGGATTTACTGCATGCTCCTTTGAGTTTGCTCGAATTCTTGCTGAGCTGTTTGAACATTTGTTGCTGTTCGCACAATTTGTCAAGAGCAGCTAGAGCCAATTGGTATATTTCTCCAATGGTAGTGGTAGCCACTTCCTTGCGAAGAGCCATCATCATTTGGTGTAGCTCTGGCTGGAGTTCATCTGGCAAGGATGCGATAAAGACTTGTTTAAGTGGCGGATTATTATTTCCTCCAAGAGGATAATATTTAGCAGCTATTTTCTTGTAATGTTTCTCCAAGTCTTTTCTGTTGAGTGAACAACATTTCATTTCAAAGTATTCTTGAGAATTCAGTTTGTGTATATATATATAGAATAGTCATATTTTTTTAATCTTAAAATTATAATATATATAAGAATAAAATATTATAATAATACTTTAAATGAATTCTAAAATTTTATAAAGGTAGCATGTTATGATAACTATTATTATTATAGTAATTATAGTAATTATGCATCTTTGACATTATAAAATGTTGTTAAAATTAAAATAATATTTTTTTATTATTTGAAATGATTTTTAATTAAAAAAATAAAACTAAAAAATATTTATTTTAATTTTAACAATTTAAAATTATACTTTTTATATTTTGACAAAATAAATTATTTTTATTTTTAAATTAAAAAATATTTTTAAATAATAAAAAATATAACTTTAGTTTTAATAATATTTTTTAAATAAAATTTAAGAGTCAATAATTTTAATTTATTATTTTAGCCAATATTTTTGCTAGCAATTTAACGTATTTAGTCCAGGCCAACATTATTCTTTTAGCCAATATATATAAATATTGTTGAGAAAAAATAATAAATTATCCTGATTCTATAATTTTCTTCATTTTTAAATATAATTATGTTAGGTAATCAATTAAGATATTAGTTAACAACATCCAACTATTAGTTGGGTTGCAAATAAGTAAAAAGAATGCATTATTTTCGAATGTTTTTTATATCTGAAATCTTCAACATTTAAATTTTAAAATTTTTTTCAAAATTTATAATAAGAAATTAAATAAAAATAAACTATTAAAGAAGATGTTAAATTTTGAATATTTTTTCAATAATTTTATTTTTTTCCAGTAATTTATTATAAAATTGGCTAATTTATTATAATATTAGCTGAAAAAAGTGTTGATTGCTTAAATTTTTTTTACTCTAAGACTAAAATTGTATAATCACCATAATACGTACTACAAATTCCATCTTTTAAAATTTAACAGTCAAACAATATTATTAAACTTTATTATATATGATGTTTATAGAAATATTATTTATATGTAAATTTTGTTTGATTATCTTAAATAAATTTTGTAGATTTTTTTATTTTTTATTTTTTATTTTTTATTCACCTTTCATTTTATTCATTCTCCTCATTGAAAAAAAAAGGAGGAAAAAAAAACAATATGCGGATGAGACAAAAACAATGAGCAAATAGCAATGGGTAAATTAACGTCGGGAAAACAATTAGCAATGGCAAATTATGAAATTAACGCAAAACAATATGCGCATGACGTGACATTGATTGGTGCGAAGTAAAAAATGACATTTACCAATGTGCCCCCAACCCTACCTTAACAAAATAAAATTCAAAAAAGCCATCCATCGAAGAAGACGACAAAAGAATTGAAAAGGATAGACGATGCTTCCTCCCTCCCCCCTCGCGCCTCACTTGAAGTCTCCGCAAAAACAATTCATTCCCCTTCTCCCTTATCTTTATCCTCCCTATATTATATATAACCCCTTTTCCACTCTCCTTAGACACACAAAAGCTCCAGCCCTCTCAAGTCTCAACAATACAAAGAATTTTAGAATCGGTGCATAAAAACAAGAGAAACGAGAGCTTTGATTATACTTATTTATTTAGTTAATTCCATTTAATATGGCGAACCAAGCTGAAATCTCAGCCCTTAACCGCATCAAGCTGCATCTCTTGGGTGAACTCTCACCGCTCGGAACACCAGAGTTCACTAAAAGCAAACTCTGGCTTCAAATAGACGAACCCTCCACAGACCCTAATTTCTCTTTTCATCAATCAGAATGCCAATCTCAATCTCAATCTGAATTTTCCCCTACCGACTCCTCAATTTCTCTCAACCACTACTTCACCGATCTTCCCCTCTTTGAATTCGATTCAAAACCTCAAGTGATCGACCTTGAATCCGACCTCGAAGCACCCAAAACCCTGCCTAAAAGTAATCCCCAAATCGAGATGAACAAGGCTCATCGCCTCAACCGGAAACCGTCGCTGCAAATCTCGCTCCCGAAGAAGAAAACCGAATGGATTCAGTTCGGAAACCCGGGTCCGAAACCCGAGGCGGTGGAACCTTTCGTTCAGCAGCAGCAACAGCAACAACAACCACCGGAGCCAGAGAAGAAGCACTACAGAGGCGTTCGCCAAAGGCCGTGGGGAAAATTCGCCGCGGAGATTCGTGACCCGAACAAACGAGGGTCCAGAGTGTGGCTTGGAACCTTCGACACCGCCATCGAAGCCGCCAAGGCCTACGACCGCGCTGCCTTCAAGCTCCGAGGATCCAAGGCGATCTTGAACTTCCCTCTCGAGGTTGAATCCATGGCAACCTCTGCTTCTGCTTCCACCTCCGGCGATGGCGGTGATAGGAAGCGCCGCCGCGAAGAAGAGGAAGTGGCGCCGATGACGAAGGCGGTGGAGGAAGAAGTTGTTGAGGTGGTTATGCCGGTGGTGAAGAAGGAGAAGACGACTTTTGAATCGGAGGTTAACTGTATAAGGGAGCTTCCGTTAACGCCGTCCATTTGGACGGGGTTCTGGGACAGTGATGTGAAGGGAACAGGAATGGGAATATTTAGCGTGCCGCCGTTGTCACCGTTATCTTCTCCCCTTGCTGTTATGGTTGTGTGAAATGTCAACGTTTACGGCTGCTTTGTATTCTTTCATTTCATGTTTATTGCAGCTTGCTTCCTTTGTAGAGATGAGTTCATTGTACATTTTGATCAAGTTAGACGCAAAAATGGAAATGATTTCATTTATTCAACCATCATTATTTGTTCACAGTCATTTTTTTGAATTTCAACTTATGATACATTATAAAATTTATATATATATATATATATATATATATATATATATATATATATATATTATAAAATATGAAGAATAAACACAACAAAAATATTCGTTAGTATAAATGCACCTTATTTTTTATTTTTTAGTTTAAAAAATATATTCTATATGTTTTAATTTATTTGATTTAAATTACATATATATTATATATTAATATTTTAAAAGATAAATATAATTTATAACAAGAACAAAACATTGAATATTTTTGGGCCTTAAAAACATTTCACAAAAATAAAAAGAATGTAATCCTAGTGTAACTAAGGTCATGTTTGGTTAGTGTCTGTCTCTAGCTATGGTTAGTGTCTGTGTCTAGCTAAAATACAGATATACTAGTATATGTATATTGTTTGATTAGTTAAGATACATAATATTTTAGGATACGGAAAGGTACAGGTATACATAAATATACAAATTTTCTATATCAACTTGAAGGTGAGACAAGAAGACATAGTATGTGAGATACAAATTATTTTTATATTTATTTTTTGTTATTAGACTCTTCTTTCTTCTTTTTCACTTTGTTCTCTCTTTTTATGCATGATATTCTCTCTTTTTTACTTCCTGTTCTATCTCTTTATATTATTTTTAGGACCGGTTAGTTTTTTTTTATCATTTTTTAAAAATATATTGGTTAAATTTATTGTGTAAAATTGAGAAATATTAATAAATTTTAAATTAATTTTTACTTATAAAAATTAAATAGAATATATATTAGTGATTAGTTTATGATATAAGCATGTTTCAAAAAGAGATTATTGACGAAATCTAATCAGTCTCACAAAATTAAATATCAAGAGACAAGAAGAAATTTTTTTTATTGGGATCTTGTGATTCTTGAAAAAAATTATCAGGGCCGAAATGGGTATTTACCCAAAAAGAAACTAGGAGATGGAGCAACAACAAACAAACATAACTCATGTTCCTCTCGCCCTGTGTTCGTCTTGTACTCGAGTTCGCTATTGCTGCAGTCCACCAGTCGTCATCTCTGCTGTCTGCCAATCGCCATCTTAGTACCTTGAAAAGTGAATGAATTGAACGAAGATGAGACAGTCTTAGTTTTGTAATTCGTCTTTTTTTTGTTGGATACTGGAATTTAGGAATTTAGGGTTTGTTTTTTATTTAATTTTTTTCTTAATTTTTTATTTTGTTTTTTTTTTTGAAACATCAAAAAGACATTGTTTAGAGAATTTTAAGATGGGTTTCGGTTTGCTTTGATCGATCAGTTTTTGACTAATTTTTCAGTTAAATGGCGGTTTGCGAAATTACCGATCTAGTTGACTGCATGAACCATCTTTCACAGTGGTTCTCGGTTCAAACGGTTGATTTAGTTTGAATTTCAGAATATTGATTTTAACCATGTTAAGTGTATACTAAAATCAATTACTAATATGAAATACATGTTAAAATATAAATATATATTAAAAATAAATTAAACAATATTTATATTTATACACAAGTACATTAGTGATTGATTTTAGTGTATAATCTAGATGAATAAAAGTATTTTCAATATATATATATATATATTTGCTTTGTGTTAAACTGTTGAATAACAAGTCCTCAATTATCTAATTAGAGAAAATTTGTATGTTTGAAAGTTCCAGATAATTAAAAAAATAAAAAATATTTAAATTTTAATTTTGCTAAAGAAAAATAATTATGTTAAATGTATATTAAAATTAGTCTACTAATATAGAATATTTATTGAAATAAAAGTACATATTAAATATAAATTTAACTACATATATTTATTTAAAAATATATGATGAGTAATTTTAATAATTAATTTTAATATATAAATAATATTTAAAAAAAAAAAAACTCCTCTTCTAAGGACAAACTTTATCATAATTTGAATGTCCTTGATCTGGATAAGTTGTCTTGGGTAAACAACGTACATTTGATTCACACATATTTAGTAGATTTTCTTACTCAATAAAAAATATTAGATAAAAAACGAATATTATTTATTGAGAAAAAGATAATAGGATTTTGAAATTTTTTTATTTGTAGATATTTAAATTTTAAAGATTTAAAAATATATTTAAGTCTTTAATATTTTTAAAATTTAGACACATCAATTCTTCTATTTACTTAAATTTGTCATATTTTATAAAAAAGTTAAATGTGACTCCTATTGTACTAATTTGGCCATTCCAGATATATACATATATAGAAAAAGAGTTTTTAAAATTTTAAATAGGACAAATTAAATCAAATGAACGAAAAGATTGATATGTACAAATTTTAAAAAAGTCAAAAATTTAAATATATGTAAATCAAAAAGTTGAGATCTAGAATTGAAATTTAAATCTCACTTATCTTTTTTCTCTTATTTGTTTTAATAAAAAGAAAAATCACTAAAAAATTTTGTTATATATAATGTATATATATATTTTTTATAAATATAAGTAACCTTTTTATTTTTTATTTAATTATATTATTCATCAAAAAACATTTCTTTTTGAGCATCGTATTTTGTTCGAAAATAAAAAGTAAAAAATAGCATTAATTAGAGTTAGATTATAAAAACATCGATCTCCAATGCTAGTTTTAAATTTGATTTTTATTTTGAATTCCACATAATGATACATTAGTATTCCAGAGACTATATATCATAAATAATAATTTGAAACTAAAGTGAGATTTGTTATTCTAATATTTAATTTCAATTTAATTAAAGTTTTATATTAATTTTTAGTTATTTTATTAAGATAAATATTTAAATAGTACAATTTTATTAGTTTTATATTAAAATGGTACTGTCTTTTTAAGGTGAGACTTGTCTTATTTCATTTATCAATTTTAATACAAATTTAAATTTTAAATTAATTTATTTTATTTTTAAAAATTTTAAAAATAATAGTCTAAAAATATTTTATTAAAATTGCTCTGAATATTTGTTCTAGAATAATTATTGTATATTTTTTTGACGTCTGTTTTTTGTTAACAAAACGTGTATAGTGATCAATTAGGATTATATTATGGTGAAAACTCAGGTGCAGTCGACTTCACGTGAAGTTGATAGCTGAGAGCCGTTAGATGAAAATTTAATCAAATCAGTTAAATCATCTAATGACTCTTAATTATCAACTTCACGTGAAGTCGACTGCACCTGAGTTTCCACCTTATATTATACTAATTTCTGTTTATGTGGAATAATTAACGACTAATTTTCTGCTTTCATGTAGTATAATTATAATTACTAATTCAAAATGTTTAATAAATTATCTTAGTAAATTGTTTTTAATATTTTTATTGCACTCTCATTGTAATGACATCCGAAAATGTAGATTGAAACTATAATTACAAGAGATTCGATTAAAATTAACATGATATTAAAATATTTAAAAATATAGTAAATAATTATTTCTAATCATAAAATTGAAACACTAATAAAACTGACCACAAATAATTTAAATAAAGAAGTGTTAAGGTCAATAATTTTTGTGTTTTGTAATCATCAATTAGTTATCAATAATATTTTTAATGGTGTGAGATTATATCTAATGATAGAAGATCACTCACTTTTCTTTTAATGGTTAAGTGTTGGCCACAAAACACAAAAATTAATGACCCTAAACTTTCTCATTTAAATAAATTTTGTGTCCACTAATATTTATATCTATTTGACAAATCAAACCAATTGTTACTTTATTAGAGACATCGTTAGTTTTTTATCTTAGCTGGCAGTTAAATGTTCAATGGGGCAAAAACTCTTAAGGTTAACGTTACGAGTCTTTCTTCTTCCTCCATTACTAACCATCTTCTCCATTTGAAAACTTTAATGTCCAATTTTGAAATCCAAATTGCAGAAATTTGAAGATAATAGAAATCGGTTTGAAGATGGATTTGAATGTCATGTTACATCTCCAATCCTTAAATTTGCAGATAGTAAATTGGAGAATTAATTCAAAATTTTCAAAAGAAGCTAAACTCTCACCTGAGGTAAAAGATCTTATTAGTCTACTTCTATGTAACGTGGAACAGAGGCTTGGAAAAAAGAGATGATGAAATAAAAGTGGTGTGGTGTGTTCTTTTTTGAATTTCATATTTTCTTTGTCATATATAGTTGCTGCTAAATAATTGTTTGGTCATTTTATCTCCAGGCTCTCCCATTTTATTTTTGATATTATTGGAGATTTTGTACTTTAAAGCTGTGTTTGGCAATGGAAATTGAGATTGAAACTAGAAGAGTGAGATTTAGTATTGTGTTTAGTGGTGAGAGACTAAAATTAAAATTTTAATTTCTGTCTCCAAAATTTTAATCTTTTCAATACCTCTAAAACATGAGAACAAAATGAACTGAAATTTTAGAGACAAAAATCGAAACTTTAATAACATTTTATTCCTGAAATATTCTTGTTTAAAATTTCATATTTTAAATTTACGCTTCACCCCTAACCCCACCCCGTTACACCCATCATTGAACTATAATCACCACACCTTCGCCATTACCGAAACATAATCACCACACTTCTGCCATCATTAAATTTAACCACCACCAACAACAATGACACCAAAAACAAATTTAATCTCATAAACACAGATTCAACAATTTCGTAATTTTAAAATTAAAATAAAAAAAGAAGAATAGAGGCGACATAAAACTGGAACCATGGTTCTAAAAACCGGACCGGATCGGCCGGTTCAACCGAAAAATCGAAAACCGGTCAATTAACCGGTCCGAGTAAGTTCAAAAATCGACCAGCAAAAAACCAATAAAAAACTGGTTGAATCGGCCGGTTAACCAATAAACTGGTCGAACCGGCCAGTTTTTAACAGTTTTTTAATGATTTTTTATTAAATTAATATATTTAAAATTATTTTTAGGTTTTTTAATAATTTTATTTAATATTTAATTAAACCGGTTAAATCCCGATTAAATCCTGATCGAACCATTAAATTATTGAACCAGTAACTTTACCGGTTCATTGATCGGTCCGGTTCTCGCAACCTTGACTGGAACTGAGCGGCGTAACCAGGAACAGAGGCGGCACAACACGGCGCAGAACTCGAACACGGTGGCAACACACTACAAGACGCGGAATTCGAGTTCGAAGACGGAGACACGACACCGCATGGTACGGAACTGGAGCTCAAACACGGTGACATAGCGCGGTAATGCGTGGAACTGGAACTCGAACATGGCGGCACAGCACCACACGCCGTAGAGCTAGAACTCAAACACGAGGTAGATGCGACGGTGGTGAGTGTTGTCATCACTGTTGCCGGAGAAAAAGAAAGACAGAGTCACAGAGATGAGAGGAGAGGAAGGGAGAGCGCAAGAGAGAGAGAGGAGAAGGAGAGGGTTAGGCTTTTTTTGTTTCGGTGTTTTTTTTTTTAATTTGTAACCAAAGGTAATTTGATCATTTTACTCATTTTAGTTTCTATATTTATTTTGAATTATATAAAATATTAAGATATAATTTGGTTTTGTACATATTAAATATAATACTAAAATTTAATTAAATTTTTATTTTTTAATTTTTATATTTTATACAGATCAAATTAAAATTTTAATCATATCCAATCTAATCTAATCCAAGTTTATCTTACCCAAAATACAATAAGGTGACAGAGCGTGACTTTTCTACTTATAAATTTACGTTCCCCGAGCTGCATGAGATAGGAGTAGTATGTAGTTCTAAACTTGTTTGTCATTAATATGCTTTGAAAATTCAAACCTGATGAGCACATGGTTTGACTTACTTCCATTTCAATTTTCACTTTTGTAACAGAGACTGCGCACGTGCTTTGAAAATTTCACTTCTCTTGCTTTGAATATTTATTCGTTGGACGAAAGTAAGTAGTTTCAAAATTCGATGACCCTCTAAATAAGAAAATTATATATAAATAAAAAAAATTAGGAACCAACTCTAAAAGCAGTAAAACAATTCATTTTTTAAAAAATCCTAGTTTTAAAACTTTAAAAACTAATTTTATATTAAAAAATTATGTATCCTCCCATTCTTTTTTATCTCTCTTCTTCTCTTTCTCTTTTGAATCACCGCCGCTTCCACTATTCCAGAGTCGAAAAATAAGAGGATTTATTTAATAATATTGATAGTTTCTTTTTTTCCCGATTTTGAAGGATTATTTTTTGGATAAAGTATATTTTTTGTCTTTGAATAGTGACGTCGTGATGAATCTAAAAACTTTTGATAGTGGAATAAAAAAAAATATAATAATAATAAAGTGAATTCTATCCAACCCTCTCTAAAATAACATGTAAGTTACCCTTCATGATGTGTCACACTTTAATTAGTTATTATTTTAACTATAGTTAGGTTATTTAATTTATTATTTTAGATGGGTAATTGTTAATTTCTTAAGCAGCGCTGACTTAGTTGATCTACTGCCTCTCACGCAATTTCTTTCTACAGTGCATCATTCCTTAACGAGTCGTTGAATTCTCATGGCTTGTAACTTTCTCGTATTAAATTTTTTTCATTAAAAATAATATATGGAATATATATTCATATGTAAAATATAATATAATAAAATAAATCTATTCAAAGTACTTAAAAGTATAATTAAAATCAGGAATATACAAATATAATAATAAAATTTGTACTCTAAACAAGTAAATATCTTTTATCATACATAAATTATTTAAAAAAATATAAATTGTTAAATTAATAACACAAATTTAAAATGATAAATTCAACTTTTTTACAAGTATTTTTTATAGTATTTTTATTCATTTAATTTTAATTATTAATATTTTTATTTAATTAATGATTAAACAAATTTTTTATGAGAATCATTTTTTGTTAAATCGTAAAGAAGAGACCAATATAACAGTTTAAAAATTAAGTAAAGATGATATTTTAAATAAAAAAAGTTAATATTAAATTTTTAAATACAAAAACAAATTGTATAGATATTCAAGATATAAATATAAAATATATGTTTAAAATAAATAAAGAAGACAAAAATTATTTATCTCAAGAGTACTCCATTTTATCTGTTTTATTTATTTTATGCATATATTTATATTATCTTTTAAATATTTATACAAATTATTTTGTATTTAAAATTTTAATATAAATATTTTATTTAAAATTTATTTTTATGTTTTTTTTAACTATTAGATGGTCTCTTCTAAGAATACAAAATAATTTTTTTAAAAATAATTTGTTTAATCATTAATTAAATAATAAAGTACTAATAAATTGTAAATTAAAAAATAAAAATATTATAAAAATATAGTAAAAAATTGGATTTATTATTTTAAATTTGTATTATTATTTTAATATTATTTTTTTTTAAATAATTTATGTATGATAAAAATATGTTTACTTGGTTAGAGTATAAATTTTATTATTATTTATATATTCATGATTTTAAATATACTTTTAAGTATTTTGAATAGATTTATTTTATTATATTATTTAATATAAATATAATTCCATCATGAATTAAATAAGATATATTTTCTTAATGAAAAAAATTTAAAATCTGAAACTAACCATTAATGATGATGATGTTGGTAAGAAGTGATTCGTGGGTCATGGCCAAAAAAAGGGATTGAGTGAGAGGACAAGAGATAGAAATGAAGTGAGCGCTGGCTAAACCGGGAAGAACGAGGAAGTTACGAGCCATGAGAATTCAATGACCCGTTAAGGAATGATGCACTGTAGAAAGAGATTGCATGAGAACGTGCTTCAATTAACGGGGTAGAATTTTAATATTTTAAAAAATTATAGAATTATCCATCTAAAATAATAAATTACAAAATAACCAAACTGTAGTTAAGATAATGACCAATTAAAGTGTGACACATCATGAAGGGTAACTTACATGTTATTTTAGAGGGGGTTGGGTAGAATTCACCAATAATAATAATAATAATAATAATAATAATAATAATTTTTATAGTAAAAATATTATGTGTACATAAAAATTAGTTATCATGAAATTATTTATTAATCATTATGTATTCGTATATAAATATATGAATTGTTAAATTTATTTTTAATGTATATTTTTTATTTCAATATATATACATATGTAGTTATTTTTTATATAAATATAACATGATTAGTTTTTATAATATCTAATTTTACAAATTAAAATACTAAATAATTATTTATAAATAGGATAAAATATATTTTTTATCCTTAAAGTTTGACAAAAGTTTTAAAAATATCTCTAAGTTTTATTTTGTTTCAATTTTGTCCAAGAAGTTTTCGATTTGCATCAAATATACTTCTGACGGCTATTTTTTCAAAAAATTTAAGATCGATTCAACAATAATTTTATAAGAACAATCCCTCAACACAAGCAAATCAAGCATAATTTTCATGCATTATGGTTATATTGGTCTTAAATTTTTTGAAAATTTAGCCTCCGGGGGTATATTTGATGCAAATCGAAAACTTTTGAGACAAAATTGTAACAAAATAAAACTTAGGAGTATTTTTAAAATTTTTGCCAAACTTCGGGGATAAAAAATATACTTTACCCTTATAAATATCTGTCTTTTTATATACGATAATGCTACATATTCATATTTTTTTGTTAATAAAGTCCAATCAAATTTGTCTAAGACAACAAAAATTAGTTATAACTAATATTATTTTAAGTTTTATTATTTAACTTGGTTAGACTTAATTCAGAAAAAGACTTGGATGTGTAGTATTTCTTTTACATATATATATATATAAGTAAATACTTATTTAGAAATTTACTTCTTATATAATTAGAAGTCAATTCTTATTGAGATTCATAATTGAAAAAGTTCTTTCAATTAATGTAGTTGTTACAGAAAAAAATAAAACTAATATAAAAAAAAGATAAATAACACTCTTTCAAGTTGATTTCTAAGAAAAAACACAAATTTCATTTAAATTGAGAAATTGATAATTCTAATGACATCTAATATGAAATTTTTAAATTGACTATAAAGTACCAAAAGTTGAGTAAAAAATTATTGTGGGATCAAATTTAATAATTTAGTGGGGGCAACTAAATATTATTATCATATACTACTTAAAAAAATTTCAAATTGTAGTGGGGGGAATTGCCCCCACACTCATATACATACATCCGTCCCTGTCTTGAAGATTAGCAAAAATTTTAAAAATATTCCTAAATTTTATTTTGTTTCAATTTTATTTCAAAATTTTTTTATTTACATCAAATATATCCTTGACAGCTAAATTTTTAAAAATTTAGGACCAATCATCCAACCAAAATGCATGAAAGTTATGCTTGATTTGCTTGCGTTGAAGGTTGTTTTTATGAAATTATTGTTAAATTAGTCCTAAATTTTTCAAAAAATTAGTCGTTAGAAATATATTTGATGCAAATAAAAAATTTTTGGGACAAAATTGAAAGAAAATAAAATTTATGTATATTTTTTAAACTTTTGCCAAACTTTAGGGATAAAAATTATTCTTTACCCTTATTTTTAATAGTTTTAGATGTTTCGTTTTCCTAAGTTTTGGATGTGTCTTTTTTATAGGTTTTGAATGATTTTTTTTATCTTTTGAATGTTTTTATATTTTTTTTAGGTTTTAGATGGTTCTTTTTAATAGTTTTAGATATTTTTTTTAATTTTCAAAATTTTTTCTTTTGTTTTGAAAAATAATATCCAAAACTTAACAAAAAAAAGACATTTAAAATATTAGAAAAATAATATCTAAAAAATAAAAATAAAAAAATCTAAAATTGTTGAAAAAATATCTAAAAACTAACAAAATAAAATATCCAAAACCATTAAAAAATATCTGAAACTTCTAAAATTTAAACCTCTGAAATCTAAAAATATTGTTTGTTTTTATTTACCTTTTAATGTACATTCCTAAAAAAAATATCTAAAATCTTTAAAATTTAAACATTCAAAATCTATGTAAAAAATATTTAAAATGATTCCTTTATTTTTAATAGGTTACTTTTATTTATTTTTAATTGTAGATTCTTAAAAAAATACCAAAAATCTTTAAAATTTAAACATCTAAAATTCAGGAATAAGAAATACTTAAAATTATATTTTTTTAATAGTTTATTTTCATTCACTTTTAATGGTATATTCTCAAAAATTCCAGAAACCTCAAATTTAAACGTCTAAAATTTAGATATAAAAAACATTCGAAAATATGCTTATTTTTTATCATAATTAAAAGAGTTTTTATTGTGTTCAAATTTTGAACATCTTTTTTATTAAATTTTGGAAGTTTTTGTACAATAATTTTAAATGTTTTTTTTTTTGGTTATGTTTCGAATTTTTTTTAAGTTTTAGATGTTCTTTTTATAATAATTTGAATTTTTTTATTTAGTTTTAGATGTTTTTTTTGTTACATTTTAAATGTTTCTTTTTAATTAATTTTGTATGATTTTTTTTGTTTATTTGTTGTCCAACTAATAATTGATCGTTGTTGGCTGATATTCCAATTGATTTCTTAACATAATTGTTTTGTATATATTATATTCATACATTTTTTATTTTTAGTATTAAAAATAATGGATAAAAATGATAAATAAATAACATTTGTCTTTTGTATATAAAGAGATGTATAAAAAATATTCAAATAGCATTTTTTAATACATATTCTAAAAAAATTATAAGGAATATAACATTTTATTTGTTCAAATTTACAAAAGAAATCTCACATCTTTTTAGTTTTTGATATTTTATTTTTCGTCCAACAACAAAATCAATTTCTCAATCTCTCGCCCTCCTTTTCGGTTTCTTCCTCCACCTCCATTGCTTTTAGCAATTCATCAAAATTGTACCAGTTTAGCCTTTTCTATCCTCAGTCTTATCTTTTGAGAAATCCATTATTCAATACCATTGAAGAATGGGTGGAGCATAAAGAGAAGGGAAACCAAAGATAACCTTTTATTTCATATCTCTAGACCTTTGGATTTCGGTAGCTGGCCTCTGGTTCATATTCAGCGGCTTTTACAGAGGTATAGACACTCAATTTTTAGAAAAGGTTTGAAAACGAAGATGTAGACATTAGACATAGTGGCTACAGTATAAATTTTTTTGAGTATAGTAATAAATAAATTCCAGAATTTTTATATTTCGGTTAGAATATTGTCTAAAAAAAAGTATTAATAAAATTTTTTAGAATAATAAACGTGAATATATTAGTTTAAATTAATACCTTTTATTCTAATAGTAAGAACTAATTTGAAAATATATAGTATGTTTTTTTAACTATCCTAAAAAATATTTTTGGTATATTTTTTTAATGACTAATTTGTTCGAAGTGTAAATCTTCATGGATTTATTTGTTATTTTACTTTTTTTTGGTCCATTTTTTTATGAGCAACAAGTGTAAATTCTCATGGATTTTATCCATGGATATTTTATATTAGAGTGAACTATCAATTCAATCTTTGTCTATTTATCAGAATAATAACGCAATCCCTTAAAATAAAAACATTCACTTCGATCTCTATCTCTTATTTCCGTGACACAACACAATTTTTTTAGGTATTTTTTATTAAGTTCTCACAGAAAATGATATCAAGTTACATGACTGAGCTGTCATGTCATGCTTGCTGAAGTAGCTTTTATGTGTCAAAATGGACAATAAAAAATGGATAGAAATCTAATTGTTTCTAAATTTAAATTGGTTAGGAGTTTATTTGTTTTTATTATTTAAACAACACCTTTTTTCAAATTATTTTTATATTTTTATATTAATATTTTTTTCAATCAATTTTAATACAAAGATGTCAAATAGAATTATAAATTTAATTTAAAAAGATAAAAAATTAAGTTTGTTATTACTCAAAAAAATTTTTAGTATATATCAAAGAATATGTTTATTAGTTTTTACTTTATTGCGAAAATTATCTAGATCATAATACTAATATATCATAGGGTTATTATTATTAATGTATTAATCGTATTTTAATGTTTATTATTTAAATATTCAAAAATTATACTTAAAAATTATTTATTTAGTTTTATAAAATAAATGCTATTTTAAAAAATTTGAATAATTTATTAATTAGTTTATGCTACTTATTATACCACTAGTATTTTTATCCGTAATAATATTACGAGAATATAAATTTTTTAAAACTACAGTCTATTTTGTCCTGACAATATAAATTATGCATGTCACAAAAGATTTATAAAATCAAACTATTTTTACAAAAAAAAGTTGTAGCTTGACAAAAATTTTTAACTAAAAAAATCAAGGTCTTTGTAGATAAAAAATAAAATAATAAGATTTTTAGTTATTATTTTTATATAAAAAATCTAATTTTTTATCAATAATTAATTTTAACATTCGTTGTCTAAAATTTAAAACAATTTAACGTGTATACTTTTATATTTAATTAGGTGTTAAGTCTGTTTTACAAATAGAAATAATTAATTTTTATATTTTTTATTTAAAAATAATATTTTTTTCTCTATGTATATAAAAATATAATTAGATATTAGCATAAAAAATTATATTGATAGTTATAAAATTGACTCAAAATTAATTTTTTAAACAGTTGAATCTTAATTTTAATTTTTAATTATAACATTAGTATTCTCTTTAAATTATATGTAATAAATATTTGAAAGAAGAGAAATAAAAATATAGATTAGAAAGATAAGCGGTGAAAATTTAAAACTAAACAAAAAACTAAAAAAATATGTGTATAATAATAATATTTTTTATTTGAATTATATTATTTTGTTAATTTTATTTTCCATAGAACAGAAAGCTAGAAAAAATAGAGAATGAGAGAAAAGAGAGAGAAAGATAAAGATGAAGAATGAGAGTGAGAGTTTGTTAATTTTGAAAGAAAAAATTTATTTTAATTGTAATAAAAAATATCAAATGATATTTTAATTTGTCAAATTACTAATATAAAATATAAATTATATATAGAGTGAAAATAATAGAAAGAAATAGAAAAATGGAGAGAGATAGATGAGAGAATTTAGGAAGGGAGTTTATTAATTTTGGAGAAAAATATTTTTTTTAATTTTAATAAGAGAGTGTCATGTGATATATTTGGTTATTAAATTAGATAGTAATATATGATAAATAATATAAGTATATTTCAATTTCAATTTCAAAATATTTCAATTTTAATTTAAATACAATTAAAAAATGTCATGTTGCACATTTTGATTATTAAATTCGTAATTAGTCATTGATAATAATATATAAAAGAGATAGAGTGGTTGAAGAAATGAGAGAGATAGAAAAAAGAAGAGGGAGGAGAGGAGAACTCTTTAATTTTGGAAGAAATATTTAATTTCAATTATAATGAGAAAGTAACATGTAGCACATTTTGGTTGTAAAATTAGTAAAGATGAGGAGAGAATTCGTTAATTTTGAAGGGAAAGTTTTGATTTCAATTATAATGAGAAGGTGACATGTTGCATATTTTAGTTATAAAATTAGTAAGATGTAATAGATATATAATAGAATAATAGATATATTTAATAATTTATTAAAAAAGAATATTAATATAATGAATAAGAAAATAATTTAAAAAGATATTGTTTAAAGAATAAGGACAAATAAACACTTAACCAATTTGAATTTAGAAAAATTAGACCCGTGTCCATTTTTTATTGTCAACGTTGACAGATAAAGACCATCTCAACAACCATGACGTGACAATTCAGTCATATAACCTGACATGTCATTGTTTTCCATTAGGACTTAAAGAAAAAATACCTATAAAATCTGTGTTGTGTCACGAAAATAGAAAATAATGACCGAAATATAACATTTTTATTTTAAAAGATCGCATTGTTATTTTAAAAATTAGACAGAAGTCGGATTGGTAGTCCACTCTTTATATTATTCTACCATTATCCCTTTTTATTCTCACATCATAAAATTTAATTTTCATTTATTTGTCTATGCTCATCCAAGCAACAACAATGTCCCAAATTGTAAGACTCTCAATTTTTTTTTAAATTCAATTATAAGTTACTTAAGATTTATTTTATTTTTTTAAAATTTTATTTTAAAAATTATTTTATTAAAGATAATTAAAATTATAATTTAGGTAATATAAAAATAATTATTATTTTATATAATTTAATTTGAATAATTGAGATTTTATATGAAAAAAATTAATTAGATTATTTTTAAATTTAAATTAGAATAACTATAAAAACAATTAATTAATAAGTTGATAAATAAATATATTGTGTCTTTAAAATAACTTTATGTGTTATATTAAGTCCTAAACTATTATTTTATTCTATATTTTTTAAAAATACCTAAATTATCCTTATCCCTCTTATCCTATATCTAGTCTTACACACTATCACATTCACATCACGCTAAGAAAAAAAAAAAGACGGATAAGAGAAGTGAACACGAGAGAGAGAGAGAGAGAGAGAGAGAGAGAGAGAGAGAGAGAGAGAGAGAGAGAGAGAGAGAGAGAGAGAGAGAGAGAGAGAGAGAGAGAGAGAGAGAGTATTTTTAGTGATTTTTACATATCTTTTTAATCTAAAATTTTTTTATTTTAAATGAAATTTTTATAACTGATAATATATTTGTACTTATTTTAGAATTATTATGCATTTAGGATTATTTTTTAAAGAAATAAGGTGAAAAAAGCAAATAAAGAAGGCATAAAGTGAACTCCCAAAAAGAAGGAGAAATTGGCGCATAACTTCAAAGATTTGAAGTCTAGCGCCAGTACAAAAAAAAGGCTGGCGCCCAGCGCTAGAAAGAGTGCACCCAGTGCCCAAGAAACCAAAGTCCACTGCCTTCAACAAAATCAACAAAGCTGGCGCCTAACTTGGGAATATGGCACCCATGGTCAGCACCAGAAAGTCCACAAGAGGGGTGCCCAATGCCCATGCTTGACACCCAACTTTAAAGATCATAATGAGAACATATTGATAGTGAGAATGATGATAATTAGGAGATAGATAATGAAAATGATGACAATTACGAGATTGATAATGAGAATGATAATGGATATGAGATTGTTATCTGAGCTTGATTCTGAATTTAATATACTTATCTGGGTAGATGTAGTGGCGATGATCCACTTGCTCTGGGTTTGGTTTGAGTCTCTTGGGGTAAATGTAGTGGTTAGCCCCCACTTGCTCCCAGTCGAGAATGATTTGAGAAATTATCTGAGTTTCGAATTTTCTTGGGTAGATGTAGTGGGTCGGCTTCACTTGCTTCAGGTTGAGATATGAGATTCTGTTGACCCTACGTCGTAAGTGTGGCCGGACATTATACCTTTTCGGATGAGCTCTCCTCCATGGATATGTGTGTGTGTGTGTGTGTGTGTGTGTGTGTGTGATATTATCGGTCTTAGGGCATGCATACATCATTTGCATATGTTTGATTTGCTTGGGTTTGCTTATTTGTATTGGTGTTCCTAATTGTATATGTCATACTATGTGATTATATGCTATTTTCTTTACTTGAATCTATTTGTATATTACTTGTCTGCATTACTTGTGTTTATACAATTGAGAGGTCCCTCATGTTGGTGTTGGTTGATTCTGAGAGCTGTCCTTGTTAAAATAAAATGATGAGATGATTGACTAACAATGATGAATATTGAATGAGATGATTTGAACTCCCTAGGTAGATGCAGTGAAGTGATTTCACTTGCTACGGGTAAAGATATGAGGCATTGACATAAAATTGCTGAGACAAAATAGCTGGTGATGGTTCTGTTTATGATTCTGATTCTGTTATGTTGGAGAGTTGGAAAGTTAGAAAAGATGAGAAAGATGAATTAGATTTAGTATTCCCTTATGACAGTTGCCTATTTATGGATTAGTGAGAACCTAGGAGGACTATTTGATAAAAGGAAGCTTAGGATGCTTAGTGAGTTCTTATTATAATGCATTGTATTTATTTGGCAGTTTTACCGTACTGGAAACTCATGGGTCGGGGGTTGTCATTCCGTATATATCTCTTGTTTTTTAGATGCAGGTCCTGGAGCTCAGCAGTGAGCTGTGAGTCATCTGAAAGATGGCGAATATTATTGGACTCCTATTTTACTTTTGCTTAGAATCTCTTTGTATTTATCTTGAAAAACTTACTTATATGTATTTTTCATTTTGGAAAACTTGCCTATAGAGGCTTTGATGCATATTTTGGGAGAGATAGGAAATATTGTTGTCAAACTGATTTTATTCTGTACCCTAACCGGTCTAAACTTCGCAGGTCGCGACTAGTGACTATTTACTTATGTTATATACTTATATCCTGTCTTTATCTTATTCTCCTTTACTATGTTATCTTTATGTAACTTTCTGGGTGCGCATCCTCTTCTGTCTATCTAAATGTAAGTGTTTTGTTTCGCAATTTTATTTTACTCCTTTTTTAGACTTCTTGTTTAATACTTTCCTTCAACTTACATATATGTTTATGTATTATAATCCACCTTGAGTGTCGTACCACCTTATTATAATCATAGGCTCCCTTTGCACAACCAGAGAAAAATCAACTTGAGGTTCGTTCTCTTCTGTAGGGGCGTGCTCAATGGCATTCTCAAGATCCTCCTAGTTCTTGATTGCCTTAAGTCCCTCAGTAGCAGATTCCTGAGGTTCAACCTCTTTGGTGAAGACTACTGTCTCACTTTCTTTTAAGGTCTCCTTCCCAAAGAGCATCAGAGGGTGTGGTACTTCAGGCTTTCTTCCCATAAGAGGGGCATGCAACAATGTGCTCCCAGCCTCTTCTCGAGTCCTTTCTTTATTTAGTTCCTCAACAATGTGTACCATCTGAGGCTCAGCCTCCTTGGTACTAATGAGGGCCAGACACTCTTCTCTTGGATTCACTTCTTTGTCTCTGAGAAGAGTGTTAGGGTGTCTCTGTAGTTTCTGAGGAAGGTTCCTCTGAATGACTGCATTTCACTCCTTAGTAAAAGCAACTGTCTCTACTTCCCTTCAATCCCTTTTATTGTTCAGTATTTCCTTCATGAACTTAGCATATGAAGGCATTTGTTCAAGAGCCTCTGCAAAGGAAATTTTGATCTCCAACTTCTTAAAAGCTTTTAAGAATTTGGCAAATTGCCTATCATTTTCTGCTTTCTGGTGTCTTTGAGGGTATGGTAACTTGGCCCTGCACTCAAGGGCCATGAGTGGTGTAGGGTGAGTGTCCATAGTGCCTAAAGGAGGGTCACCGACCTGCTTAGGAGAGGTGTTCCCAGCACTTACACGTGTCTGGTCTCCCTTGGGCTGGCATTCAATGCCTGGGCTGCCCCCTTTCTGGCGTTCAACGCCTTTGTTGGTGTCCCCAATGGGGCGTTTAACGCCAGGGATGGACACCCTTTCTTGGCATTGAATGCCAATGACGTTCCTCTTTGGGCATTCAATGCCCTCAGAGACGTCTTGGACATCAGTCTGGTGTTCCACTGTTGGCTTTATTTCCTTTGATCTCTTGCTGTACTGAGGTTGGGTGTTTAAAGATTTCCCACTCCTCAGTTGAATAGCCTGGCATTCCTATGTTATCTGCTTAGATAACTGCTGCCTTGTTTGACTCAGTTGGGCTTCTACATTCGTGTTAGAAGCTTGAGTTTCTTGCAAAGCCTCTTGCAGTTCTAGTAGTTGCTGGGCAAGGGCGTGCAGTTGCTGAGTCAGTGGGCCATCCTGTTCTGGAGGGTTGGATTCAGTAGATACTGCCTTAACCTCTCCTTTCATAGAATTCTCAGCAGATGAGAACAGATACTGATTAGTGACAACTGTTTCAATAAGCTCGTGAGCCTCTTCAATGGTCTTTCTCATATGTATGGAACCACCAGAAGAGTGGTCCAAAGACATTTTAGCCATGTCTAAAAGTCCATAGTAGAAGATGTCTAACTGTACCCATCCTGAAAATATTTTAGTAGGACATTTTCTTAGCATCCTTCTATACCTCTCCCAAGCATCATGAAGAGATTCATTATCTCCTTGTTTGAAGCCTTGGATGTCCAGTCTTAGCTGGGTCATCTTTCTTGGAGAAAAGTATTGATTTAAAAATTTGTCTACTAACTGTTTCCAAATTTTCAAGCTAGATCTGGGTTGGTTATCTAACAACCTCTTTGCATGGTCCTTTACAGCAAAAGGAAAGAGCAATACTCTGTAGACATCTTGGTCTACTCCCTCATTATACACTGTGTCAGCAATCTTTAAAAAATCTACCAGAAATTCTGTAGGTTCTTCCTGTGGAAGTCTAGAATACTGGCAATTTTGCTGCACTAAAGTAATGAGTTGAGGGTTTAGTTCAATGCTACTTGCTCTGATGTGAGGTATGCTAATACTTCTCCATAGAAGTCAGTAGTGGAATTTGTATAAGATCCCATAGTTCTTTTGAACTTTTCATTCCCATTTGGGTTCATGATGAAGAAAGGTAGAAGAAGAAGAAGAAGAAGAAGAAGAAGAAGAAGAAGAAGAAGAAGAAGAAGAAGAAGAAGAAGAAGAAAGAAGAAGAAAGAAGAAGAAAGGAATAAAATTAAAATACTTTTGTTTTTATTTTATTTATTAATTAAATTCAAAAATAAAGGTTAATTAGTTAAAAGGAATTGAAAATTTAATTATGAATTTCGAAAAAGAAAAGAGAAATAGAAGGGAATTTTTAAAAATTAGGAGAGAGAAGAATTAGTTAGGAAGTTTGAAAAAGGAGAGAAGATAAGTAACACATTAGAAAAGATTTGAAAACAAGATAAGATATAAGATTAGAAAAGATTTGAATTTAAAATTTGAAATTAAAAAAGTTAAGATTAGAAACTAAAAAGATTTGAAAAAGATTTAATTTTAAAATTTGAGATCAGAAAAGATAAAATAAGTTAGGTAAGACAAGATAAGGAAGTTAAGATAAGATAAGTTTTTAAATTAAAAAGATTTGAAATTTAAATTTTAAATTTGAAAATTAAATTTTGAATTTTGAAAAAGTTAACAAGATAAGATAAAGATTTGAAAAATATTTAAATTTTGAAAAGGTTTGATTTTTAAAATTTGAAATTTAAATTTTGAAATTTTTAACTTTTGAAATTGAATTTTAAAATTTGAAATAAGATAAGAAAAGATTTTTGAATTTTGAATTTTAAAGAAAGATAAAAAGATAAGATTTTTGAAAAGATTTGATTTTAAAAAGATTTAAATTTTGAAATTTAAAACTAAGGTAAGATAAGATAAAAATTTTAAAATTAAAATCTGAATTTTTTAATATAATTTTCGAAAATTCAATTAAAATAAAGATAGAAAAGATATTTTTTATTTTTTAATTTAATGAGGAAAGAGAAAAACAACAAAAAGACACTAAACTTAAAATTTTTAGATCCAAAGTATCCTAGTGTGCGAAAATTTGAAGACAAATACCAAAAAGACACCAAACTTAAAATTTTTAAGATTAAAACAAAAAGAAAAACAAGACCACCAAGAACAAAACTCAAAGAATTCAAAGAACACAAGAACATGCAAAAGACACCAAACTAAAAATTTTTAAAAATAAAACACACAATTTTCGAAAATCATAAAGAAAAACAACAAGAAAAATACCAAATTTAAAGATTGACACAAGATTTAAACAAAGAAATTATTTTTGAAAATTTTTAGAAAGAAAGACTCAAAATTTCAAAAAACTCAACAAGAACAAAAACAAAAGACTCAAACCAAAAACAAAGATTAAACAAAGAAAAGAAATTTTTTTTTGAAAAAGTTTTTTTTTTTATTTTTATTTTCGAAAATAGGAAGAAGAAAATAAATGAAAAGCTAACAAAATTAAAGGCAATACCTGATCTAGGGAACAAGATAATCTGTCAGTTGTCCAAACTCGAACAATCCCCGGCAACGGCGCAAAAAACTTGGTGCACGAATCCCACACTTCGTACAACTGTACCAGCAAATGTACTGGGACGTCCAAGTAATTCCTGAGCGAGTCAGGGTCGATCCCACGAGGATTGTGGTTTGAAGCAAGCTATGGTTATCTTGTAGGTCTTAGTCAGGTGGATAGAAGAGTTATTGGATTTGTGAGATCTGAACTAGGTTGATATATTTACAATGATAATCTTAAAACTTAGATGGATGAGGCTTGGAGTTGCTTTGTCCTTCTGGATTAACTCTGGTCTTACTGTCTTCTTTGCTTGTGAATGATTCCTTCAATGGCAGGTTGTATGTGATCAATGCCTTTCTTGAGAGGTCGCCAATGCTCCTCCAGATCTGAACACCAGGGTTAGTGCACATCCAGTCTGATTGAGGGTGAAGCTCCTGCAGTCCATTCTTCTTAATGATCCTACTCAAAATGGCACAGACAAGGTCAGATCTTTCGGATCAGAGAATGCTGCACCTTTGGATTCTAGCCTCTACCACAGAGACCCTAATCTCCCCATACTTCAGCTGAACTGATATCTCGAGAAGTCCCCAACAAGGTCGTGGATTATTCGTCTGAGAGATGTATAATCAAGCTGGCGGTTCATGCTTTCCAGTCACGTATTCGTACGAACCCAAGTAGACACGGGTGGTTGTCAGGCACGTGGTCCTAGTATGATGAATGGAGCTAGTTGTCACAAGCCATCCCATTCACCATATTGAAGAACGAATATACATCTTAGAATTGAATCAAACATGAATTGAAGAGAAACAGTAATACTTTTATTAATTCATAGAACTCAGCAAGGCTCCTCCCCTCAAACTAGGAGGTTTAGAAACTCATATTGATAGAAAATACAATGTTAAAAACGAAATATGGTAGATCTCCCCTAGAAGATTGTGTAAAAGTTCTTTAAATACTAAACTAATGACTAAGGATCACATAAGAAAGGGTAAAACAGTCTTTCAGTGCTAAAATCCACTTCTGGGGCCCACTTGGTGAGTGCTTGGACTGATATTTGATGAGATCAACGTGCTAGGAGGCCTTTAGGGTGTTGAACACTAGCTAGGGGATCCACTTTGGGCATTTGGACGCCGGTCTCTTCTCCTTGGGCGCTGGACGCCTGAAAGGGAGCAGGAGGCTGGCGTTGGACGCTAGTTTTGGGCCTTCTATTCTGAAGCAAAATATGAACTATTATATATTGTTGGAAATCTCTGGAAGTCAGCTTTCCATAGCTGTTGAGAAAGCTTCATTTGAATTTTGGTAGCTCCAGAAGAGCTCTTATGAATGCAAGGAGGTCAGATCTGGACAACATCTGTAGTGCTTTCTCTGTCTCTGAATCAAACTTTTGCTCCTGCTCTTCAATTTCAGCCAGAAAATACCTGAAATTGCATAAAAATACACAAACTCATAGTAGAATCCAAAGATGTAAATTTAACACTAAAACCTATGAAAACTTAATAAAAACTAAACAAAACATACTAAAAACTGTATGAAAATAATGGCAAAAAGCATATAAAATATTCGCTCATCAACGAGCAGTCTCTTTCTTCTCCCAGTGAGTATCTTTCACTCAGATTCTCTTTTTGGCCTCACTTTCCATCACAATCACATTCTGCCTCATTTTCCATTGCCGTTGCACTTTCCATTGCGTTAGGGAGGATACTAGTGCTTGTCAGTGAATTTTTCAAAGGTCTTTGATTAAGGTTAGTGAAGCTTCTTCCTTCTCTTTTCTATGTTTTTGCTTGGGGCATTGCTTCTGTTCTATTTTTTCTCTTTTGGCACTGTTTGTTCAAAGTTTCCCTCGTATTTCCTTTGTATTTATTACCTTTAATTAGGTTCAATGTAGTAGGAGCACTACTATTTTCCCAAAATAGTTGATGATTACTATTTGCCCTCATTCTTCGCAGTTTTCTTTGTGTGTTGACTGTTCGCGTTGTGTTTTGAGCTCGTTGTAGCTAGAGGATTTGTATTTTTTAGGATTTTTTCCTTTCTTCTGTTACTTTAACGTAGTGGTGGTGACGTAGTGGTGGTGCCCCTATAGGTTTTCACGAGATGGCCAGAAAGAAGGTCATTGTGAGTCAAGGGCGTGGCGGTGCTGCCAATCCGCCGAGACCCTGTCCTGCCCCTTTAATGAATAGTGAGTTAGAGGTGGATATTTATTCCTGGGTTTCCGAGGAAGTCAAAGGAATGCCTTCCACAATCACTCAAGAAGAGCTCGACAATTTAAGGGAGGCTCGGATCATCTTTGATTCCGACTTAAGCAACCTTTATATCTTTTCTGTCCCCGAGGTTTAGGGATTGGCTATGCCACATATACGAGATCTTATTTTCTTGGATTGGGGACTACTTACGTTTTACTGATTTCGAATAAGTCTTCTAGCACATACTGGATATTTTCCTTCACAACTTCATCCCAATTCTAGGGCCATTATCTGGGGGTTTTGAGCCCTTGTGCTAGTTTCTGGATATTGAGCCTGCTTTTAGGGTTTTCTTCTACTTTTTCACTCTCACTGTCGCCTTTAGATCCCAAGGCCGAAGGTTCCTCTCATTCCGAGGTATCCTTAATAGAAAATTTTTTTACTTTGTTTCAGGAGTCCTATCACAGATTTAAAGAAAAACTTGTTAAGATGGAAGGGGTAGAGGGCACAACTCCCTTCTTTCTAACTTTGGAGGGTACTGATACATGAGCATTTTAAGCACTTTTCTTGAGCATTTCTCATAGAAAATTCATGACTTTTGCTTGGTAATTATATGATTTTCAAGACTATTCTATTAGTACTTTAATTTCCTTGGTTTCATGATTCTTGTAGAGAAATTTTAGGAAAAGAGAAGCAAAAGCACAAGGAAGAACCAAGAATTGAAGACAAGTGCAAAGAGAATTCGTAGATGCTGTCAACCCTGACCACTTCACACTCTGATGAGCATAACTTGAGATACTGAGGTCTAAATGATGCGTTTTTAGTTGTATTAGAAAGCCAACTTCCAAAACTTTTCAACGATATATATATATATATATATATATATATATATATATATATATATATATATATATATATATATATATAAGCCATACTTTCTCTCTGGAATCATGGCGCTAAACTTCGTGACATTGGTGTTTAACGCCAATCCGCGAAGCAACCTTGGCACCAAATGCCACGACTTTAAGTTTGGCGCTGGGATTGATGCCATTTACACTCAAAAGGTCCTCCTTAGGTCGCCAAACGCCAATAACTCAAGTTTGGCGCTGTATGCTTCATGATTCGTGCCCCTTTAGTTCCTTTGGTGGTGCCAAACGCCACCAGCTTGGCGTTTGGCGCTAGTTCCTGCACCCAGGATGGTCCCATGCGATCAGCAATACAATCTCGTGTATTTAATTTATATTTTAATTTATTTTTAATTATAAAAAGATATTAATTAGGTTTTTGAATTTAATTTCTAGATTAATTAAGATTAGATATAAAAGAGAAGATATCTCAGCCTTGCGGGCGAACTTCTCTTCTTCAGCACTTTTCACACTTTACACTTTTTAGGATTTTCTGCACTATGGGTAACTAACCCTCTATTGTTAAGATTAGGAGCTCTATTTAATTTTACGGATTAATAATTATTTGTTCTTCTACTCTTGGTTAATGTTTTGATTATTGTTTAAGGATTGATTTTGTTCTTCATCCTAGGAATTAGAGTATATTGGAAAATAACTCTTTTTCTATTTGAATTCTTGTTGAATCTTGGAAAATTTATCTCACTAGAATTAAAGCTTGAAATCAAATCCTCACAACTCTCTAATTATCTGGATTTAACGCGATACGTGATATATAATCACGTCATTTTTGGGAACTTAGGGTTTGTGTGGCACGTGAACTAGAATTGGACTTAACCTTCTAATTTAAATTAAGTGACCAAGGAATTGGCGGTTGATTAGGTTAGAAGAGATTAAATTACTAAGAAATTAGGGTTCAATCACTTAGAGTTTGCCATAAACATAATCTTTGCATGATCAAGGTAGTTGACAATGAATGTTAAATCCATAAATTTAAATATCTTTAACACCTTAACTATCTTCATCATATTATTTTCTTAACTACTTTTAGTTTGCTTTTATTTAATTCTCTGTTTTCATGTTACTTATATTGAAACACTTAATCTTAATTGTCTGAGTAAAATAATCAATTGACTATTGTTTACTTAATCCGTTAATCCTCGTGGGATCGACCCTTACTCACCTGAGGTATTACTTTGTATGATTTGGTGCACTTATCGGTTAGTTTCTAGTTTTCAAAATCCACACCAGGTACCAAAAGATTTAATCTTTATTGGAACTATAATGTCTCATCACCGAAAATCCAAGTTTTTGGTGTGAATTCCAATGAATCCTTAGTATCAATTTCTTAATGATGGTATGGAATGAGCGTCCTCTAGTTTTAAGGGACATTCTCATAAACGAGCAAGCTACTCGAAATACTATTAGTAAGCTTCGTGTCTTTCATATCCTTATTTCTTGCTTTGGTGCATTTTTGGTTTCTCTATTTTATGGGTTCTCTTCTACTTTGTTTTCCAGTTGATATGGCTGGGGAACTTGCTACCATTGCCAAAATGAAGAACAGATTGACAACCTGACCTCCAATCACGGCTGGTGGCAACATAATTTCCTCCTCTGCCACTGTTAGCCATCAACCACAATATCGGAGGATTGAAGAGAATGGGGAAGGGCAAGGTCCCGAGGTCCACATCTTGAAAGAGGACTCTCTCCAACTCCCCAGCCAGGAAAAAGCTAAAGAATGTTGGACAAGATGATGCTACTGCTTCAGCCCCTACCTGCTTCAGAAATGTATTGGACAAGGGGCTCTGAGCTCCCAAATTTGTGGATCAGCATTTTATGGACAGGGACATCAGGGAAGTTCTTTCCAAGATGCCTCTGGAGGATACCTGACGAATGGATTTTTGATGGTTTAGAATTTCACAAATGAATTCTCGTTGCATGTATAGTTTCTAAACCAACAATAATCCTTTCATACAAAAGATTGTTTGTCACAAGTAACAAACCCCTAAAATTAATAACCGAAGTATTTAAACCTCGGGTCGTTCTCCCTAGGAATTACAATAAAGTGTCTTGTTATTGGTTAGAAATGTATTTTGGGGTTTTAGATAAGAAGCATGAAAGTAAATGGTAATAAAGTAAACTAAGGCCTAAAAAGGTCTTGGCAAGGGTTGGTGGTCAAGGATCTCTATCCTAATCACTAACCACAATATGAGAATTGGCAAGGATTAATCCCATTAAATCATCCTCTAACTAGTAGTAAAGGAAAGTCAAATGAGCTATATCAATCCTAGTCCATAAGTCCTAACTCTCCACTAATTCAATTAGTGAGAACTAGAGTCAATGGCTCCCAATCATCAATTACTTGGACATTAGTAACTCAAGAGGTCCTAAGTTACCTTTCCAAGCCAAGAGTATAAAATTCTACTCTAAAATCCAACCAAACATTTCATCAAACACTTGGAAGGCATAAAAGGAAAGCATAGTAAAATTGCAAGAAAAGTAAATCTACACTACTCAATTGCAAGGAATTAAACAACAACAAATCAAATGAACACAATTATTATGAATTACCTTGATTGAATTGAAAGAGAGTAGAAGAAACAAAAGTAGATCTACAACAAAACACAAGAACAACATAAAAGGAAATTGCAACAAAAGAATGGAAGAAAGAGGAATGTAACTACAAGGAATTGAGAGATAGAAGTAGAAGAAAGCAAAGATTAAAACCTAGATCTAAGAACTAATCCTAATCCTAACCTTAATTCTAGAGAGAAGAGAGAGCTTCTCTCTCTAGAAACTAACTCTAAACTAATCCTAATGTGTGTGAATGAACTAATGAGTTGGAATCCCCCTTTGCTCTTCAATCCTTGGCTTTAAATAGCATCTTTGGCGCCAAAGTTGGTTAGGATTGGGCCCCACAACCCCTCAGAATTCGTTGGCCACGTTTTCATTAAAAAATCATAAACCAACACCGACGCGTACGCGCACATCACGCGTACGCGTCCATGGGGTAATTCGCAGGTGCGCGCAAGCGCCAGGTGCGCGCGCGCGTCCATGGGCGAGTTCAACTTCTTTGACTTTTCATGATTTCTCCACTTTGCATGCTTTCCTTTTCACTCCTTTGATCCATTCCTAGCCTTTTCAATCTGAAATCACTAGCAAACATATCAAGGCATCTAGTGGAATCAAAGGGAGATTAAAACCATCAAATTGAGGGTCTAAAAGCATGTTTTTACATCTAAGCACAATTAAAGGAGAAGTTATAAAACCATGCTATTTCATTGAATAAATGTGGGTAAAAGGTTATAAAATCCCCTAAAATCAATACAAGACAAACCGTCAAATTGGGGTTTGTCAATATCCTTCCCTGAGTTCAGAGGATGCTACTGCGCTCTGCGACTTATGTTTGAGATGCAGAGGTGGAGATTTCGAGTCTTTGCTCAGAGTTTCTCTTGAAGGATAAAATGATTGCTGAGGCAAATACCCAAATTTAGAAGCTGAACAACTTGATTATTGACCTTCAAAGTAAGCAAGCTTTTTTGGAGAACGAGGTAAAGAATTTGAAGGAAGGCAAAGTTGCTTCTGACTCAGGTGAAGGGGCTCTAAAGAAACAAGTTTCTGAGATAATGAAGAAAATTGAGGAGCTCAATCTCTCTGTTAGAAAGGCTGAACTGGAAGATGTTGATGGCATTTTTGATGCCAAGAAGAATATCCTTGACCCAATCAAATTGAAGGCTCTTGACTTGGATGTCTTTGAAGTCGATGCCTTTAAGAAGGTGGTGGATGGATAGGTTGTTTCAATAATATGAGCATGATTTGTAACTTATTATCCTAAGTATTTTAAACTTGGTAATTTTAAACTGTGGTACTTTTGTGGGACCTTCTCCTGTTGTTTCTTTGGGATTTAGCTTTATGTGTTCCCATTATACTCGGGATTAACTTATGACTGTTAACGTTTTATCATTTCACTGCTTGCTATATATCCTTCGTCGTTAGATCGTTTTATTTTAAACTTTAATTTTAGTCAGATTTTAACTTTAAATGAATGAGGGGATATTTAATGCATAACATGAATTTATCATGGGATTCAAAAAAAAATTAATAATTAAAATTCATTTTTGAGGTATACTAATTTGAGGTATAAAGTTGCAAAAAAAGTTCCTTTTGCTGAATACAAATAGGGCCTCATTAGAAACTTAGATTCCTAGGAAAAGAACCTAGATTCCTAGGAAAAGAGTGTCCTTATTCTACTTAAAAAAGAAAAATAAAGGAAAATTTTCAAAACCTTCCAACATTTCCGAAGAATAATACCTTTTCAAATGGGTTACGTTCCAACTTCTCAAAATTTTGGAACTATCCAAGGTTTCTAACATGTATGCGCCTTTTTCCAATGCCCTTTTCACTCTGAAGGGTCTTTTCCAGGTTGAGGCTAGCTTACCTCGTGTTCTTGGTACTCCGGCATCGGCTTGCCTTAGAATTAGATCCCTTTCTTGGAAACTTCTAGGTTGGACCTTTGTATTGTACCTCTTGACCATCCTTTGCTTCAGATCTTGCTCTGCTACTTAGCCATACTCCTAACTTCGTCAATTAGGTCCAAACTTTCATGAGTTACCGCCTCTTTGCCATAGGTAAGTCTGAAAGGTGTCTTGTTGGTAGTGGAGTGCACTGTAGTTTCGTATGACCACAGCACCGATGACACCTCGTCAGTCCAAGAGCCATGTGCTCATCCAATCTTTTTTTCAACCCATTCAGAATCACCTTATTGGCAGCTTCGGTTTGTCCATTTGCCTGCAGGTGTTCTACTGAGGCAAATATTTGTCGGATTCCTAAACTAAACAATGATTTAGAAAATCCAGAGTCTATGAATTGGGTTCTATTATCTGTGACATTGGACTCAGTGATCCTAAATCCTGCAATAATTTCTTTCCAAATGAATTTCTAATATTGAGGAAAACTGATACTAGACAAGGGCGTAGCTTCAATCCACTTGGTAAAATAGTTTATAGCAACTATGAGATATTTTACCTGGTAGGGTCCTTGTAGGCAAGGTGCCAATAGGTCCATGCCCCACTTGGCAAATATTTTACCGTGTTCTAAGTATGCGCAAATCGGGTCCATCCAAGTGTCAAAACTGGATGAACAAAAAGTCGGAACATCAGATTTTGTTACAGTGGGTTCTGTAAGCACCTCCTGTATCAGACTACAATTCCCTGTTCTGGGCTTAGTGCTTGAAAGTTTGGACAACACATCATTCCGTGTATTTTGTTTCCTAGGCACATGCTTGATTAAAAAAGAATAAAAGGATTATACCTCTTATTGTACTTTTTCCAAGTACTGTTACAATAGTAGATCCCATGCCTAATATTCCCCATTAACTTGGGAGGTTACTAACTATGAATCACTAAACACGGTCACTTCTGTTGCTCCGATATCTCGAGCCAATGCCAATCCTGTAAGTAAGGCCTCATACTCAGCATGATTATTTAAGATAGGGAACTCAAATTTAAAAGAGGCCTTGATCACCACGTCCTCTCCCATGGTTAGGATGAGGCCAACTCCCCCATACAGGACATTGGAAGCTCCATGCACATGAAGCTTCCATATCGGTACGTCGGAGTTTGGGTGCGTCATTTCAGCCATAAAATCAACCATCGCTTGAGCCTTAATAGCTGAGCGTGATTCATAGCATACATCAAATTGAGATAGTTCAATAGACCAACTCATCATCCAACCTGCTAGGTCGAGTTTTCATAAAATCTTTTTGATCGGTTGGTCGGTTCGCACTATTACCAAGTAACTTTGGAAATATTGGCGTAACTGACGGACCGACGTAAGTAATGCAAAAGCAAGTTTTTCAATTTTTGAATGTCGTATCTCAGGTCCTTGAAGAACCTTGCTAACAAAGTATACTAGACGCTGATGTTTATCCTGATACTCTAAAACCAAGGTCAAAGCCAAACTTTCTTCAGTTATGGATAGATACAGGAACAGAGGATGGCCGTGTTCGGGATTTGCCAAAATAGGAGGAGATGAGAGCAAATTTTTAAAATGTTGAAAGGCGACCTTACACACCTTTGTCTAGGCAAAGTCAACATCTTTTCTCATCAAATTAAAAAACGGTTTGCCCTTAATCACGGAAGCTCCTAAGAACCTTGACAGTGCGGCCAACCGACCTTTGAGTCTTTAAACATCTTTGAGATTCTGAGGACTCAACATGTCTAAAATTACCCGACACTTCTCAGGGTAAGGTTTTATGCCCTTTTGGGTAACCATGAATATTAAAAGTTTACCTCCCCAAACTCCAAAGGCACCCTTTGTTGGATTCAACCTCACACTTTATTAACCATAAAAGTTGTTTTGTCTTCGTCAGCTTTATGCATCGGGATTTGGTTATATCCACTATAAGCATCTAGGAAGCTTAATATTCGATATCCCAAGGAAGAGTCAACCATATTGTCTATGATAGGTAAAGGAAAGAAGTCTTTTGGGTAGGCTTTGTTTAAATCCATATAGTCTACGCACATTTGTCATTTTCCATTAGACTTTTTTACCATGACCACATTTGATAACCATGATGAATAAGTTGACTCACGGATAAACCTAACATCCAATAACCCCTAAATGTGGCTTTTAACCTCGGCTGCCCGATCGGGTGACATCTTTCGACGTCACTGTGCAACCAGTTTAAACTCGGGGTTAATAGCTAGCTGATGGAACATGAATGCTGGATTAATTCTGTGCATGTCGGCAGGTTTCCTAGCAAATAAATCTACATTACCTCTCAAGAAATTCTGAAGTTCTGATTTCTAGGGATAAGGTAATTCCTTATTAATCATGGTGTACTTTTCTGGTTCGTCCTCGATTTGAAATCTCTCTAACTCTCCATTGGGCTCTGGCCTCGGTTTTTCCTAGATTCAGGAGTCTAGGTCAACAAGGAACATTCCCGTGAACTCCTTAGCTTTATCTCGGAGTGTAAGGCTAGTCTTATTGCATTTAACTGTAGACACCCGATCTCCTCGAACCATTGCAACATGATTTTTTGCCGTCAAGAACTTCATGACCAGAAATTTTGTTTAAATGAACATGCATAGATCATTGAGCAACTTCCTCCCCAAGATTACATAGTAAGCTGTAAAATCTTGATGAATGACGAACTCGGCTTGTTTTGCCCTTATATTGACGCCTTCTCCTATAGTGAAAACGAGGTCTACAACCCCATCAGGTTTGATATAGTGATCTCCAAGCCCGACAACCCCCAGGAGATAGGGCTTCAAATATTTATCCTTTAACCCCAGGGCATTGAATGTATTTCTGAAGAGAAGGTTTGAATCTGTACGCATATCAACAAGGATCCTCTTCATGATACCATTACCCAACCTGGCAGTGATAACCAAGGACTCATCATCATCCGAAGTGGCGATCTAGAAATCCTCTACCAACAACTATACTGCTGGAATACTAGTTACTTTGAGAACTTCAGAGGTTACAGCTTTGACGTTCCTTTTATAACATTTTTGGATCTCGGTAACCCATTCCTTCCAATAACCACGTTGACCACAACCTGAGCAATGTCTTCTGTGTTTTTTGGAGGTCTGGAGTTTCTTGGGTTTCCATTTTTCTGATCTTCATCCTCGTTACGCCGTCTAGGTGGCCGAACGTGCTGGATGACTTCAAAAAGCTTTCCATCTTAAATTGCTTGTTCTAAAGCGTCTTTCAAATCAATACAATCCTCAGTTGTGACCATGGAATTTGTGATAATCACAATACTGAGACTTGTTTAGTGAGGCCCTAGATTGAATTTGTCTTGCTTTTGGTAATATACCTCGATGAGAAACTTGCTGATATACCTCGGCAAGTGAAGCAACTAAACGAGTGTAGGAGGAGAACTTTTCGACTCCCGGAGTTGGTAGTTTTGGTGATAAGGTTTTCCCGAGCTTTCACCTTTTTGGGAAAATGGCGCTGGGTTCTTCCTTTTCGTGAAGATCATCTTTGAAACATCTTCATCTTGCATGTACTCCAAAGTGATCTGATAAATTTCCTCCATGGGCTTTACATCTTTGGAAGCCAGGTGCCTACGGAAGTCTCCTTCTAGCAATCTAGTAATCATGCATAGGCACACAAGCTCTGGAATTTGAGTGTTTACCTCCAAGAGTGCTTTGTTAAATTGGTCCAGGTAATCTTGGATGCTCTTGCCTACCATTTGTTCTACCCCCAATAAGAAAATTGGGTGCTTTGCTTGGGTCCTTCTGGTGGTAAACTGGGCCAAAAATTTGACCTTGATGTCAACAATGGAGGAGATCGATCTGGAGGGTAGCGTGTTAAACTACGCCATAGCTGGTCTCGACAAAGTGACCGAGAAAGCTCTGCATCGGATTGCGTCTTCAACTTCTTCTAAGTTCATCCTTGCCTCAAAGACATCAATATGCTCCTGAGGATCCGTCTTTCTATAAGCACCCTACCCCACGAAGCCTGTGATTCCTCATTCTTTACAACATTCGCTGATGCGCATAGGTTTAGATATATAAATATATAGCATAGATAACGAATTAAAATTAAAACACGTAGCGCTAAAACGTTTTTTAGTGCTTCCGAGTGATGAATCTTGGTAATTAAATAATTACCGCTGTAATCAAATTTTTTTTATTTTGTTAATTTATTAAGTTCACTAAATAATAAACTAGGAAAGGAACAACCTTAGATGCATCATCAATTAACAATTAGTATATGATCACAATTTCTATTCAAAATACTATTGCTATAGGATAAATAAAATTAAAGTTTTAGTCATCCTTATGTAAAACCCTAAGATCAACTAAACCATTAGCTTACCTAATGCAATTATAGTTTAGCAATGATTAAAGACAACCACATTAGCCTTTCTTTCCTTTTGGCTTCCATGAACAGCAACCTCTCCCCCCAAACCATGATTTCACTTCATGGTCAACTAACTTAGTGAATGCTTAGTCACTAATCCTAAACACATTGTTCCTTCATCCTTCTCCTTGAGCCATGAAACACATAGAAAACTTACACCTATCCCACCTTCACTCATTTAAACACTTACAAAGCATATCACCTAATTTAAAGAAGGAAAAAGAGAAAAGACCAAGAGTGACCTAGCAGAAGAATGGCCAGCATGCAACCTTTTTCAACCCTTCGATTTCCATAGGAGTTTGAGGAACACAGCTCTCATCTTCCTCCATCAACCTTTTCTAATTTAGAACCCTTCATTAGGTAAGCTAGCTTCGATTCCTTCTCATCCATTCAATTCAGTTTCCATCATCATCAAGTAGTCAAACTTTGTTCTTCCTTCCAATTTGTGTAGCTCAAGGGAATTTTCCCCAACCTCTCTGAACCACTGAACCACCTTGCTTAAGGAGGTGAGTGATGAACGTAAATTGTCTAACAGTAAAGAATTTCACAAATGAAATCTCATTGCAAGTATAGTTCTAAACCAACAAACAATTCCTCAATCAAAAATTTGTTTGTCACAAGTACAAACCCCAATAAAAATAAACCGAGAGTATTTAAACATCGGATCATCTCTCAAGAAATTGTAGGGAAGTGTTCTTGTTATTGGTTATGGGATAAGTGTTTTTTTTGGGGTTTTGGAATACGAAACAAGAAAAATAAATGGCAAGAAAGTAAATGAAACTCAAATGGTAAAAAGGTCTTGGCATGGGTTGATAGTTAAGGATCTTTATCCTTGTCACTAACCACAACATGATAATTGCAAGGATCAATCTCATTAAGTCATCCTCTAACAATTGAAGAAAAGTCAAACGAGCTATATCAATCCCAATCCATAAGTCCTAGCCACTCACTAATGGACTTAGTAGAAGCTAGAGTCAATAGACATCAATCATCAATCACTTGGACATTAGCAACTCAAGTTCACCTAAGTTACCATCCCAAGACAAGAACACAAAAATCTACACTAACATCCTTCCAAGCATTTTCTCAAACACTTGGAAGGCATAAGAGGAAAGCAAGATAAAATGACAAGAAATATAAATCTACAACTATTCAATGAAAACTATCTAAATGAAATCTATCTACATGCAACTATCTATATGAATGCAACTACTTGGTCAAAATAAATCAACCTCCAAGAAAGCATATATGACATGAGGGCTAAAGGTAGTAACAACCAAGTCAAACCACAATTGAATTGAGTTATTAAAAAGATTTTACAAACTTTCAAGAAAAGTGACGATTCTAGGTGAAAACATGTAATTGAGCAATCGAACCCTCACCGGATGTGTATCTGCTCTAATCACTCAAGTGTATAGGGTTGATTCACTCAATTCTCCTCTAATTATGCTTTCTAAGATTTGTTTTTCATCTAACAATTAACAATTAATTCATGCATGCATACAAATATCATGAGGACTTTTCATAAGGTTATAATAGGGTTAGGGTCAAGGTAAGATTGTATATGGTTAAGTGGACTAGAATTTGAATCTTTGATAAACTTAAGCTTCCCACCTAACATATATAACAATCTATACAATTCTAAACAATCCTAACTACTCATTTTTCACTTTTTCACACACTCGTGCATTCTCCTTTTAATCACCACACATATGCATTGGTTATTATTATTTCACTTTGAGGCATTTTGTCCCCTTCTTATTGCTTTTCTTTTTTTATATTTTTTTTCTTTATACATTTTTTCTTTTGTTTTTCTCATTTTTTTCTCAAACTAAAATATATACAAGGATGTCAATGCATATGGTTCACACATTTAATGCATGAGTATGTATTCAATTCCCAAAATTTTGACAAGAATTTAAAAATAGCCTTTTATCACAACCAATGCCCCAAGTTTTCCCACACTTGAGTGATACACATAGTCATTAGCCTAAGCTAATCAAAGATCTAAATTAAGGATATTTATTATTTTTCACTTAGGGCTTGTAATGTGCTAAATTAAAGAACAAAGTAGGTTAATCATAGGCTCATAGTTGGCTAACAATGGAAGATAAAAGGTAGGCTATTTGGGTAAGTGAGCTATTTGAAACAATGGCCCCAATAATATAAATGCATGTATACACAAAATAATGGACATAAAGAATAAAAAAAATCAAAGATTACAATCATAGAAAGAGAACAATCACACACAAGAATGGAAATAAGTGGTTGTATGATGTAACCACGTAATTAATCTCAAAACTCACATGCTTGTGTTCTTAGCTCAAAACATGTTCCACAATGTATAATTCAAGCAAGCTCAACGAAAAATTTTTACTGAAATCAATTGGAGTGCCCCTATAGATAAAATCCTTGAGAAATATCATGATTTTGACTAAGCTTATTACATATATATATATGCAAAATACGAAAATGCAACAAAGAATCCTAAAAGACCTAAAAAAATGAAATGCAAAAGTGTTGGGTTTAGAAATTTGTCACCCAAAAATGCCGCTTGGTCGGACGACCTCCCCACACTTAATAATTTACACCGTCCTCGGTGCATTCAAAGATGAGAAAGGGGGTACGGCGACTTTCCGAATTACCACATTCAGCTGGTAGATCAACCGACTGCTGCATGTTCTTTCTCCCGCTTCCATTCTTGCTTATGATGGCTTATCCTGAAAATAGAAGACATGATAATAAGATGAGAAATTTCAAAATCAAGGAAGCATATATTGTTAGGATGAGGTAATGATCACTAGAATGGAGTGAGTGACCCAATGTGCGACATGGATAGAAGTAAGTGTGCATTCTAAGTTGCGCGTGGTTTAGAACACACACACTAACATAAAAAGCAATGTCACAATTATACAAAAGAAAGCATACACTTCACTCATTCTAGTGTGCTTGAAATACTTTAAACTCGTAGGTTAGGACAACCAAACAAGCGATAAAGAAGCATGAAAGCATTCAAGCCAAAAATCAAGCAATTGTGAATTGGATAATGGATGGACATTGATTGATGTGTAAGAGAACTTAATGGACCAAATGATATATGAAACTTACACATCAATCAATGACACACTTCGAATTTGGGCTTACATCACCTAGTGGACATAAGATGGAAAACATGGTTGCTATGCAATGTAGTAAAAGAGAACTAGAGGTGAAAAGTGAATCACATAGCAAGCATGGTCTATATAGCTTGAGAATTTCAAAAGAATGTCCCTAGGTGAGCTTTCAATCCAATCTCACAAAAGAACATTGTGCCAAAATGACTAGTTTCAAATATGTGTAGAGCACATAAGTAAACAATTAATGGTCAATCATGTCATTAAGGCATATTCATAATGATGAGCGGATAATTTATACGCTTTTTGGCATTGTTTTTAGATAGTTTTTAGTATAATCTAGCTACTTTTAGGGATGTTTTCATTAGTTTTTATGCTAAATTCACATTTTTGAACTTTACTATGAGTTTGTGTGTTTTTCTGTGATTTCAGGTAATTTCTGTCTGAAATTGAGGGACTTGAGCAAAACTCTGATAAAAGGCTGACAAAGGACTGCTGATGCTGTTGGAATCTGACCTCCCTGCATTCGAAATGGATTTTCTGGAGCTACAAAACTCTAAATGGCGCTCTCTTAATGGCGTTGGAAAGTAGACATCTAGAACTTTCCAGAAATGTATAATAGTCCATACTTTATTCGTGATTAGATGATGTAAACTGGCGCTCAATGCCAGTTCCATGCTGCATTCTGGAGTCAAACGCCAGAAACACGTCAAGAACCAGAGTTGAACGCCAGAAACACGTTACAAGTTGGCATTCAACTCCAAAAGAAGCCTCTGCATGTGTAAAGCTCAAGCTCAGCCCAAGCACACACCAAGTGGGCCCCGGAAGTGGATTTCTGCATCAATTACTTACTTCTGTAAACCCTAGTAGCTAGTTTAGTATAAATAGGACATTTTACTATTGTATTCAAGGTCTTTGACCATTAAGTCTCTCTCTTGACCATTCGGTCTTTTGATTACGTTTGGGGGCTGGCCATTCGGCCATGCCTGAACCTTCATCACTTATGTATTTTAAATGGTGGAGTTTCTACACACCATAGATTAAGGGTGTGGAGCTCTGCTGTACCTCAAGTTTTAATGCAATTACTACTATTTTCTATTCAATTCAGCTATTCCTGTTCTAAGATATTCGTTGCACTTCAACATGATGAATGTGACGATCCGTGACACTCATCATCATTCTCACCGATGAACGCGTGACTGACAACCATTTCCGTTCTACTTTAGACCGGGCGTATATCTCTTGGATCCTTAATCAGAATCTTCGTGGTATAAGCTAGATTGATCGCGGCATTCATGAAAATCCGGAAAGTTTAAACCTTGTCTGTGGTATTCTGAGTAGGATTCAGGGATTGAATGACTGTGACGAGCTTCAAACTCGCAATTGTTGGGCGTGATGACAAACAGAAAAGAATCAATGGATTCTATTCCAACATGATCGAGAACCGACAGATGATTAGCCGTGCCGTGACAGAGCATTTAGACTTTTTTCACTGAGAGGATGGGATGTAGCCATTGAGAACGGTGATGCCCTACATACAGCTTGCCATGGAAAGGAATAAGAAGGATTGAAGGAAGGCAGTAGGAAAGCAGAGATCCAACAGGGACAAGCATCTCCATACACTTATCTGAAATCCCCACCATTGAATTACATGAGTAACTCTATCTTTATTTTCTGCTTTATTTATTATTCGAAAACTCCATAACATTTACTATCCGCCTAACTGAGATTTACAAGATGACCATAGCTTGCTTCATACCAACAATCTCCGTGGGATTGACCCTTACTCACGTAAGGTATTACTTGGACGACCCAGTGCACTTGCTGGTTAGTTGTGCAGAGTTTTGACTAAGTGTGATTCACGTTTGAGAGCGCTACCAAGTTTTTGGCGCCATTGTTGATGATCACATTTTAGTGCACCAAGTTTTTGGCGCCGTTGCCGTGGATTGTTTGAGTATGGACAACTGACGGTTCATCTTGTTGCTCAGATTAGGTAATTTTCTTTTTTATTTTATTTTCAAAAAGTTTTCAAAAATATTTTTCAAAATTTTCCCTTTGTTTTCGAAAAAAAATCCTTCAGAGTTTTTAAGAATGAATTCTAGAGTTTCAAAATGGTATACTGAAGCTTGGCTGGCCATCAAGCTTTAGACTAACCTGATATGATTCCTGGGATTTGATTGAGGACTTTGAATTCATTACTTCCTTTTTCCTATACGTTTTTCGAAAAATATGAAATAAAATCCAAAAAAAAAAAATTAATGAAATCATAAAATCAAAAATATTTTGTGGTTCTTGTTTGAGTCTTGTGTCATGTTTTAAGTTTGGTGTCAATTGCATATTCATCTTGTTCTTCCATTTTTCGAAAATTCATGCATTCATAGTGTTCTTCATGATCTTCAAGTTGTTCTTGGTAAATCTTCTTGTTTGATCTTGATGTTTTCTTGTTTTGTGTCTTTTATTGTTTTTCATGTGCATTTTTGCATTCATAGTGTCTAAGCATTAAAGATTTCTATGTTTGGTGTCTTGCATGTTTTCTTTGCATAAAAAATTTTCAAAATTATGTTCTTGATGTTCATCATGATCTTCAAAGTGTTCTTGGTGTTCATCTTGACATTCATAGTGTTCTTGCATGCATCATGTGTTTTGATTCATAATTTTCATGTTGTGAGTCATTTTTTATGTTTTTCTCTCTCATAATTAAAAATTCAAAAATAAAAAATATCTTTTCCTTTTTTTCTCAAAATTTTGAAAATTTGGGTTGACTTAGTCAAAAATTTTTAAAATTAGTTGTTTCTTGTAAGTCAAGTCAAATTTTCAAATTTTAAAAATCTTATCTTTTCAAAACTTTTTCAAAAATTAAATCTTTTTCATTTTTCTTATTAATTTTCAAAAATTCTTTAAAATATTTTTCAAAAAAATCTTTTTCTTAATTTTATCTTTATTGTCGAAAATTATGCTAACAATTAATATGATTGATTCAAAAATTTGAAGTTTGTTACTTTTTTGTTAAGAAAGGTTCAATCTTTAAATTCTAGAATCATATCTTTTAGTTTCTTGTTATTTAAGTAATTAATTTTAATTTTAAAAATTAAATCTTTTCTAACCAAATCTTTTTAATCATATATTTTTATTTTATCTTTTATATCATATCTGTTTCTCAAAAGTTTATCTTTTTCAAAAATTTGATTTTAAAATATCTTTTCTAACTTCTTATCTTCTTATCTTTTCAAAATTAATTTTCAAATCTTTTTCCGCTAACTATTTGACTTTTTGTTTGTTTCTTATCTTTTTCAAAACCACCTAACAACTTTTCTCTCTCTAATTTTTGAAAATACCTCCCTCTTTTTCAAATTTTTTTTAATTAATTAATTGTTTTAAATTTTAATTTTATTTCTTATCTTTATTTTCGAAAATCATTTAACTCCTTTTCAAAATTTATTTTCAAAAATTTCTCCCTCTCTCATTTTATTCTATTTATTCATTCATTTACTAACACTTCTCTTCATATCAAATCATTGCCCTTATCCTTACCATTGTGTTTGGATTCTCCTTTCTTTATCCCCTTTCTTCTTCTACTAATAATAAGGAACCTCTTTACTGTGACATAGAGGATTCTTCTTCTTTTTCTGTTCTCTTCTCTTTCATATGAGCAGGAACAAGAAAAAAGGCATTCTTGTTGAAGCTGATTCAGGACCTGAAAGGACTCTGAAGAGGAAACTAAGAGAAGCTAAATTACAACAATCCAGAGACAACCTTGCTAAAATTTTCGAACAAGAAAAGGAGATGGCAGCCAAACCCAACAACAATAATGCAAGAAGGATGCTTGGTTATTATACTGCACCTACTTCCAAGTTTGATGGAAGAAGCATCTCAATTCCTGCCATTGGAGCAAACAATTTTGAGCTAAAACCTCAATTAGTTGCTCTAATGCAACAGAACTGCAAGTTTCAAGGACTTCCATCAGAAGATCCCTACCAGTTCTTAACTGAGTTCTTGCAGATCTGTGAGACTGTTAAGACTAATGGAGTAGATCCTGAAGTCTACAGGCTCATACTTTTCCCTTTTGCTGTAAGAGATAGAGCTAGAGCATGGTTGGACTCTCAACCTAAAGATAGCCTGGACTCCTGGGATAAGCTGGTCACGGCCTTCTTGGCTAAGTTCTTTTCTCCTCAAAAGCTGAGTAAACTTGGAGTGGATGTTCAGACCTTCAAACAAAAAGATGGTGAATTTCTCTACGAAACTTGGGAAAGATACAAGCAGATGACCAAAAGATGTCCTTCTGACATGTTTTCAGAATGGACCATGATAGATATATTCTATTATGGTCTATCTGAGTTCTTTAAGATGTCACTGGACCATTCTGCAGGTGGATCCATTCACCTAAAGAAAACGCCTGTAGAAGCTCAAGAACTTATTGACATGGTTGCGAATAACCAGTTCATGTATACTTCTGAGAGGAATTCCGTGAATAATGGGACGCCTCAAAGGAAGGGAGTTCTTGAAATTGATACTCTGAATGCCATTTTGGCTCAGAACAAAATGTTGACTCAGCAAGTCAATATGATTTCTCAAAGTCTGAATGGATGGCAAAATGCATCCAACAGTACTAAAGAGGCATCTTCTGAAGAAGAAGCTTATGATCCTGAGAACCCTGCAATAGCAGAGGTAAATTATATGGGTGAACCTTATGGAAACACCTATAATTCATCATGGAGAAATCATCCAAATTTCTCATGGAAGGATCAACAAAAGCCTCAACAAGGCTTTAATAATGGTGGAAGAAATAGGCTCAATAATACCAAGCCTTATCCATCATCTTCTCAGCAACAGACAGAGAATTATGAACAGAGTACCTCTAACTTAGCAAATTTAGTCTCTGATCTGTCTAAGGTCACTTTAAGTTTCATGAATGAAACAAGGTCCTCCATCAGAAATTTGGAGGCACGAGTGGGCCAGTTGAGTAATAAAATCACTGAAACTCCTCCTAGTACTCTCCCAAGCAATACTGAAGAAAATCCAAAAAGAGAGTGCAAGGCCATTGATATAATCAACATGGCCGAACCTAGAGAGGAAGGAGAGGACGTGAATCCCAATGAGGAATACCTCATGGGACGTCTCTCAAGCAAGAAGGAGTTCCCTATTGAGGACCCAAGGGAATCTGAGGCTCATATAGAAACCATGGAGATCCCATTAAACTTCCTTCTGCCATTCATGAACTCTGAAGACTTTTCTTCCTCTGAAGAGGATGAAGATGTAACTGGAGAGCAAGTTGCTTAATATCTAGGAGCTATCATAAAGCTGAATGCCAAGTTATTTGGTAATGAGACTTGGGAAGGTGAACCTCCCTTGTTCATTAGTGAACTTGATACATGGGTTCAGCAAACTTTACCTCAAAAGAAACAAGATCTTGGAAAATTCTTAATACCCTGTACCATAGGCACCATGACCTTTGAAAAAGCTCTGTGTGACCTAGGGTCAGGCATAAATCTTATGCCACTCTCTGTAATGGAGAAGTTGGGGATCATTGAGGTACAGCCTGCCATATTTTCATTACAATTGGCAGACAAGTCAATAAGACAAGCTTATGGATTGGTAGAGGACGTGTTGGTAAAGGTTGACGGCCTTTACATCCCTGCTGATTTCATAATCTTAGACATTAGGAAGGAGGAGGATGAATGCATCATCCTTGGAAGACCTTTCCTAGCCACAGCAGGAGCTGTGATAGATGTTAACAGAGGAAAATTAGTCCTTCAATTGAATGGGGACTACCTTGCGTTTAAGGTTCAAGGATCTTCTTCTTTAACAATGGAGAGGAAGCATGAAAAGCTTCTCTCAGTACAGAGTCAAACAAAGCCCCCACCATCAAACTCTAAGTTTGGTGTTGGGAGGCCACAGCCAAACAATAAGTTTGGTATTGAATCCCCACATCCAAACTCCAAGTTTGGTGTTAGGAGTCTACAACATTGACCTGACCACCTGTGTGGCTCCATGAGAGCCCATTGTCAAGCTATTGACATTAAAGAAGCGCTTATTGGGAGGCAACCCAATTTTTATTTATCTAATTTTATTTTTCTTTTTATTGTTCTTTTATGTTTTATTAGGTTCATGATCATGTGGAGTCACAAAAAAAAATACTAAAATTAAAAACAAAATAAAAAACAGTAGAAGAAACAGCACACCTTGGAGGAAGGGCTTACTGGCATTTAAACGCCAGTAAGGAGCATCTGGCTGGCGTTCAACGCCAGAACAGAGCATGGATCTGGTGATGAACGCCAGAAACATGCAACAATTTGGCGTTTAAACTCCAGGATTGCACACGGAGGAAAGCTGGCGTTCAACGCCAGAAACATACTGCAGATGGACGTTGAACGCCCAGAATAAGCTTAGAGCTGGCGTTCAATGCCAGAAACAAGCATCAATCTGGCGTTGAACGCCAGGATTGCATGCAGATGGCATTTTACACGCCTCATTGGTGCAGGGATGTAAATCCTTGATACCTTAGGATCTGTGGACCCCACAAGATCCCCACCTACCTCAACTCACCTTCTCTCTTCTTCACCAATCACCTCCATCCATCTCTTCCCCACCCAATCCCACCCATATGGCCGAAACATCCACATCTCTCCCTCTCCTCCATATCTTCTTCTTCTTCATCTATTCTTTCTTCTCTTGCTCAAGGGCGAGCGATATTCTAAGTTTGGTGTGGTAAAAGCATAGCTTTTTTGCTTTTCCATAACCATTGATGGCACCTAAGGCCAGAGAAACCTCAAAAAAAAAAAAGAAGAAAAAAAGGGGAAGACAATTGCTTCCACCTCTGAGGCATGGGAGATAGAGAGATTCATCTCAAAGGTCCATAGCTCAGTAGTAGAGCATTTGACTGCACATCAAGAGAGCATGAGGAATTCCCTCATCAAGAAATTCCTGCGATACCTCAGGGGATACATATTCCTCCACATAATTATTGGGAGTAACTAAGGATAGGAGCACCAAAATCACTAGGGATCAAGCAACAAAGGCAAGGAAGAGACATAGAGGAGCCCAAAAAGCACCATTGGTCCTTCATGAAGGCGTCACCTTCACTAAGGTGGACTCATTCCTTAACTTCCTTGTTCTTAATTCTCTGTTTTTTTATTTTATGCTACATGTTTATCTATGTTTTGTGTCTCTACTTCATGATCATTAGTATTTAATAACTATGTCTTAAGGCTATAAATAATTCCATGAATCCTTCACATCTCTTAAATGAAAAATGTTTCTAATTCAAAAGAACAAGAAGTACATGAATTTTGAAATTATCCTTGAATTTAGTTTAATTATATTGATGTGGTGACAATACTTTTTGTTTTCTGAATGAATGCTTGAACAGTGCATATTTTTTATCTTGTTGTTTATGAATGTTAAAATTATTGGCTTTTGAAAGAATGATGAACAAAGAGAATGTTATTGACAATATGAAAAATCATGAAAATTGATTCTTGGAGCAAGAAAAAACAGTGAAAAAGCAAAACCTTGAAAAAAAATATGGCAAAAAAAAAATTTTAGAAAAAAAAGAAAAAGCAAGCAGAAAAAGCCAATAGCCCTTAAAACCAAAAGGCAAGTGTAAAAAGGATCCAAGGCTTTGAGCATCAATGGATAGGAGGGCCCAAGGAAATAAAATCCAGGCCTAAGCGGCTAAATCAAGCTGTCCCTAACCATGTGCTTGTGGCATGCAGGTCCAAGTGAAAAGCTTGAGACTGAGTTGTTAAAGTCATGATCCAAAGCAAAAAGAGTGTGCTTAAGAGCTCTGGACACCTCTAACTGGGGACTTTAGCAAAGCTGAGTCACAATCTGAAAAGGTTCACCCAGCTATGTGTTTGTGGCATTTATGTATCCGGTGGTAATACTGGAAAACAAAGTGCTTAGGGCCACGACCAAGACTCATAAAAATAGCTGTGTTCAAGAATCAACAAACTTAACTAGGAGAATCAATAACACTATCTGAAATTCTAAGTTCCTATAGATGCCAATCATTCTAAACTTCAAAGGAAAAAGTGAGATGCCAAAACAGTTCAGAAGCAAAAAGCTACAAGTCCCGCTCATCTAATTAGAATTAATATTCATTGATATTTTGGAATTTATAGTATATTCTCTTCTTTTTATCCTAATTGATTTTCAGTTGCTTGGGGACAAGCAACAATTTAAGTTTGGTGTTGTGATGAGCGGATAATTTATACGCTTTTTGGCATTGTTTTTAGATAGTTTTTAGTATAATCTAGCTACTTTTAGGGATATTTTCATTAGTTTTTATGCTAAATTCACATTGCTGGACTTTACTATGAGTTTGTGTGTTTTTCTGTGATTTCAGGTAATTTCTGGCTGAAATTGAGGGACCTGAGCAAAACTCTGACAAAAGGCTGACAAAGGACTGCTGATGCTGTTGGAATCTGACCTCCCTGCACTTGAAATGGATTTTCTGGAGCTACAAAACTCTAAATGGCGTGCTCTCAACGGCGTTGGAAAGTAGACATCTAGAGCTTTCCAGACTGGCGCTCAATGCCAGTTCCATGCTGCATTCTGGAGTCAAACGCCAGAAACACGTCAAGAACCAGAGTTGAACGCCAGAAACACGTTACAACTTGGCGTTCAACTCCAAAAGAAGCCTCTGCATGTGTAAAGCTCAAGCTCAGCCCAAGCACATACCAAGTGGGCCCCGGAAGTGGATTTCTGGATCAATTACTTACTTCTGTAAACCCTAGTAGCTAGTTTAGTATAAATAGGACATTTTACTATTGTATTCAAGGTCTTTGACCATTAAGTCTCTCTCTTGACCATTCGGTCTTTTGATTACGTTTAGGGGCTGGCCATTCGGCCATTCCTGAACCTTCATCACTTATGTATTTTCAATGGTGGAGTTTCTACACACCATAGATTAAGGGTGTGGAGCTCTTCTGTACCTCAAGTTTTAATGCAATTACTACTATTTTCTATTCAATTCAGCTATTCTAGTTCTAAGATATTCGTTGCACTTCAACATGATGAATGTGATGATCCGTGACACTCATCATCATTCTCACCTATGAACGCGTGACTGACAACCACTTCCGTTCTACTTTAGACCGGGCGTATATCTCTTGGATTCCTTAATCAGAATCTTCGTGGTATAAGCTAGATTGATGGTGGCATTCAAGAGAATCCGGAAAGTTTAAACCTTGTCTGTGGTATTCTGAGTAGGATTCAGGGATTGAATGACTGTGACGAGCTTCAAACTCGCAATTGTTGGGCGTGATGACAAACGGAAAAGAATCAAGGGATTCTATTCCAACATGATCGAGAACCGACAGATGATTAGCCGTGCCGTGACAGAGCATTTGGACCTTTTTCACTGAGGAGGATGGGATGTAGCCATTGAGAACGGTGATGCCCTACATACAGCTTGCCAGGGAAAGGAATAAGAAGGATTGAAGGAAGGCAGTAGGAAAGCAGAGATCCAACATGGACAAGCATCTCCAAACACTTATCTGAAATCCCCACCATTGAATTACATGAGTAACTCTATCTTTATTTTCTGCTTTTTATTCGAAAACTCCATAACATTTACTATCCGCCTAACTGAGATTTACAAGATGACCATAGCTTGCTTCATACCAACAATCTCCATGGGATCGACCCTTACTCAAGTAAGGTATTACTTGGACGACCTAGTGCACTTGCTGGTTAGTTGTGCGGAGTTGTGACTAAGTGTGATTCACGTTTGAGAGCGCTACCAAGTTTTTGGAGCCATTGTTGATGATCACAATTTTGTGCACCACATAACATATGGATGCATATGATCAAGAAACCTAACGTATTAAGATAAATGCACAACATCCAATAAGGAATTGCCTAATCAAAGAAAAGGATTCAAATCACATGTTGGCTAGTTACAACATGCAATTCTAAAAGAAAAATCTAAAATGCTTGAAAAGCAATGTCATATACTTGGTGTTCAAAAATTAAGCATTAGTGACTCAAAACCAAGTAGCAAATTGTAACCTCAACAAAGAATCCAACAATAGAAATTAACAACAATGATGTTAAATAACATCTTATCAGTAATTAGCAGCAATACACAGTAAACAAGATTAATAATCCAACACTTATAATGAAAAAAAATTAAACAAAAATTAAACTAACTAAATAACAAACTAACTAACTAACTAACTAAAAGAAATGGTGTTAGATGGTGATTGGTAGTGTTAGATGATGATTGAAGGGTGGAAAGAGAAGAGAAGAAGAGAGAAGAAGGAAAGAAATGGAAAGAAGATGAGAAAAGAAGAGTGGTGAAACAGGGCAATCCACACGTATGCGTGCAGTGACGCGTAAGCGTGGATAGATGAAATGGTAGCAATGTGTACGCGTGATCACGTGTACGCGTGGTCACGTGTACGCGTGATGGGTTATTTAGAGGGCGACGCGTACGCGTGAGTGACACGTACGCGTGGGTTGGGTTTGTGCTAGAAGCACAATTCCATCCCAAAACTCGCACAACTCTCAGGTTTTTGTATGGGAGATGAAAATTTTGGATCCACGCGTATGCGTGGGTCATGCGTACGCGTGGATTGTCGAAAAGCTCAGGACGCGTACACGTGGCTTGATGCTCTGTTTTTCAAAATTTTTTCTTTGTTCTTGCACCAAACCAAGCATTTCAAACCTCCAAACAGCTACCAAAACATCATAAAACCTTATTTAAAATACTAAACTACCAAATAAACTCAACTAACTAAACAAAACATGAAATTAAACCTATTTTTAGCAATATTCACAAAAGAGAAAAAAATGAAAAGATGTTACCATGGTGGGGTGTCTCCCACCTAGCACTTTTGTTTATTGTCCTTAAGTTGGACTTATAGGGAGCTCCTCATCAAGGTGGCTTGTGCTTGAATCCATTATTGAACATCCACCAATGCTTGGACTTCTAATAAGCTTCATCATTCAAGATTAATAGCTCCAAGCTTTGATGGAGTTCGTCACAAACCATGAGCTCCCAAAGTTGATCCTCCTCCTGTAATTCGGGATCCCACACTTTGTTTTCAGACCCGTCTTCAAGTTGATCATCATGATTTCATCCGGGTGGCATGACCTTAGAATTTTCACTTAAGCGACCAAACATCATCCTAGACCCATGCAATTTGGTTCTACACCAATCATTACTATTCAACTTTGAGCATGCAACCATCATGAACTTAGAGTGATGTTTCCAACCACTACACAACTCTATCCTACTCTTAACTCCACAAAGAGCTTTAAGTTGACCATCATTTTCAATCAAACCATATACAAGTGAGAAAGTAAAGCTTAGGGATAAGAATTTTACCCACTTGAATGTTGTGTAGGATGGTGACTTAGGAAGGGGTGGTCCTAATGATCTTGCAAGTTCCACTCCCTTGTGCTCTTCCTTGACTATCTCCACCTCTTTGCAAGATATATCTAACTCAATCATTTGTTCATCAATTTTATCTAACTCTTGTCCATCACTCAAATCATAAATAGGAGGATGAGAAAAATCTACCTCCACATTGCTTTCTATCTCACCGGGAGAAGGTTCTTCAAGTTCAAAGGATTCTTTACCAAGGGGACTCAATTCTTGCTCTAGTCCTTCCAAGTATTCATTCAACAATTATTTTGGAGGTTGTGTACTCTCCTCTTCAACATCAGATTCAATCTTCTTGGAGGGGTTTTCTATGACTCTAGATTCCCATGGGAGTTCTGCATCCCCTAAGTCTTAAACCACTTCTTCTTCTTCTTCAATAATCATAGGTTCCTCCAATTATTCTAACACAAAGTCACATTCTTCATTTTTCACCGGAGTTTCCAATCTCTCTTTCATACTACACTCTTCATTTGATTCTTCACATGTGGCCATAGGAGTGCTTTGAGTGCATGAGTATCGGGAGGCCAAAGTGTTACTATCTTAGTCAAGGCGGCCATGAATTCTAGTATCTCCCTTTTCATCTTTTCTTTCCCTTGAAGAATAAGACTAAGGGTGTCATCCATTGGAGATTGGGGTGGATAGGAGGGTTCATTGTTTTGAAGGAAGGGTTCATGATAGGGAAATGGTTCTTCTTGGTAAGGGTACAGAGGTGGTGTATATGAAATTTGTGGTCCTTGGAAGTAATTGTATTGGAATATGGGTGGTTTTATGGGTTTTTCTCATAATGGTCACAAGGATGAGGTAAGGGTGATTGGTTATATGATGGATGAGGGTCATACGAAGGTATTTGGTAAAAATGGGCTTGTGAGTATGGTTGAGGGCTATGTTGAGGATGAGGTTCATGGGCATATGGTGGTGGTTGTTGACAACCACAATGAGGATCACCACATCCATTAGATAAATATGCTTTAGGAGTGGAATTATACCTATAGGAGACCGGAAGAGGTTGTTGCCAACAAGGTTGTCCATAGGCTTGAGGCTCCTCTCACTTTTGGTTGTCCCATCCTTGATGCACATTCTCATTGAAATTCCCATTTTCTACAACATAATTGTAACCACACTCATAGCCAAAAGGGTGAGAATTCATGATAGCAAAAGAAACTAAAAACAAAAACTAGTAACAAGTAAAGAGAAAAACTCCTACAACTACCAAAAACTAATAAAGAAGTAAAAGGTAAACATATTCACAATATTCACATATATACAATAACCAATAACAAGACACATATTTGTAACTCCCCGGCAACGGCACCATTTTGATGAACGTAAAATTGTCTATCGGTAAAGAATTTCACAAATGAAATCTCGTTGCAAGTATAGTTCTAAACCAACAAACAATTCCTCAATCAAAAATTTGTTTCTCACAAGTACAAACCCCAATAAAAATAAACTGAGAGTATTTAAACCTTGGGTCTTCTATCAATGAATTACAAGGAAGTGTTCTTGTTATTGGTTATGGGATACGTGTTTTTTTTGGGGTTTTGGAATACGAGACAAGAAAAATAAATGGCAAGAAAGTAAATGAAACTCAAATGGTAAAAAGGTCTTGGCATAGGTTGATGGTTAAGGATCTTTATCCTTGTCACTAACTACAACATGATAATTACAAGGATCAATCTCATTAAGTCATCCTCTAACTATTGAAGGAAAGTCAAATGAGCTATATTAATCCTAATCCATAAGTCCTAGCCATTCACTAATGGACTTAGTGGAAGCTAGAGTCAATGGACACCAATCATCAATCACTTGGACATTAGCAACTCAAGTTCACCTAAGTTATCATCCCAAGCCAAGAACACAAAAATCTACACTAACATCCTTCCAAGCATTTTATCAAATACTTGGAAGGTATAAGAGGAAAGTAAGATAAAATGACAAGAAATGTAAATCTACAACTACTCAAGGCAAGGAAATAACAATAGTAAAGCAATTAAACAATAAAAGAACATAAAACATAAATTGCATTAAAAGGAAATGGAGATCTACATAAGAGTTCATAAACTAAAATTAATAATATAAAAGAACTACAAGAGAAGTAAAATGCTAGACCAACTAAAGATAAAAGGAAAATTAAAGCAAGGGAAGACATAGATCTAGATCTAAAAGGAAAATAAAACTAAGAATCCTAATCTAGAATTCTACATTTCTCTCTAAAACTAAAGTCTATGAATGATTTCCCACTTGACCCCCTTGAATTATGCATGTAATAGGATCAGAAAATGAGTTGGATTTGGGCCTAGGAAGCTCAGAAATTGCCCCCACCGTTTTCACTTTAATGAGGTCACGTGCGAGCATCGACGCATACGCGTGGATCACGCGAATGCGTTGCTTGCCTTTTTTCAATCCTAACTACCCATTTTTCACTTTTTCACACACTCATGCATTCTCTTTTTAATCACCACACATATACATTGGTTATTATTATTTCACTTTGGGGCATTTTGTCCCCTTCTTATTGCTTTTCTTTTTCTATATTATTTTTTTTCTTTATACATTTTTTTTCTTTTATTTTTCTCATTTTTTTCTCAAACTAAAATATATACAAGGATGTCAATGCATATGGTTTACATATTTAATGCATGAGTATGTACCCAATTCCCAAAATTTTGACAAGAATATAAAAACACCCTTCTATCCCAACCAATGTCCCAAGTTTTCCCACACTTGAGTGATACATACACTCACTAGCCTAAACTAATCAAAGATCCAAATTAAGGATATTTATTATTTTTCACTTAAGGCTTGTAATGTGATAAATTAAAGAACAAAGTGGGTTAATCGTAGGCTCAAAGTTAGCTAACAATGAAAGATAAAAGGTAGGCTATTTAGGTAAGTGAGCTATTTGAAACAATGGTCTCAATCATATAAATGCATGTATACACAAAATAATGGACATAAAGAATCAAACAAATCAATGAAAAATTTTTATTCAAATCAATTGGGGTGTCCTATAGATTAAATCCTTGAGAAATATCATGATTTTGACTAAGCTTATTACATATATATATATATATATATGCAAAATACGAAAATGCAACAAAGAATCCTAAAAGACCTAAAAAAATGAAATGCAAAAGTGTTGGGATTAGAAATTTGTCACCCAAAAATGCCACTTGGTCGGACGACCTCCCCACACTTAATAATTTACACCATCCTCGGTGCATTCAAAGATGAGAAAAGGGGTACGGCAACTTTTCGGATTGCCACCTTCAGCTGGTAGATCAACCGGCTGTTGCATGTTCTTTCTCCCGCTTCCATTCTTGCTTATGATGACTTATCCTGAAAATAGAAGACAGGATAATAAGATGAGAACTTTCAAAAGCAAGGAAGCATATATTGTTGGGATGAGGTAATGATCACTAGAATGGAGTGGTGACCCAATGTGCGACATGGATAGAAGTAAGTGTGTATTCTAAGTTCCGCGCGGTTTAGAACACACACACTAACATAAAAAGCTATGTCACAATTATACAAAAGAAAGCATACACTTCACTCATTCTAGTGTGCTTAAAATACTTTAAACTTGTAGGTTAGGACAACTGATGGTTTATCAGTGGCTAAGAGAAGGGGGGGTTGAATCTTAGCCCCTTTTCCGCTTAATAACTCTTGCTAGCCTTCAAAACATTTGAGGAGATATCTCTTGTTTTTGTATCATGCCTAGCCAAGAGACTTTTTCGTTTTGTCTCGTAACCAGCTAGGATATATTTTTCAGTTTTGTCTCTTATGCAGCAGAATCAGAAATGGAGTAGAAGAGAGAGAAAAATTACACCAAGATATATTCTAGTTCAGCTGCTAAGTGAAATGCAGCCTACATCCAGTCTCCATCACAACAATGATGGAATTTCACTATAATCATCTTTGATTACAAACACCAATGCTTCCTAGGAACTACCCTTCCTATCTGGGACAAGTCCAGAATCTATTCCCAAAACTAAACTTGACTTGGTAACCTACCAAGCTTTCAACTGCTAAGTGCTAACCCAACTTGCAAGGTTATTCCCACAGAATCATGAAACACAACACAGATGTACAAAGGACCTCTAAGGACATCTATGGCTTTTTCTTTTAATTTTGTGCACTTTGCCTTTTTCTACTTTATGGCTTTTTCTTACAAACCTCACTGTTTGCCTTTTTCCATGAGACTCAAGACAGACAAAATTAAACAAAAAATTACAAAATAGAAAACATTGAAGGAGAAGAACTTTTGTTAGCTTAGGTAGCTATGTGAACACTGTGCTTTTACTCTTTTCCTTACTTCAAGTCCTGGCTGTTCTCCCTTATTTATAGAAAGGGAAGCCTCCACGGTTGAAACCGTTGAACCAAGCTAAACTTCTTCTTCTTCATGCAAAACCGCTTTGGCCAGAGAGAGAGAGAGAGAGAGAGAGAGAGAGAGAGAGAGAGAGAGAGAGAGAGAGAGAGAGAGAGAGAGAGATAACCAAATGTAAAATCCAACATGCAATTACCTCTGTGTCTCTTCTTCACACCAAGCTTCATCAATCCGAGCCATCCATCTTGACTTGCATTCCAAGAAGGATTCCTAGCCCTTGATGCATTCTTGATGCATGACAGCTTCTCCTGCTCCAATTTTGCTTCCTCCTTCACGTAGCCTCCTTAGCTACCTTCTATGATGAGTGAACACAAAGCAGAGATGAGCCATGCCTCTGAGATCTTCTTCCTCTTACCGAGATCATCTTCTTCCATTTTTGGTATGGAGAGCATGAGCTTATTTCACCAAATCTTACCCATTTTTGGTGAAGATCTCAGCCACAGCATACTTTTTGTTTTCTTTTTCTTGCCATCATTACAATGGTCTTTAGCTTGCTTCTAGCTTCTTCTTCATTACTCTGATAGCTTGCAAAAGCTTCCATGCTTTCTCTGTGAAGTAACCGAAAGCAAGAAGAAAGATGAGAGAGAAGAGAGAAGACTTAGAAATGCTTTTAGTGAAACTAAGAAAGAGAATGAAATGAATTAATTATTTCGAAACCCAAGCCTAGAAGCGTGTAGAACACTTAAGGCAATCAAATCATTTTTTCATTTTCTTTTTTCTATTTCCAATGTCTGCATTAAGTGCATTAAAACATAATTTAAAATCCATCAAATGATGAATATGATATCCATGGAAGCATGCATGGTTCTCTCTTTCTCAATTTTTAATTTGGACTAAGCCAGTGGATCTCTCCATCAAAGTTGATTTGGGCTAATAATAATCAAATTTGGCCCAACAAGAGTAAAAACAAATCAGCCCCAACTCTCATCATTTTTATAAAGGTTAAGTATTGTTTTCGTCCCTAACATCTTGGGTCAAAATCAAAATTGTCCCCGACCTTTTTCGTTATAAAAATCATCCTCAACGTTCAAAAATGCTTTAAAATCATCCTTTCCCGAATTCTTGGACCAAAATACCCTCATCATCATCAAGAAAAAAAGAAAACGCGGGAGGAGGCAAGGGAGAGGGGAGAAGGGAAAAGGAGAAGAGCGAGGGGGCAGGGGAGAAGGGAAAAGGGATAGGAGAAGGGGAAGGGGCGAGGGGGGACGGCGCTGGCGAAGAGGGAAAGGACGCGTGGGGGCGGGCGGGGGGGGGGGGGGGGGGGGAAGGGGTGGGGGGAGGAGGAGGGGAAGGGGAAATGGGGGAGGGGGACGGTGGCGGCGAAGCTTGGAGCCCCCGTCGCTGTTGGGGATCGCGAGGGAGAGAGGAGACGCAAGCCACTGCCGCCGCCTCGCCGCCTCATCTGCATCGCTTTTTGCTTTTGCATCTTACTTCTGCTTTTTTGTTTTCCTGCTTTCTTGCTTCTCCTTTCTTGTTTTCTGTTTCTGCTTCTGCTTCTTGGTTTGGTATTGTTTGGTGTGTTGGTGTTGGTGTTGGTTGGTGTTGGTGGTGGTGTTTGTGTTGGTGTTGGTGTTGGTGGTGGTGGTGGTGGTATTGGTGTTGGTGCTGGTGCTGGTGGTAATGTTGGTGGCAATGGAGGTGGTGGAGTAAGGAAGGTGAAGAGAAGAATGATGATGATGAGGGTATTTTGGTCCAAGAATTCGGGAAAGGATGATTTTAAAGCGTTTTTGAATGTTGAGGATGATTTTAATAACGAAAAAAGGTCGGGGATGATTTTAATTTTGACCCAAGACGTTAGGGACGAAAACAATACTTAACCCTTTTTATAACTAAGGCTGATTTATTTCCAACATCTTGGCCTTGCTATTTTTTTGGCCCAGTAGCAGAATCTGCAAAACAAAATTATTAATTAACTGATATGAATTAAAATCAAATTAATAATTTTGCAATTAATTATATTAATAATGTTTGATCATCACTAATTTAATTTTGGAGTTTTCCAAACTCATCAATCTCTCCCTTGATGACAAACATTATTAAAAATTGAAATGGAAAGAAATTAAAGATTAGAATACTCCCTTTGTAGATTAGGATTCCTCCCCATTCCAATTGTTACATGGCTCCCCCTTAATATATACCATTTTACCAAGGAGAGCATTATCTGTAACTTTTTGAAATCAAGCTTAAGGCCACTATGTTATTCAACATATGAAATTTTGAAATGTTGAATAGCTTGATTTATGAGCAGAGGTGAGGTGATAAACAAAACTAATTTGTTATCATAAAAGGATTTTCTGCTCAATCCAAACAAAAAGTTTAAGTACAAAGTACATCACAATCAAAACATATTTGATGATTCCACAAACCATTTCTACCAATTAGTTTGAACAAAATTTTCATCCATTGTATCAAAAGCAAAAAATATCGGTTTATAACAATGAAAACCATTTTTGATCAAACATATCAGAGTGCAAAGAAATATCATTTAACATGGCAAACAATTATTCATTCAATCCCAAGAAAATTTTCAAGGCATGACTAAGTTCCAAAGACAACAAATATATCAACCAAACAAATTTAGTAAACATAACACCAAAACAAGTCTTTTGATTATGGTGATCATGAATCATAAAAGATTTCAACCCTTGTTTCCTTGTTTCCTTCAATTTTTCAATCTTTCAGCTTTCCTCCCCTTTTGTCATCAAAGGGGACCTGCAAAAAAAAATAATGGTATGCAAAATATTCAAAATATAACTAGCACCAAAATAACCAAGAGTTTAACAAAGTGTCACAGGTCTAAAGTATCCAAACAGCCTACAAAGTATCAAAATAAACCAAACAGAGCCAGAAATCAACAAGAAACATAGTGATCAATCATCAGATAAGTTGTACTCAGAGCCATCTGCATCATCATCATTGGCAGCCCCCAACTCTTCTTCAAAATTCTGAAGTATCAGTCCCACTCTTTCTTGACACTTCATCCAAGCTCTTTTGTTTTCGTATGCTTGCTTGCGAGCGGCCTTGTAAGATTGCACCATCATTTGGGAAATGTTAGAAAACTCAGTGAGAATTTTTTTCATTGATTCTACCACCTTGGATGGCTTGGCTGGGCAGCTCTCAAGATCACTGTCAGAGGGCATTGACTGTTTCCCTTTGGTGCCTTTCATAGTACCTGAAACTCCTCCTCCCTTAATAAACGAAACTTTATTCTCTACCTCTTCATTAATTAAATCAACATTGAAGTGTTTAAAGATGCAGGTGAGAAAAATGCCATAGGGAAGATTTGCCCTTTTGGTACTTTGATGAGCAGATAATTTATACGCTTTTTGGCATTGTTTTTAGGTAGTTTTTAGTAGGATCTAGCCACTTTTTAGTATATTTTTATTAGTTTTTAAGCAAAATTCACATTTCTGGACTTTGCTATGAGTTTGTGTATTTTTCTGTGATTTCAAGTATTTTCTGGATGAAATTGAGGGACCTGAGCAAAAATCTGATTCAGAGGCTAAAAAAGGACTACTGATGCTGTTGGATTCTGACCTCCCTGCACTCGAAATGGAATTTTCGAAGCGACAGAAACCCAAATGGCACGCTCTCAATTGCGTTGGAAAGTAGACATCCAGGGATTTCCAGCAATATATAATAGTCTATACTTTCCCGAGTTTAGACAACGCAAATTGGCGTTCAACGCCAGCTTTCTGCCCTATTCTAGCGTTAAACGCCAAAAACAAGTTGCAAGCTAGATTCAAACGCCAGAAACAAGTTACAAACTGATGTTTAACTCCAAAGAAGGCCTCTACACGTGAAAGCTTCAATGCTCAGTCCAAGCACACACCAAGTGGGCCCGGAAGTGGATTTTTGCATCATTTACTTATTTTTGTAACCCTAGTAACTAGTTTAATATAAATAGAACTTTTTACTATTGTATTAGATATCTTGGATGCTGGGATCTGAGGACATTTTTTCCTTAGATTGAGGGGCTGGCCTCACGGCCATGCCTGGACCTTCATCACTTATGTATTTTCAACGGTGGAGTTTCTACACAACATAGATTAAGGTGTGGAGCTCTGCTGTTCCTCGAGTATTAATGCAAAGTACTATTGTTCTTCTATTCAATTCATGCTTATTCTTATTCTAAGATATTCATTCGCACACAAGAACATGATGAATGTGATGATTATGTGATACTCATCACCATTCTCACTCATGAACGCGTGATTGACAACCACTTTCGTTCTACATGAAAACAAGCTTGAATGTATATATCTTGGGTTCCTAATCAACGATTCACATCGACTCCCCTCTGACAATGGGGCATCTGAATCTGAGATTAGAACCTTCATGGTATAGGCTAGAATCAATTGGCAGCATTCTTCACATCTGGAAAGTCTAAACTTTGTCTGTGGTATTCTGAGTAGGATCCGGGATGGGATGACTATGACGAGCCTCAAACTTGCGATTGTAGGGCATAGTGACAGACGCAAAAGGATAGTAAATCCTATTCCTACACGATCGAGAACCAACAGCTGATTAGCCATACGATATCTGTGCATGGTATTTTTCATCCGAGACGAGAAATCCGACAGTTGATTAGCCGTACAGAAACCATAGAGGACCATTTTCACTGAGAGGACGGAAAAGTAGCCATTGACAATGGTGACACCTAACATACATCTTGCCATAGAAAGGAGTATGAAGGATTGGATGAAGGTAGTAGGAAAATAGAGATTCAGAAGGAATAACGCATCTCTATACGCTTATCTGAAATTCCCACTAATGAATTACATAAGTATCTCTATCTTTATTTTATGTTTATTTATCTTTTAATTATCAAAACTCTATAACCATTTGAATCCGCCTGACTGAGATTTACAAGATGACCATAGCTTGCTTCAAGCCGATAATCTCCGTGGGATTGACCCCTTACTCACGTAGGTTTATTACTTGGACGACCTAGTGCACTTGCTGGTTAGTTGTGTGAAGTTGTGAAAAAGAATTGAGATTACAATTGTCCGTACCAAGTTGTTGGCACCATTGAGATCACAATTTAGTGCACCATACTTCTAACACATTCCCACATATGCCTTACCATGAGATATGCAAAGGAAATAGGAGATGAAGTAATAATAGCAAAAAGCACAAGGGTATCAGAAATAGTTACTCTATTGTGTGAGCCACTATGTGGAGTCAGAATGTGAGTGATAATTCTGTGCAACAATGTCCTTTCTGGACCGAGAGCTTTATGAGTCAAAATAGTGCCATCCAAAGCAGAAAAATTCTCGCATGTTTGATTCAAAATCTCTTTCTAACTTCCTATCTTTTCAAATTTATTATTTCTTATCTTTTTCAAAACTACCTAACTAATTTTCTCTCTCTAATTTTCGAAAACTCCTCACCATTTTTCAAAATATTTTAATTAACTAATTGATTTAAATTCTAATTTTATCTCTTATATTTTTTTCGAATCACTAACCATTTTTTCAAAAATAATTTTCAAATTCTCTCCCTCTCATCGCTTTCTATTTATTTTATTTATCTACTAACACTTCTCTTCTACTCATAATTCGAACCTTCTCTTCTCTCTGTGTTCGGATTTTTCTTCTTCTCTCTTCTCATCCTTCTATTCTTCTTCTCTTCTACGCACATCTTAAGAAATCTCTATACTGTGACATAGAGAATTCCTCTTCCTTTTCTGTCCTATTTTTTTTCATATGAGCAGTAGCAAGGACAAGGACATTCTTGTTGAAGCAAATCCTAAACCTGAAAGGACTCTGAAGAAGAAGCTAAGAGAAGCTAAAGCACAACAATCCAGAGAAAACCTTACAGAGAATCTCGAAAAAAAAGTAATGGCCGAACCCAACAACAATGCAAGGAAGATGCTTGGTGACTTCACTGCACCAAATTCCAACTTCCATGGAAGAAGCATCTCAATCCCTGCCATTGGAGTAAACAATTTTGAGCTAAAGCCTCAATTAGTTTCTCTGATGTAACAGAATTACAAGTTTTATGGACTTCCATCAGAAGATCCTTTTCAGTTCTTAACTGAATTGTTGCAGATCTGTGATACTATTAAGACCAATGGAGTTGATCCCGAGGTATATAAGCTTATGCTTTTCTCTTTTGCTGTAAGAGACAGAGCTAAAATATGGTTGGACTCTCAACCTAGAGATAGCCTGAACTTTTGGGATAAGCTGGTCATGGCTTTCTTAGCCAAATTCTTTCCTCCTCAAAAGCTGAGCAAGCTTAGAGTGGATGTTCAAACCTTCAGGCATAAAAAAGGTGAATCCCTCTATAAAGCTTGGAAAAGATACAAGCAACTGACCAAAAAGTATCCTTCTGACATGCTTTCAGAATGGACCATCCTGGATATATTCTATGATGGTCTGTCTGAATTGTCTAAGTGTCATTGGACCATTCTGTAGGTGGATCTATTCACCTGAAGAAAACACCTGCAGAAGCTCAGAAACTCATTGACATGGTTTCAAATAACCAGTTCATGTACACCTCTGAAAAGAATCCTGTGAGTAATGGGACGCCTCAAAGGAAGGGAGTTCTTGAAATTGATGCTCCGAATGCCACATTGGCTCAGAACAAAATGTTGACTCAGCAAGTCAATATGATTTCTCAGAGTCTAAATGTATTGCAAAATGCATCCAACATTACTAAAGAAGCATCTTCTGAAGAAGAATCTTATGATCCTGAGAACCCTACAATGGCAGAGGTGAATTACATCGGTGAAGCCTATGGAAACACCTATAATCCCTCATGGATAAATCATCCAAATTTCTCATGGAAGGATCAACAAAAGCCTCAACAAGGCTTTAATAATGGTGGAAGAAACATATTTAGCAATAGCAAGCCTTTTCCATCATCCTCTCAGCAATAGACAAAGAATTCTGAGCAGAACTCCTCTAGCTTAGCAAACATAGTCTCTAATCTATCTAAAGCCACTTTAAGTTTCATGAATGAAACAAGATCCTCCATTAGAAATTTGGAGGCACAAGTGGGCCAGCTGAGTAAAAGAGTCACTGAAACTTCTCCTAGTACTCTCCCAAGCAATACAGAAGAGAATCCAAAAAGAGAGTGCAAGGCCATAACCTTACTTGGTGTGGCCGAACCTAGAGAGGAGGAGGAGGACGTGAATCCCAGTGAGGAAGACCTCATGGGACGTCCTCTGGACAAAAAGGAGTTCTCATTTGAGGAACCTAAGGAATCTGAGGCTCATCTAGAGACCATAGAGATTCCATTGAACCCACTTCTGCCATTCATGAGCTCTGATGACTATTCCTCCTCTAAAGAGGATGAAGATATTACTGAAGAGTAAGTTGCTAAGTACCTTGGAGCAATCATGAAGCTGAATGCCAAGTTATTTAATAATGAGACTTGAGTGGATGAACCCCCCTTGCTCACCAATGAACTGAATGATTTGGTTAGGCAGACATTATCTCAAAAGAAACAGGATCCTGGTAAATTCTTAATTCCCTGTACCATAGGCACCATGACCTTTGAGAAGGCTCTGTGTGACTTGGGGTCAGGCATAAACTTAATGCCACTCTCTTTAATGGAGAAACTGTGAATCTTTGAGGTACAAGCTGCCAAATTCTCATTAGAGATGGCAGACAAATCCATGAAAAAGGCTTATGGACAGGTAGAGGACGTGCTAGTAAAGGTCAAAGGCCTTTACATCCCTGCTGATTTCATAATCTTAGACACTGGGAAGGATGAGGATGAATCCATCATCCTTGGAAGACCCTTCCTAGCCACAGCAAAAGCTGTAATTGATGTGGACAGAGGATAGTTAATCCTTCAATTGAATGAGAACTACCTTCTGTTTAAAACTCAAGGATCTCCCTCTGTAACCATGGAGAGGAAGCAAGAAAAGCTTCTCTCAATGTAGAGTCAAACAAAGCCCCCACATTCAAACTCTAAATTTGGTGTTGGGAGGCCACAACCAAACTCTAAGTTTGGTGTTGAACCCCCACATTCAAACTCTAAGTTTGGTGTTGGGAGGCCCCAACAATACTCTGAACATCTGTGAAGCTCTATGAGAGTTCACTGTCAAGCTATTGACATTAAAGAAGAGCTTATTGGGAGGCAACCCAATTTTATTTATCTATGTTATTTTCTTTTTTTAGGTTGATGATCATGTGGAGTCACAAAAACCACTGCAAAAATTAAAGAAAAATAAAAACAGCATTAAAAATAGCACACCCTGGAGGAGAAACTTGCTGGCATTTAAACGCCAGTAAAGGTAGCAGAATGGGCGTTTAACGCCCAGTCTGGCACCATTTTGGGCATTAAACGCCAGAAAGAAGCACCAGACTGGCGTTAAACTCCAGAAAGAAGCAACAAGCTGGCGTTAAACGCCAGAAACAGGTTGTAGCTTGGCGTTTAACGCCAGGAAAGGAATAAAAGCTGGCATTTAACGCTAGAAATAAGCAACAGTCTGGCGTTAAACGCCAGGATTGCACACTAAGGGCGTTTACACGCCTAAATGGAGCAGGGATGAGAAATCCTTGACACCTCAGGATCTATGGACTCCACAGGATCCCCACCTACCCCACCTCTCTCTCTCTCCTCCTCACACATCTTTATAACACTCTACCAAAACACCACTCACCAATCAAATCCTATCCTCTTCCCTATATTCTCTTCACCAATCACCTACATATCTCTTCCCCAAAAACCCCACCAACCTCACTTCCAAAATTCAAAATCCTTTCCCTCCCAAACCCAACCCAAAATACACGCACGAAACCCACCCTCCACTCCTATATAAACCCCTCATCCCTCCTTCATTTTCACACATCACAATCAACTTATACCCCCTTGGCCGAATTCACTCTCTCCCTCCATTTCCTCTATTTTTCTTCTTATTTCCCTTCTTTCTTTTTTCTTTTGCTCGAGGACGAGCAAACCTTTTAAGTTTGGTATGGAAAAAGCATTGCTTTTTGTTTTTCCATAACCATTTATGGCACCTAAGGCCGGAGAAACCTCTAGAAAGAGGAAAGGGAAGGCAAAAGCTTCCACCTCCGAGTCATGGAAGATGGAGAAATTCATCTCAAAGGTCCATCAAGACCACTTCTATGAAGTTGTGGCCAAGAAGAAAGTGATCCTTGAGGTTCCTTTCATGCTCAAAAAGAATGAGTATCCGAAGATCCGACATGAGATCCGAAGAAGGGGTTGGGAAGTTCTCACCGACCCCATTCAACAAGATGGAATCTTAATGGTTCAAGAGTTCTATGCCAATGCATGAATCACTAGGAACCATAATCAAAGTATGAACCTGAATCCAAAGAATTGGCTTACAATGGTTCGGGAGAAATACTTAGATTTCAGTCCAAAAAATATAAGGCTGGCGTTCCACTTGCCAATGATGCAAGAAAACACACACCCCTACACTAGAAGGGTCAACTTTGATCAAAGGTTGGACCAAGTCCTCATGGACATATGTGTGGAAGGAGCTCAATGGAAAAGAGACTCAAGAGGCAATCCGGTTCAATTGAGAAGACCAGATCTTAAGCCTGTGGCTAGAGGATGGTTGGAGTTCATCCAACGCTCTATCATTCCTACTAGCAACCGATCTGAAGTGACTGTGGATCGGGCCATCATGATCCATAGTATCATGATTGGGGAGGAAGTGGAAGTTCATGAGATCATACCTCTAGAACTCTACAGGGTGGCTGACAAGTCCTCCACTTTGGCAAGGTTAGCCTTTCCTCATCTCATTTGTCACCTATGCAATTTGGCTGGGATTGAAATAAAAGGAGACATCCTCATTGAAGAGGACAAGCCCATCACTAAAAAAAAGGATGGAGCAAACAAGAGAGCCCACTCATGGACCTCAACAAGAGCATGAGAAAATTCCTCATGAAATCCCTGAGATGCCTCAAGGGATGCATTTTCCTCCAAACAACTATTGGGAACAACTCAACACTTCTCTAGAAGGATTGAGTCATAACATGAACCAATCAAGGGTGGAACACCAAGAGCACTCCATCATTCTCAATGAGATTAGAGAAGATCAAAGAGCTATGAGGGAGGAGCAACAAAGGCAAGGAAGAGACATAGAAGAGCTCAAGAACACCATTGGTCCTTCAAGAAGAAGGCACCACCCTCACTAAGGTGGACTCATTCCTTAACTTCCTTGTTCTTATCTCCCTGTTTTTCAGTTTTATGCTATATGTTTGTCTATGTTTTGAGTCGGTACTTGGTGCGCGAAATTGTGAACTATACTTTTTCACAACTCTCATAATCCCTGGTAATGGCTCCAAAAACTTGGTGCGCTCAATACCATGGCATTACACAACTTCGCACAACTAACCAGCAAGTGCACTGGGTCGTCCAAGTAATAAACCTTACGTGAGTAAGGGTCGATCCCACGGAGATTGTTAGTATTGAAGCAAGCTATGGTCATCTTGTAAATCTTAGTCAGGCAAACTCAAATGTATATGATGATGAACGAAAATAACATAAAAGATAAAGATAGTGATACTTATGTAATTCATTGGTAGGAACTTCAGATAAGCGCATGAAGATGCCTTCCCTTCCGTCTCTCTGCTTTCCTACTGTCTTCATCCAACCCTTCTTACTCCTTTCCATGGCAAGCTCGTATAGGGTCTCACTGTTGTCAGCAGCTACCTCCCATCCGCGCAGTGAAAGCTAATGCACACACTCTGTCACAGTGCTGCCAATCACCGGTTTGGTTCCCTCCCCTACCGGAATAGAATAACTCTTTTGCGTCTGTCACTAACGCCCAGTAGGTTACAGGTTTGAAGCACGTCACAGTCATTCAATCATTGAATCCTACTCAGAACACCACAGACAAGGTTAGACCTTCCGGATTCTCTTGAATGCTGCCATCAGTTCTTGCCTATACCACGAAGACTCTGATCTCACGGAATGGCTGGCTCGTTTGTCAGGCGAGCACTCGATTGTCAGGCGATCAACCATGCATCGTGCAATCAGGAATCCAAGAGATATTCACTAAGCCTCAGATGCTTGTAGAACAAGAATGGTTGTCAGTCACCTTGTTCATGGGTGAGAATGGTGATGGGCGTCAATCATCACCTTCACCATGTTGAAGAACAAGTGATATCTTGGATAAAGAACAAGCGGAATTTGAATGGAAGAACAATAGTAATTGCATTAATACTCGAGGTACAGCAGAGCTCCACACCTTAATCTATGGTGTGTAGAAACTCCACCGTTGAAAATACATAAGCATAAGGTCTAGGCATGGCCGAATGGCCAGCCTCCCAATGATCTAAGAACAAAATGTCCAAAGATGATCTAGAGATCTAAAAGTGATCAAAAGATTTCTATACAATAGTAAAAGGTCCTACTTATAAGAAACTAGTAGCCTAGGGTGTACAGAAATGAGTAAATGACATAAAAATCCTCTTCCGGGCCCACTTGGTGTGTGCTTGGGCTGAGCAATGAAGCAATTTCGTGTAGAGACTCTTCTTGGAGTTAAACGCCAGCTTTGGTGCCAGTTTGGGCGTTTAACTCCCATTTGGGTGCCAGTTCCAGCGTTTAACGCTGGGATTTCTTGAGGTGACTTTGAACGCCGGTTTGGGCCATCAAATCTTGGGCAAAGTATGGACTATTATATATTGCTGGAAAGCCCAGGATGTCTACTTTCCAACGCCGTTGAGAGCGCGCCAATTGGGCTTCTGTAGCTCCAGAAAATCCACTTCGAGTGCAGGGAGGTCAGAATCCAACAGCATCTGCAGTCCTTTTGAGTCTCTGGATCAGATTTTGCTCAGGTCCCTCAATTTCAGCCAGAAAATACCTGAAATCACAGAAAAAACACAAACTCATAGTAAAGTCCAGAAAAGTGAATTTTAATTAAAAACTAATAAAAATATACTAAAAACTAAACTAAAACTACTAAAAACATACTAAAAATAATGCCAAAAAGCATACAAATTATCCGCTCATCACAACACCAAACTTAAATTGTTGCTTGTCCCCAAGCAACTGAAAATCAAATAAGATAAAAAGAAGAGAATATGCAATGAACTCCAAAAACATCTATGAAGATCAGTATTAATTAGATGAGCGGGGCTTTTAACTTTTTGCCTCTGAACAGTTTTGGCATCTCACTCTATCCTTTGAAATCCAGAATGGTTGGCTTCTTTAGGAACTTAGAATCCAGATAGTGTTAATGATTCTCTTAGTAAAGTATGATGATTCTTGAACATAGCTATTTATTGAGTCTTGGCTGTGGCCCAAAGCACTCTGTCTTCCAGTATTACCACCAGATACATACATGCCACAGACACATAATTGGGTGAACCTTTTCAGATTGTGACTCAGCTTTGCTAAAGTCCCCAATTAGAGGTGTCCAGGGTTCTTAAGCACACTCTTATTTGCCTTGGATCACAACTCTATTCTTTCTTTTTCTTTTTCTCTCTTTTTTTTTTCTTTTTCGGCTTTTTTTTTTTAAATGCTTTTTCTTGCTTCAAGAATCATTTTATTGATTTTTCAGATCCTCAGTAACATGTCTCCTTTTTCATCATTCTTTCAAGAGCCAACATTCATGAACCACAAATTCAAAAGACATATGCACTGTTTAAGCATACATTCAGAGAACAAAAGTGTTGCCACCACATCAAAATAATTAAACTATTATAAAATTCAGAATTCATGCAATTCTTTCCTTTTCAATTAAGCACGTTTTTATTCAAGAAAGGTGATGGATTCATAGGACATTCATAACTTTAAGGCATAGACACTAAGACACTAATGATCACAAGACACAAACATGGATAACCATAAGCATAAAAAAATCGAAAAACAGAAGAATAAAGAACAAGGAAATCAAGGAACGGGTCCACCTTAGTGATGGCGGCTCTTTCTTGCTCTTGAAGATCCTATGGAGTGCTTGAGCTCCTCAATGTCTCTTCCTTGTCTTTGTTGCTCCTCCCTCATGATTCTTTGATCTTCTCTAATTTCATGGAGGATGATGGAGTGTTCTTGATGCTCCACCCTTAGTTGTCCCATGTTGGAACTTAGTTCTCCTAGGGAGGTGTTTAGTTGCTCCCAATAGTTTTGTGGAGGAAAATTCATCCCTTGAGGAATCTCAGGGATCTCATGGTGAGAGGGTTCTCTTGTGTACTCCATCCTCTTCTTGGTGATGGGCTTGTCCTCATCAATGGGGATGTCTCCCTCTATGTCAACTCCAACTGAATAACAGAGGTGACAAATGAGGTGAGGAAAGGCTAACCTTGCCAAGGTGGAGGTCTTGTCCGCCACCTTATAGAGTTCTTGGGCTATAACCTCATGAACCTCTATTTCTTCTCCAATCATGATACTATGGATCATGATGGCCCGGTCTATGGTAACTTCGGACCGGTTGCTAGTGGGATGATTGAGCGTTGTATGAACTCTAACCATCCTCTAGCCACGGGCTTGAGGTCATGCCTTCTCAATTGGACCGGCTTTCCTCTTGAATCTTGCTTCCATTGTGCGCCCTCTTCACATATGACTGTGAGGACTTGGTCCAACCTTTGATCAAAGTTGACCCTTCTAGTGTAAGGATGCTCATCTCCTTGCATCATAGGCAAGTTGAACGCCACCCTCACACTCTCCGGACTAAAATCCAAGTATTTCCCCCGAACCATAGTGAGATAATTCTTTGGATTCGGGTTCACACTTTGGTCATGGTTCTTTGTGATCCATGCATTGGCATAGAACTCTTGAACCATCAAGATTCCGACTTGTTGAATGGGGTTGGTAAGAACTTCCCAACCTCTTCTTCGGATCTCATGGCGGATCTCCGGATATTCACCCTTTTGAGTGAAAAGGGGACTTCGGGGATCACCTTCTTCAAGGCCACAACTTCATAGAAGTGGTCTTGATGCACCCTTGAGAGAAATCTATCCATCTCCCATGACTCGGAGGTGGAAGCTTTTGCCTTCCCTTTCCTCTTTTTAGAGGTTTCTCCGGCCTTGGATGCCATAATGGTTATGGAAAAACGAAAAAGCAACGCTTTTACCACACCAAACTTAAAATGTTTGCTCGTCCTCGAGCAAAAGAAGAAAGAAGAGAGTAGAAGAAGAAGAAATGAGGAAGAAGGGAGATGGTAGTGTGTTCGGCCAAGAAGGGTAAGAAAGGGTGTTTAGGTTGTGTGAAAATGAAGAGTTGAAGAAGGGTATTTATAGGAGAGAGGGGGGTAAAGGTTCGGCCATGAGGGGTGGGTTTTGGGAGGGAAAGTGGTTTGAATTTGAAGGGTGAGGTTGGTGGGGATTTATGAAGGATGGATGTGAGTGGTGAAGAGAAAGATGGGATTTGATAGGTGAAGGGTTTTTGGGGAAGAGGTATTGAGGTGATTGGAGAATGGGGGAAGAAGAGAGAGAGTGATGGTAGGGTCCTGTGGGGTCCACAGATCCTGTGGTGTCAAGGAAAAGTCATCCCTGCACCAAATGTTGCTCAAAATCACGTTTTGAGCTATTTCTGGCGTTAAACGCCGGGCTGGTGCCCATTCCTGGCGTTTAACGCCAGGTTCTTGCCCTTTACTGGCGTTTAACGCCAGTCTGGTGCCCCTTTCTGGCGTTAAACGCCCAGAATGGTGCCAGACTGGGCGTTAAACGCCCAACAGCTAGCATTACTGGCGTTTGAACGCCAGCTTCTTCTCCTCCAGGGTGTGCTGTTTTTCTTCCTGTTTTTCATTCTGTTTTTGCTTTCTTCATTGTTTTTGTGACTTCTTATGATCATCAACCTACAAAAAAGATAAAATAACAAAAGAAAATAGTTAACTATAAAACATTGGGTTGCCTCCCAACAAGCGCTTCTTTAATGTCATTAGCTTGACAGAGGGCTCTCATGGAGCCTCAGAAATGCTCAGAACCGTGTTGAAACCTCCCAACACCAAACTTAGAGTTTGAATGTGGGGTTTCAACACCAAACTTAGAGTTTGGTTGTGGCCTCCCAACACCAAACTTAGAGTTTGACTGTGGGGGCTCTGTTTGGCTCTGTTTTGAGAGAAGCTCTTCATGCTTTCTCTCCATGATGACAGAGGGATATCCTTGGGCCTTAAACACCAAGGATTCTTCATTCACTTGAATGATCAACTCTCCTCTATCAACATCAATCACAGCCTTTGCTGTGGCTAGGAAGGGTCTGCCAAGGATGATGGATTCATCCATGCACTTCCCAGTCTCTAGGACTATGAAATCAGTAGGGATGTAATGGTCTTCAACTTTTACCAGAACATTCTCTACAAGTCCATGAGCTTGTTTTCTTGAATTGTCTGCCATCTCTAATGAGATTCTTGCAGCTTGCACCTCAAAGATCCCTAATTTCTCCATTACAGAGAGGGGCATGAGGTTTACACTTGACCCTAAGTCACACAAGGCCTTCTTGAAGGTCATGGTGCCTATGGTACAAGGTATAGAAAACTTCCCAGGATCCTGCCTCTTTTGAGGCAGTTTCTGCCTAGACAAGTCATCCAGTTCTTTGGTGAGCAAGGGAGATTCATCTTCCCAAGTCTCATTTCCAAATAACTTGTCATTTAGCTTCATGATTGCTCCAAGGTATTTAGCAACTTGCTCCTCAGTGACATACTCATCCTCTTCAGAGGAAGAATACTCATCAGAGCTCATGAGAGACAGAAGTAATTCCAATGGAATCTCTATGGTCTCATTTTGAGCCTCGGATTCCCATTGTTCCTCATTGAGGAACTCAGAGGAGATTGGTACATGCCCACTGAGGTCTTCCTCAGTGGCGTCCTCCTCCTCTCTTTCCTCTCCATATTCGGCCATGTCTATGGCTTTGCACTCTCCTTTTGGATTTTCTTCTGTATTACTTGGGAGAGTGCTAGGAGGGAGTTCAGTAACTTTCTTGCTCAGCTGACCCACTTGTCCTTCCAAATTTCTGATGGAGGACCTTGTTTCATTCATGAAACTTTGAGTGGTCTTTATTAGATCAGAGACCATTGTTGCTAAGTCAGAAGTATTCTGCTTAGAACTCTCTGTCTGTTGCTGAGAAGATGATGGAAAAGGCTTGCCATTGCTAAACCTGTTTCTTCCACCATTATTGTTATTGAAACCTTGTTGAGGTCTCTCTTGATTCTTCCATGAGAGATTTGGGTGATTTCTCCATGAAGAATTGTAGGTATTTCCATAGGGTTCTCCTAGGTAATTCACCTCTTCCATGGAAGGGTTCTCAGGATCATAAGCTTCTTCCTCAGATGAAGCATCCTTAGTACTGTTTGGTGCATTTTGCATTCCAGACAGACTTTGAGAAATCAAATTGACTTGTTGAGTCAATATCTTGTTCTGAGCCAAAATGGCATTCAGAGTGTCAATCTCAAGAACTCCTTTCTTCTGACTAGTCCCATTGTTCACAGGATTCCTTTCAGAAGTGTACATGAATTGGTTATTTGCAACCATTTCAATCAATTCTTGAGCTTCTGCAGGCGTCTTCTTCAGATGAAGAGATCCTCCAGCAGAGCTATCCAAGGACATCTTAGATAGTTCAGAGAGACCATCATAGAAAATACCTATGATGCTCCATTTAGAAAGCATGTCTGAAGGACATCTTCTGATTAATAGTTTGTATCTTTCCCAAGCTTCATAGAGGGATTCTCCATCCTTCTGTCTGAAGGTTTGGACTTCCACTCTAAGCTTACTCCATCTTTGTGGTGGAAAGAACTTTGCCAAGAAGGCATTGACTAGCTTTTCCCAAGAGTCCAGGCTTTCTTTAGGTTGAGAGTCCAACCATATTCTAGCTCTGTCTCTTACAGCAAAAGGGAATAGCATCAGTCTATAGACCTCAGGGTCAACCCCATTAGTCTTGACTGTGTCACAGATTTGCAAGAATTCAGCTAAGAACTGATGAGGATTTTCCATTGGAAGTCCATGGAACTTGCAATTCTGTTGCATTAGAGAAACTAATTGAGGCTTAAGCTCAAAGTTGTTTGCTCCAATGGCAGGGATAGAGATGCTTCTCCCATAGAAATCAGGAGTAGGTGCAGTAAAGTCACCCAGCACCTTCCTTGCATTGTTGGCATTGTTGTTGTTTTCGGCTGCCATGGGTTCTTCTTCTTTGAAGAATTCGGTCAGGTCCTCTAAAGAGAGTTGTGCTTTGGCTTCTCTTAGCTTTCTCTTCAAGGTCCTTTCGGGTTCAGGGTCAGCTTCAACAAGAATGCCTTTGTCTCTGCTCCTGCTTATATGAAAGAGAAGAGAACAAGAAAATATGGAATCTTCTATGTCACAGTATAGAGATTCCTTGAAGTGTCAGAGGAAAAGAGAAATAGAAAGAAGAAGGAGAAGGAGAATTCGAACTTTAATTAGATAAGGTTCGAATTTTGCATTAAGAAGGAGTGGTACTCCATAAATAGAAGGATGTGAGAAGGAGGGAAGAGGATTTTCGAAAATTCAATCAAAAAGATGTTGATAATTTTCGAAAATTGAAAGTGGAAAAGAAATCAAGTGATTTTTGAAAAAATTTTTTTTTAAAATTAGAAATCAAAAAGATTTGATTGAAAACTATTTTGAAAAAGATGTAGTTAAAAACATTTGATTGAGAAGTTATGGTTTTAAAAAGATGTGATTGAGAAGATATGATTTGAAAACAATTTTAAAAGATATGGTTTGAAAACAATTTGAAAAGATATGATTTTAAGAATTAATGACTTGCCTAACAAGAAAAGATATGAATCAAACATAAAACCTTCCTTAACAGAAAAGGCAAAAAATGTTCAATCAAATCATTAATTGTTAGTAAGTATCTTTGAAAAAGGAAAGAAATTGATTTTGAAAACATTTGATTGAAAATATATGATTTGAAAAAGATTTGATTTTGAAAAACTTTGAAAACTTGAAAAAAATTTGATTTGAAAACAAAATCTTCCCCTTAGCACCATCCTGGCGTTAAACGCCCAGAATGGTATACATTCTGGCGTTTAACGCCCAAAATGCTACCTCTTTGGGCGTTAAACGCCCAACCAGGTACCCTGGCTGGCGTTTAAACGCCAGTCTGCCTTCTTCACTGGGCATTTTTGAATGCTCAGCTTTTTCTGTATAATTCCTCTGCAGCATGTTCTGAACCTTCAATTCTTTGTATTATTGACTTGAAAAGACACAAATTAAAAATATTTTTGGATTTTTAATAATCAAAATGCAAAAGGAATCAATTAACAATGCATGCAAGACACCAAACTTAGCAGTTTGTATACTACTGACACTAACAATATGAGAATGCATATGAGACACAGAAAATACTTCAAGTCAATAGAATTCAAAGATCAAAACAAGGAAATATATGCATGGATTCGAAAAATATAACAAAAACATGCATTTGACACCAAACTTAAGATGAGACTCTAGACTCAAACAAGAAATATTTTTGGATTTTATGGTTTTGCAAATTTTTTTTTGTATTTTTCGAAAATTAAGTGAAAAAAAAGTATCAAAATTCTTAATGAGAATTCCAGGAATCAGTGCAATGCTAGTCTAAGACTCCGGTCCAGGAATTAGACATGGCTTCACAGCCAGCCAAGCTTTCAAAGAAAGCTCCGGTCCAAAACACTAGACATGACCAAAGGTCAGCCAAGCCTTAGCAAATCACTGCTCCAAAAGCAAGATTGACACGAAATCAACAAGCTCTTGTGGTGATAAGTTGAAACCTCGGTCCAATCAGATTAGACATGGCTTCTCAGCCAGCCAGATTTCAACAAATCATCATGAAACTCTAGAATTCATCTTCAAGAATTTCGAAAAAAAATACCTAATCTAAGCAACAAGATGAACCGTCAGTTGTCCAAACTAGAACAATCCCGGGCAATAACACCAAAAATTTGATGTTGCTGCCGGATCTTGGCACTGATGTTACCAAAGACTTGCTCAAAACTAGAACAATCCCCGGCAACGGCGCCAAAAACTTGGTGCGCGAAATTGTGAACTATACTTTTTCACAACTCTCATAATCCCTGGTAATGGCTCCAAAAACTTGGTGCGCTCAATACCATGGCATTACACAACTTCGCACAACTAACCAGCAAGTGCACTGGGTCGTCCAAGTAATAAACCTTACGTGAGTAAGGGTCGATCCCACGGAGATTGTTAGTATTGAAGCAAGCTATGGTCATCTTGTAAATCTTAGTCAGGCAAACTCAAATGTATATGATGATGAACGAAAATAACATAAAAGATAAAGATAGTGATACTTATGTAATTCATTGGTAGGAACTTCAGATAAGCGCATGAAGATGCCTTCCCTTCCGTCTCTCTGCTTTCCTACTGTCTTCATCCAACCCTTCTTACTCCTTTCCATGGCAAGCTCGTATAGGGTCTCACTGTTGTCAGCAGCTACCTCCCATCCGCGCAGTGAAAGCTAATGCACACACTCTGTCACAGTGCTGCCAATCACCGGTTTGGTTCCCTCCCCTACCGGAATAGAATAACTCTTTTGCGTCTGTCACTAACGCCCAATAGGTTACAGGTTTGAAGCACGTCACAGTCATTCAATCATTGAATCCTACTCAGAACACCACAGACAAGGTTAGACCTTCCGGATTCTCTTGAATGCTGCCATCAGTTCTTGCCTATACCACGAAGACTCTGATCTCACGGAATGGCTGGCTCGTTTGTCAGGCGAGCACTCGATTGTCAGGCGATCAACCATGCATCGTGCAATCAGGAATCCAAGAGATATTCACTAAGCCTCAGATGCTTGTAGAACAAGAATGGTTGTCAGTCACCTTGTTCATGGGTGAGAATGGTGATGGGCGTCAATCATCACCTTCATCATGTTGAAGAACAAGTGATATCTTGGATAAAGAACAAGCGGAATTTGAATGGAAGAACAATAGTAATTGCATTAATACTCGAGGTACAGCAGAGCTCCACACCTTAATCTATGGTGTGTAGAAACTCCACCGTTGAAAATACATAAGCATAAGGTCTAGGCATGGCCGAATGGCCAGCCTCCCAATGATCTAAGAACAAAATGTCCAAAGATGATCTAGAGATCTAAAAGTGATCAAAAGATTTCTATACAATAGTAAAAGGTCCTACTTATAAGAAACTAGTAGCCTAGGGTGTACAGAAATGAGTAAATGACATAAAAATCCTCTTCCGGGCCCACTTGGTGTGTGCTTGGGCTGAGCAATGAAGCAATTTCGTGTAGAGACTCTTCTTGGAGTTAAACGCCAGCTTTGGTGCCAGTTTGGGCGTTTAACTCCCATTTGGGTGCCAGTTCCAGCGTTTAACGCTGGGATTTCTTGAGGTGACTTTGAACGCCGGTTTGGGCCATCAAATCTTGGGCAAAGTATGGACTATTATATATTGCTGGAAAGCCCAGGATGTCTACTTTCCAACGCCGTTGAGAGCGCGCCAATTGGGCTTCTGTAGCTCCAGAAAATCCACTTCGAGTGCAGGGAGGTCAGAATCCAACAGCATCTGCAGTCCTTTTGAGTCTCTGGATCAGATTTTTGCTCAGGTCCCTCAATTTCAGCCAGAAAATACCTGAAATCACAGAAAAACACACAAACTCATAGTAAAGTCCAGAAAAGTAAATTTTAATTAAAAACTAATAAAAATATACTAAAAACTAAACTAAAACTACTAAAAACATACTAAAAATAATGCCAAAAAGCATACAAATTATCCGCTCATCAGTACTACATGATCATTAGTATTTAGTAACTATGTCTTAAGGCTATGAATAATCCATGAGTCTTTCACCTTTCTTAGATGAAAAGTTTTTCTAATACAAAAGAACAAGAAGTACATGAGTTTCGAATTCATCCTTGAAATTAGTTTAATTATATTGATGTGGTGACAATACCTTTTGTTTTCTAAATGAATGCTTAAACAGTGCATATTTTTTTATCTTGTTGTCTATGAATGTTAAAATTGTTGGCTCTTGAAAGAATGATGAACAAAGAGAAATGTTATTGATAATCTGAAAAATCATGAAATTGATTCTTGAAGCAAGAAAAAGCAGTGAAAAAGAAGAAGCTTGCGAAAAAAAAGAAAGAGAAAAAAAAAGCAAGCAGAAAAAGCCAATAGCCCTTAAAACCAAAAGGCAAGGGTAAAAAGGATCCAAGGCTTTGAGAATCAATGGATAGAAGGGCCCAAGGAAATAAAATCCAGGCCTAAGTGGCTAAATTAAGTTGTCCCTAACCATGTGCTTGTGTCATGAAGGTCCAAGTGAAAAGCTTGAGACTGAGTGGTTAAAGTCGTGATGCAAAGCAAAAAGAGTGTGCTTAAGAGCTCTGGACACCTCTAACTGGGGGCTTTAGCAAAGCTGAGTCATAATCTGAAAAGGTTCACCCAGTCATGTGTCTATGGTATTTATGTATCCGGTGGTAATACTGGAAAATAAAGTGCTTAGGGCCACGGCCAAGACTCATAAAAGTAGTTGTGTTCAAGAATCAACATACTTAACTAGGAGAATCAATAACACTATCTGAACTCTGAGTTCCTATAGATGCCAATCATTCTAAACTTCTAAGGATAAAGTGAGATGCCAAAACTGTTCAGAAGCAAAAAGCTACAAGTGCCACTCATCTAATTAGAACTAATATTCATTGATATTTTAGGATTTATAGTATATTCTCTTCTTTTTATCCTATTTGATTTTCAGTTCCTTGGGGACAAGCAACAATTTAAGTTTGGTGTTGTGATGAGCGGATAATTTATACGCTTTTTAGCATTGTTTTTAGGTAGTTTTTAGTATGATCTAGCTACTTTTAGGGATGTTTTTATTAGTTTTTATGCAAAATTCACATTTCTGGACTATACTATGAGTTTGCATGTTTTTTTGTGATTTCAGGTATTTTCTGACTGAAATTGAGGGACCTGAGCAAAAATCTGATAGGAGGATGAAAAAGGACTACAGATGTTGTTAGATTCTGACCTCCCTGCACTCGAAATAGATTTTCTGAAGCTACAGAACTCCAAATGGTGTGCTTTGAATTGCGTTGGAAAGTAAACATCCAGGGCTTTCCATCAATATATAATAGTCCATACTTTATTCGAGTTTAGATGACGCAAACTGGTGTTCAATGCCAGCTCCATGCTGCATTCTGGAGTAAAACGCCAGAAACACGTCACAAACCAGAGTTAAACGCCAAAAACACGTTACAACTTGGTGTTTAACCCCAAGAGAAGCCTCTGCACATGTAAAGCTCAAGCTCAGCCCAAGCACACACCTAAGTGGGCCCCGAAAGTGGATTTCTGCACTTAGACTTATTTCTGTAAACCCTAGTAACTAGTTTAGTATAAGTAGAACTTTTTATTATTGTATTAGAGTTGGGGGTTATCCTGGTTCCCTCTCTGGGGCCAGAACCAATGAACACCTTTATCACTTATGTATTTTCAACGGTGGAGTTTCTACACACCATAGATTAAGGTGTGGAGCTCTACTGTGCCTCGAGTATTAATGCAAAGTACTATTGTTCTTCTATTCAATTAACGCTTATTCTTATTCTAAGATATCCATTTGGACCCAAGAACCTGATGAATATGATGATTATGTGACGCTCATTACCATTCTCACTTATGAACGTGTGCCTGACAACCACTTTTGTTCTACATGCAAATAAGCTTGAATGAATATCTCTTGGATTCCTTAATCAGAATCTTTGTGGTATAAGCTAGAATCCATTGGCAGCATTCTTGAGAATCCGGAAAGTCTAAACCTTGTCTGTGGTATTCCGTGTAGGATTCAGGGATTGAATGACTGTAACGAGCTTCAAACTCGTGACTGTAGGGCGTCGTGACAACGCAAAAGGATAGTAAATCCTATTCTTACATGATCGAGAACCGACAGATGATTAGCCGTGCAGTGACAGCGCACCTGGACCATTTTCACTGAGAGGATGGATGGTAGCCATTGACAACAGTGATCCCCCAACATACAGCTTACCATGGAAAGGAGTAAGAATGATTGGATGAAAGCAGTAGGAAAGCAGAGATTCAGAAGGAACACAGTATCTTCATGCGCTTATCTGAAATTCCCACCAATAAATTACATAAGTATCTCTATCTCTATTTTATGCTTTATTTATCTTTACATTCAAAAACCATTATAACCATTAGAATCCGCCTGACTGAGAATTACAAGATGACCATAGCTTGCTTCATACCAACAATCTCCGTGGGATCGACCCTTACTCACGTAAGGTTTATTACTTGGACGACCCAGTGCACTTGCTGGTTAGTTGTGCGAAGTTGTAAAGAATGTGTGTGAACCATAGTATTGTGCACCAAGTTTTTGGAGCCATTGCTAGGAATTGTTCGAGTTGTGAAAAGTATGAGTCAGAATTTTGCCTATCATTTACCTCCTAGACTTTGAGTTCTTGTTGGACCAAAAAGATCAATATGTAACATCTCCAACGACCTCTTGGTTGAAATTCCATCTTTTGGTTTAAAAGAAGATTTTACTTGTTTGCCTAAATGGCAAGCATCATAAGTAAGATCTTTATTAAATTTAATATTGGGAATTCCTCTAACCAAGTTTTTCTTAACTAGTTTTGAAATTTGGTACATGCTAGCATGACCCAATTTCTTATGCCATAGCCTTTTTTCAGATTCAAGAGAGGTAAAACATGTCACTTTTTAATCTTTCAAGTCCTCAAGAGTCAATCCATACATGTTATTGCACCTTTTAGCCTCAAAAAAAATATCCCCAGATTTTTCACAAATAACTAAGCACACAAACTTTCTAAAAATAACTTCAAATCCTAGATCATACAATTGGCTAACACTTAGTTAAATATGTTTCAAACCATCAACAAGAAGAACATCATTTATAGAAGATGAGAGCTGTTACCAACTTTTTCAATGGCCACTATTTTTCTTTTACCGTCATCACTGAAAGTAACAAACCCTCCATCATACTCATCAAGCTTTATGAAGAAAGTTGCCTTTCCGGTCATATGCCTAGAGCATCCGCTGTCCATGAATCACATATTGTCCGTCCGCTTGGATGATAGGCATACCTACAAAATGAGCTCAAGTGACCTTAGGTATCCAAATCTTCTTGGATCCTTTCACGTTAAACCATCTCCTATGCCCCAAATTATTGTAGTAAAAAACAACTTTGTAAACTTTGTCACCAATCATTCTTTCACCAAAGATACATTGAATAGGAAAGTGGCCATTTCGGTTGCATAGTCTACAAAATCTTGAAGTTGCTATTTTGCTAAAGCTTGTTAGGTTTTGAAACCTTGTATCATTTGAAGATGAGGCCATGTTTTCAAAATAAGATTTTTCAACAGATTTGAAATTCTTGTGAAACCCCAAACCAGCTTTATCATAGAGAGGTTTTTGACTAGCCAAGATTTGATTTAAATTTTCAAAACTTTGAGTGAACTTGGCTAAGTCATTTTCAAGATTTTTTATCCTTTTTAGCAACTCTTCATTTTCTTTACACAGTTCACATATGCAACAACAGAATGATCACTTTCACAGCTTCTAAGTTGAGCCTTTAACTGCTTGTTTTCTTCAACAAGTTCAACAGCAGTTTCAGCCTCCCTTAGTTTATCTTTAAGAAAACCATTTTCAGCTTTAAGAATGGTGATTTGTTGTTCAAGATCTTGGTTATCAAGCAAGAAACATCTAAATTTTTCAGAAATGTGGTCTATCATAAGATGAAGATCTTCAGTGTCAGGGTTATAAAAGACTACCTGTTCAACGTGATCTGCCATGAGACATGGTTGGGACTTGGTCTCTGATTCTTCATCATCGTCTGAGTCATTTTTCAAGTCCTCTCAAGAAGCCATCAGTCCCTTTTTCTTTCCTTTCTTTGGCTTCTCCTCCTTCTTTAACTTAGGACAATCAGATTTAAAATGCCCAGTCTCTTTGTAGTTGTAGCATGTTACCTTGCTGAAATCTTTCTTTTGTTTTCTTGAACTACTTCCTTTGCCTCTTTCCTTGAACTTCACCATTTTCCTGAATTTTTTGGCAAACAACACAAATTCATTTTCAGAGGAATTATCATTGGATTCACCATCTAGGGGGTTAGTAACAGATGTAAAAGTAATTCCTTTCTTTTTTGAATCTTTTTTCAAATAAGTGTTTTCGAAATCAAGTAAGTTTCCTCTCAAATCATCATATGTCATGGAATCTAGACCACTACTCTCAGATATGACTAATGCCTTAGTTTCCCACTCTTTTATGAGACATCTCAAAACTCTCCTCACAAGCACAAAATCAGGATACGTAATTCCCAAAGCATCCAAGCCAACAATGATAATGTTGAATCTTTCAAACATTTCATATATTGATTCTCCTTCCTTCATTGAGAACATTTCATATTCTCTGTTCAGCATGTCTATCATGGTCTTCTTCACTATGGTGGTTCCTTCATGAGTGATTTGAAGTTTGTCCCAGATTTCCTTTGCCATTGTGCATCGTGATACCCGTTGGTATTTCTTGAAGCTGATAGCACAATTGAGCAAGTTGACAACCTTGGCATTGAGCTCCACCTTCTTTCTGTCTTCTTCGGTCCAGCTTGCTTCGGGTTTAAGAGCAAGTACTCCTTCAGCACTTGTGGTGGTTGGAAATTGAGGACCCTCCAGGATAATCTTCCATAGTCTGTAGTCTACTGCTTACACAAAAATTTTCATTCTCTCCTTCCAATAGGTGCAGCTTTTCTCATTGAAAAGAGGAGGTCTGTTGCTTGATTGTCCTTCTGTGAGGTTGTAGGACACCAGATTTGAGCCACTGTTTTCTGCCATCTGGATCTTTTCTCCAAGCTACAAAGCTTGATCTCTTTGAGACCAAGCTCTGATACCAATTGATGGTTTATCAGTGGCTAAGAGAAGGAGTGGTTGAATCTTAGCCCCTTTTTCGCTTAGTAACTCTTGCTGGCCTTCAGAATACTTGAGGAGATATTTCTTTTAATTTTGTGCACTCTTCCTTTTTCCGCTCTATGGCTTTTTCTTACAAACCTCATTGTTTGCCTTTTTCTATGAGACTCAAGATAGACAAAATTAAACAGAAAATTACAAAATAGAAAACATTGAAGGAGAAGAACTTCCATTATCTTAGGTAGCTATATGAACACTGTGCTTTTACTCTTTTCCTTACTTCAAGTCCTGGCTGTTCTCCCTTATTTATAGAAGGGGAAGCCTCCACAGTTGAAACTGTTGAACCAAGCTAAACTTCTTTTTCTTCATGCAAAATCGGTTCGGCTAGAGAGAGAGAGAGGAGAGATAACCGAATGTAAAACCCAATATGCAACTACCTCTGTGTCTCCCCTTCACACCAAGCTTCATCAATCCGAGCCATCCATCTTGACTTGCACTCCAAGAAGGATTCCTAGCCCTTGATGCATTCTTGATGCATGTCAGCTCCTCCTACTCCACTTTTGCTTCCTCCTTCACGTAGCCTCCTTAGCTACCTTCTGTGATGAGTGAACACAAAGCAAAGACGAGCCATGCCTCTAAGATCTTCTTCCTCTAACCGAGATCATCTTCTTCCATTTTTGGTATGGAGAGCATGAGCTTACTTCGCCAAATCTTACCCATTTTTGGTGAAGATCTCAGCCACAACATATTTTTTGTTTTCTTTTTCTTGCCATCATTACAATGGTCTTTAGCTTCTTCTTCATTACTCTGATAGCTTGCAAAAGCTTCCATGCTTTCTCTGTGAAGTGACCGAAAGCAAGAAGAAATATGAGAGAGAAGAGAGGAGACTTAGAAATGTTTTTAGTGAAACTAAGAAAGAGAATGAAATGAATTAATTGTTTCGAGACCTAAGCCTAGAAGCGTGTAAAACACTTAAGGCAATCAAATCATTTTTCACTTTCTCTTTCCTATTTTCAATGTCTGCATTAAGTGCATTAAAACATAATTTGAAATCTATCAAAAGATGAATATGATATTCGTGGAAGCATGTATGGTTCTCTCTTTCTTAATTTTTAATTTGGACCAAGCTAGTGGATCTCTCTATCAAAGTTGATTTGGGCTATTAATAATCAAATTTAGCCCAACAAGAGTAAAAACAAATCAGCCACAACTCTCATCATTTTTATAACTAAGGCTGGTTTATTTCCAACATCTTGGGCTTGTTATTTTTTCGGCCCAGTAGCAGAATCTGCAAAACAAAATTATTAATTAACTCATATGAATTAAAATTAAATTAATAATTTTGCAATTAATTATATTAATAATGTTTGATCATCACTAATTTAATTTTGGAGTTTTCCAAATTCATCAACAACCAAACAAGCGATAAAGAAACATGAAAGCATTCAAGCCAAAAATCAAGCAATTGTGAATTGGATAATGGATGGACATTGATTGATGTGCAAGAGAAATTAATGGACCAAATGATATATGAAACTTACACATCAATCAATGACACACTTCGAATTTGGGCTCACATCACCTAGTGGACATAAGATGGAAAACATGGTTGCTATGCAATGTAGTAAAAGAGAACTAGAGGTGAAAAGTCAATCACATAGCTAGCATGGTCTATATAGCTTGAAAATTTCAAAAGGATGTCCCTAGGTGAGCTTCCAATCCAATCTCACAAAAGAACATTGTTCCAAAATGACTAGTTTCAAATATGTGTAGAGCACATAAGTAAACAATTAATGGCCAATCATGTCATTAAGGCATATGCATAACATATGGATGCATATGCTCAAGAAACATAATGCATTAAGATAAATACACAACATCCAACAAGGAATTGCCTAATCAAAGAAAAGGATTCAAATCACATGTTGGCTAGCTACAACATGCAATTCTAAAAGAAAAATCTAAAATGCTTGAAAGGCAATGTCATATACTTGGTGTTCAAAAACATTAAGCATTAGTGACTCAAAACCAAGTAGCAAAGTGTAACCTCAACAAAGAATCCAACAATAGAAATTAACAACAATGATGTTAAAATAACATCTTATCAGTAATCAGCAGTAATACACAATAAACAAGATTAATAATCCAACACTTATAATGAAAAACAAAAAATGAAACAAAAATTAAACTAACTAAATAACAAACTAACTAATTAACTAAAATAAATGGTGTTAGATGATGATTGGTAGTGTTGGATGATAATTGAAGGGTGGAAAGAGAAGAGAAGAAGAGAGAAGAAGGAAAGAAATGGAAAGAAGATGAGAAAAGAAGAGTGGTGAAATAGGGCAATCCATGCGTATGCGTGCAGTGACGCGTAAGCGTGATGGGTTATTTAGAGGACGACGCATACGCGTGGGTTGGGTTTGTGCTAGAGGCACAATTCCAGCCCAAAACTTGCACAACTCTCGGGTTTTTTCTGAAAAAGGCTAAGACAGAATTTCTGAATAATTGACAGTAGGATAAATCCATTACTGGGAGTACATCAGGCTATATTTTTGAATAAAACTATTTTTCCATGAAACTTTAGGGTGTTTTGAGTGTCTCATAAAAAATTTAGAATTTATTGACGAGCGGTTTGTGAGAAATGAATTTTTAAAGTTTGATGGTTTCTGCAGAAACTTCTGTTTCTTTACTGCAGAAGCACCAACTTCCAACCCACTTAATTTTTTATTCTGGAAAGTGTTTGAACTAAAAATAATGGCAATTTCAAGATTTTTGTACCCACAATATTCATTTTAAATTTCATGTTGAAATTCTTTTTAACCAATTAAATATATTACAAAGGGTGTGGGTAGCTTGCTGGATTTTGAAAACAGAATTTTAAAAGGTAGGGCTGTGTTTCTGACCTCATAACTTTTTCATATGGCATGGTAATGATTTGGAACTTTATTTTTTGGAAAACTGGAAGAGTCTTGTTTAAGGTCATAAATTTTGAAAGGCGATGGGTGAAAATTGGATTTTTAGTGAATTTAAAAAATTTACTGCCCCTACTATTTTTTCTGCACTTTCTTAAAAATAATGACAGCATCTTTTTTAAAAAGAGATAGTACAAGTTTAAACTATGACCAAATTAGTTATGCAGAGTTATGTATAATTAGGCGGTGATGTGGAGGTATGTATAATTAGCGGTAATGCGGAGATACGTTTTATAATGTTGGTGATATGGAGGTATAGTAAAGGAAAAAAATGAGAAGTCATGTATGAAAGAGATAACCAAAATGGATAATGATTTATGAAAAGTATATATTGAATGGGCCTTGTGCAATGTCCACCTAACTGATAGCTTGAGATTGCTAATGCGGGAATGTTCGCCTAACTGATAGCACTATTTCTTACTGTGATACACATTAAAATGTTATTATCACGAGACTTAATTGACACGAGTAACCGTGATGCCAAGGTGTCTAACTGACATAGTAAAAGAACCATATTCAGGATTCACTCCGAGTAACGTTGGGTTGCGGGTAGACAACCGACGCATGAGCTCATGGCCTGTACTAGGAACAAACATGCATCATCTTGTTTGTGCATATAAACTTTCTGTGAATTATTTATTGCCATTTCTTGATTGTTTACTCTATTTACTTATTATATATATCCGTGCCTTGTATCTCTGTGGTTGTTCATTTTGCTTTTCACGACAATTTAAAGACAAAGACCTTAGGTTCCCTTTTTACCTTGTTGAGAACTCTAGGTTCTATCCATTCTTTTCTTTCTTTCTCCCCCCTCCCCAGATGGGATCGGCAGAAGAGTTCTTTGAGTTTCGCTTCATATTGAGCTATGAGGACCCAGTACTGTTGAATGGAGTCTTTGTATGGAGTACGCTTTGGACCCGCATCTACATTTTGCTCAAGCACGCGTTGTTTGGAGACCAGTTTAGAAAACCCGTGTGAGGGTTGGGACTGTCTTTCTGCTTTTGTTCATGTATATATATATCTGATGCCAGGGCATCTAGGCCAGTTTCACTGACCTTTTCTTTACTATTTTAGGGTAGTTTCATGCATTTTCTTAGTGAATAAGGCAAGTTTTGGATGAAATTACACTTACACCTTGATTCAAGCAACTTTTGTGAACTTTGCATAATTTCATGAGTATTTTGCTAGAATTGCATGATAAATTGATGATGCATAATCTCATGACTTTGGCTAGAGCTTTGATGCACTCTAATTGCTTGTTTTCAGGGCAAAGGAAGCAAGGAAGAACCACGTTAGTATTCACGTTAACCTAGTTAACGTGAACACTAACGTGGAATGGTAAAGCTTGCAACGTTAATGAGAAAAGTGATCACCAATAACGCCTGCGAAGCCATCCAAAGCTCACGTTACTTGCCACGTTAACTAAGTTAACGTGGTAGTTAACGTAGAAGAAAAAGGAACGAACTCCAACGTTAAGAGAAAATGTGAACACCACTAACGTTGGAGAACTTGGCAATGATCCACGTTAAGAGTCACGTTAAATTAGTTAACGTGAACTCTAACGTGGAAGAGGAAAATAAAAGCCAACGTTAGTGACACTCACTTTTGTCACTAACGTTGGACCAACTAGCATTGCCAACGTTAACTTTCACGTTAAGACCATTAACGTGAAAGTTAACGTGGAGTTGAGATCAAGGAGCCAACGTTAGTGACACTCACTTTTGTCACTAACGTTGGAAGATGGCATCACTACTACGTTAAGAGCCACATTAACTTAGTTAACGTGAGTTCCAACGTAGAGAATTTGGCATTTGGAGTGTTAGTGATAAAGGTGAGTGTCACTAACGCTCTCGAAGGTGAATCACACCTACGTTAAGAGTCACGCTAGCTATACTAACGTGGACTCTAACGTAGGAACAAAGGGCACTAAGCAACGCTAATGGGAAAAGTGATTCCCATTAACGTTCGTGAAGGGGTACTGGTGGACGAAATTGTGATCACATCAATGTAGTATTCTTTGTTGTTGTATGGAATCATTATTATGGCACTTATGTGTGGACACAACTCCGTTCAACTAACCAGCAAGTGTACTGGGTCGTCCAAGTAATACCTTACGTGAGTAAGGGTCGATCCCACAGAGATTGTTGGTATGAAGCAAGCTATGGTCATCTTGTAAGTCCCAGTCAGGAGGATAAAATTATGGAATTTAGAAAATCAAATATGATTAATAAAAATAAACAGAAAATAAAATAGGATAGAGATACTTATGTAAATTAATAGTGGGAATTTCAGATAAGTGTATGGAGATGCTGTGCTCCTCTTGAATCTCTACTTTCCTATTACATTCATCCAATCCTTCTTACTCCTTTCTATGGCAAGCTGTATGTAGGGCATCACCGTTGTCAGTGGCTACATCCCATCCTCTCAGTGAAAACGTTCCTATGCTCTGTCACAGCACGGCTAATCAGCTGTTGGTTCTCGATCATGTTGGAATAGGATCCATTGATCCTTTTGCGCTTGTCATCACGCCTAGCAATCGCGAGTTTGAAGCTCGTCACAGTCATTCAATCCCAGAATCCTACTCGGAATACCACAGACAAGGTTTAGACTTTTCGGATCCTCATGAATGTCGCCATCTATCTAGCTTATACCACGAAGATTCTGTTGGGGAATCTAAGAGATATGCGCCCGGCCTAAGGTAGAACGGAAGTGGTTGTCAATCACGCGCGTTCATAGGTAAGAATGATGATGAGTGTCACGGATCATCACATTCATCAAGTTGAAGTGCAACGTATATCTTGGAATAAGAATAAAAGAGAATTGAATAGAAAGTAATAGTAAATGTATTGAAACTTGAGGTACAGCAGAGCTCCACACCCTTAATCTATGGTGTGCAGAAACTCCACCGTTGAAAATACATAAGTGAAAGGTTCAGGCATGGCCGAATGGCCAGCCCCCAAAACGTGATCACAGGATTCAAAATACAATCCAGGATGCGATTATGATAGTAAAAAGTTCTATTTATAATAAACTAGCTCCTAGGGTTTACATGAGTAAGTAATTGATGCATAAATCCACTTCCGGGGCCCACTTGGTTTATGTTTGGGCTGAGCTTGATCTATCCACGAGCTGAGGCTTTTATTGGAGTTGAACTCCAAGTTATGACGTGTTTTGGGCGTTCAACTCCGGATCATGACGTTTTTCTGGCGTTTAACTCCAGATAGCAGCATGTACTTGGCGTTCAACGCCAAGTTACGTCGTCAAATTCCGAATAAAGTATGGACTATTATATATTGCTGGAAAGCTCTGAATGTCTACTTTCCAACGCCGTTAAGAGCGCGCCATTTGGAGTTCTGTAACTCCAGAAAATCCATTTTGAGTGCAGGGAGGTCAGATTCCAACAGCATCAGCAGTCCTTTTTGTCAGCCTTTTTCAGAGTTTTGCTCAAGTCCCTCAATTTCAGCCAGAAATTACCTGAAATCACAGAAAAACACACCAACTCATAGTAAAGTCCAGAAATGTGAATTTAACATAAAAACTAATGAAAACATCCCTAAAAGTAGCTTGAACTTACTAAAAACTACCTAAAAACAATGCCAAAAAGCGTATAAATTATCCGCTCATCACAACACCAAACTTAAATTGTTGCTTGTCCCCAAGCAACTGAAAATCAAATAGGATAAAAAGAAGAGAATATACTATAAATTTCAGAATATCAATGAATATTAATTATAATTAGATGAGCGGGACTTGTAGCTTTTTGCTTCTGAACAGTTTTGGCATCTCACTTTTTCCTTTGAAGTTCAGAATGATTGGCTTCTCTAGGAACTTAGAATTTCGGATAGTGTTATTGACTTTCCTAGTTAAGCATGTTGATTCTTGAACACAGCTACTTATGAGTCTTGGCCGTGGCCCTAAGCACTTTGTTTTCCAGTATTACCACCGGATACATAAATGCCACAAACACATAACTGGGTGAACCTTTTCAGATTGTGACTCAGCTTTGCTAGAGTCCCCAGTTAGTGGTGTCCAGAGCTCTTAAGCACACTCTTTTTTGCTTTGGATCACGACTTTAACCACTCAGTCTCAAACTTTTCACTTGGACCTTCATGACACAAGCACATGGTTAGGGACAGCTTGATTTAGCCGCTTAGGCCTGGATTTTATTTCCTTGGGCCCTCCTATCCATTGATGCTCAAAGCCTTGGATCCTTTTTACCCTTGCCTTTTGATTTTAAGGGCTATTGGCTTTTTCTGCTTGCTTTTTCTTTTTCTTTCTAAATTTTTTTTTGCCATTTTTTTTCACAAGCTTCTTCTTTTTCACTGCTTTTTCTTGCTTCAAGAATCAATTTCATGATTTTTCAGATCCTCAATAACATTTCTCTTTGTTCATCATTCTTTCAAGAGCCAACAATTTTAACATTCATGAACAACAAGATCAAAATTATGCACTGTTCAATCATTCATTCAGAAAACAAAAAGTATTGTCACCACATCAATATAATTAAATTAAATTCAAGGATAAATTCGAAATTCATGTACTTCTTGTTCTTTTGAATTAAAACATTTTTCTTTTAAGAGAGGTGAAGGATTAATGGAATTTATTCATAGCTTTAAGACATAGTTACTACATACTAATGATCATGAAGTAGAGACACAAAACATAGATAAACACAACATAAAAACCGAAAAGCAAAAAGAAATAAGAACAAGGAATGAATCCACTTGAGTGAAGGTGGCGCCTTCTTGAAGGTCTAATGGTGCTTTTTGAGCTCCTTTATGTCTCTTCCTTGCTTCTGTTGAATGATTCCTAGTAATTTTGGTGTTCCTATCCTTATTCCTGCTCATGTGACAGAGAAGAGAAAAAGAAAAAAGAAAGAGGAATCCTCTATGTCACAGTAAAGAGGATCCTTATTGTTAGTAGAAAAAGAAAGGGCAGAGTATTGAAGAAGAATGGTTGAGGAAAGAGGTAGTGATTTGAGATGAAGAGAGGTGAAGAGAAGTGTTAGTAAATAAATAAATAAATAGAGAAAGGGGAGAGACAGAATTCGAAAATAATTTTGAAAAAGTGGTTAGTAATTTTCAAAAATTAAAGATAAGATATAATTAAAATTAAAATTCAAAACAATTAAAAAGAATTTTTTTAAAAAAAGAGAGAGGTATTTTCGAAAATTAGAGAGGGATAGGTAGTTAGTTGGTTTTGAAAAAGATAGGAAACAAACAAAAAGTCAAATAGTTAGTTGAAAAAGATATTAAAATCAAATTTGAAAAGATAAGAAGATAAGAAGTTAGATAAGATATTTTGAAATCAAATTTTTTTTTGAAAAAGATAAAATTTTGAAAAAGATATAATATAAAAGATAAGATAAAAAGATATGATTAAAAGATAAAAAAGATATTTTGAAAAGATTTGATTTTAAAATTAAAATTAATTACTTGACTAACAAGAAACTAAAAGATAAAATTCTAGAATTTAAAGATTGAACATTTCTTAACAAGAAAGTAACAAACTTCAAATTTTTGAATCAATCACATTACTTGTTAGCTAATTTTCGAAAATATGATGTAAAAGATAAGAAAAAGATTTTGAAAAATATTTTAAAAAAAAATTCGAAAATTAATAATAAAAAAAGGAAAAGATTTAATTTTTGAAAAAGTTTTGAAAAGATAAGATTTTTAAAATTGAAAATTTGACTTGACTTGTAAGAAACAACTAATTTTTAAAATTTTTGACTAAGTCAACTCAAATTTTCGAAAATTAGGAGATAAAAAAGGAAAAGATAACTTTTTGATTTTTGAAATTTTTTTTTTATGATGAGAGAGAAAAACACAAAAATGACCCAAAACATAAAGATTTTGGATCAAAACACAAGATGCATGCAAGAACACTATGAATGTCAAGATGAACACCAATAACACTTTGAAGATCATGATGAATATCAAGAACATAATTTTGAAAAATTTTTGATGCAAAGAAAACATGCAAGACACCAAACTTAGAAATCTTTAATGCATGGACTCTAACAAACGAAAAATGCATATGAAAAACAACAAACAACACAAAACAAGAAAACATCAAGATCAAACAAGAAGACTTGTCAAGAACAACTTGAAGATCATGAAGAACACCATGAATGCATGAATTTTAAAAAAAAAATGCAAGAAAAATTTTTAAAGCATGCAATTGACACCAAACTTAAAAATTGACTCAAGACTCAAACAAGAAACACAAAATATTTTTGGTTTTTTATGATTTTATGATTTTTTTTGTATTTTTATTATTTTTTTCGAAAACTATATTAAAAAAACGAAAATAATAAAAAAATATTTTTGAAAGATTTTAGAAAACTTTTTGAAAAGAAAATTACCTAATCTGAGCAACAAGATGAACCGTCAGTTGTCCATACTCGAACAATCCCCGGCAACGGCGCCAAAAACTTGGTGGACGAAATTGTGATCACATCAATGTAGTATTCTTTGTTGTTGTATGGAATCATTATTATGGCACTTATGTGTGGACACAACTCCGTTCAACTAACCAGCAAGTGTACTGGGTCGTCCAAGTAATACCTTACGTGAGTAAAGGTCGATCCCACAGAGATTGTTGGTATGAAGCAAGCTATGGTCATCTTGTAAGTCCCAGTCAGGAGGATAAAATTATGGAATTTAGAAAATCAAATATGATTAATAAAAATAAACAGAAAATAAAATAGGATAGAGATACTTATGTAAATTAATAGTGGGAATTTCAGATAAGTGTATGGAGATGCTGTGCTCCTCTTGAATCTCTACTTTCCTATTACATTCATCCAATCCTTCTTACTCCTTTCCATGGCAAGCTGTATGTAGGGCATCACCGTTGTCAGTGGCTACATCCCATCCTCTCAGTGAAAACGTTCCTATGCTCTATCACAGCACGGCTAATCAGCTGTTGGTTCTCGATCATGTTGGAATAGGATCCATTGATCCTTTTGCGCTTGTCATCACGCCTAGCAATCGCGAGTTTGAAGCTCGTCACAGTCATTTAATCCCAGAATCCTACTCGGAATACCACAGACAAGGTTTAGACTTTCCGGATCCTCATGAATGTCGCCATCTATCTAGCTTATACCACGAAGATTCTGTTGGGGAATCTAAGAGATATGCGCCCGGCCTAAGGTAGAACGGAAGTGGTTGTCAATCACGCGCGTTCATAGGTAAGAATGATGATGAGTGTCACGGATCATCACATTCATCAAGTTGAAGTGCAACGTATATCTTGGAATAAGAATAAAAGAGAATTGAATAGAAAGTAATAGTAATTGTATTGAAACTTGAGGTACAGCAGAGCTCCACACCCTTAATCTATGGTGTGCAGAAACTCCACCGTTGAAAATACATAAGTGAAAGGTTCAGGCATGGCCGAATGGCCAGCCCCCAAAACGTGATCACAAGATTCAAAATACAATCCAGGATGCGACTATGATAGTAAAAAGTTCTATTTATAATAAACTAGCTCCTAGGGTTTACATGAGTAAGTAATTGATGCATAAATCCACTTCCGGGGCCCACTTGGTGTATGTTTGGGCTGAGCTTGATCTATCCACGAGCTGAGGCTTTTATTGGAGTTGAACTCCAAGTTATGACGTGTTTTGGGCGTTCAACTCCGGATCATGACGTTTTTCTGGCGTTTAACTCCAGATAGCAGCATGTACTTGGCGTTCAACGCCATGTTACGTCGTCAAATTCCGAATAAAGTATGAACTATTATATATTGCTGGAAAGCTCTAAATGTCTACTTTCCAACGCCGTTAAGAGCGCACCATTTGGAGTTCTGTAGCTCCAGAAAATCCATTTTGAGTGCAGGGAGGTCAGATTCCAACAGCATCAGCAGTCCTTTTTGTCAGCCTTTTTCAGAGTTTTGCTCAAGTCCCTCAATTTCAGCCAGAAATTACCTGAAATCACAGAAAAACACACAAACTCATAGTAAAGTCCAGAAATGTGAATTTAACATAAAAACTAATGAAAACATCCCTAAAAGTAGCTTGAACTTACTAAAAACTACCTAAAAACAATGCCAAAAAGCGTATAAATTATCCGCTCATCAGGTACAAGCCAACGTTATTGGGAAAAGTGAGTCCCAATAACGTTGGCCAAAAATTGAAAAGGCAACGTTAGTGGTCACGTTAAGACCACTAACGTTGGATTTAACGTGGATATATGAGGTTGGAACATTAGTGGAAAAAGTGAATGCCACTAACGTTCTCGAACCCACAATAGCACTCAACGTTAAATCTTACTAAATACCCAAGCCTAATTCATATTTCTCTGCAAGTTGGGCCCACTAAAGGTGAGAACTGCTTCAATTCAAGATCCAGAGCCCACATCCAAGACTTGAAGAACTCACTAGAAGATTAAGAGGAGTAGTATATATAGGAGTAGTTTTGAACTATAGGGAAGCTTGGCACTTTTGGGAACTACTCTCTATAGATTTACTTTTCTGCACTTTTAGCATGGATTCTTCTTTTCTGCCATTTTTCATTTCTAGAGCTATGAACAACTAAACCTCTTTCATTGGGTTAGGGAGCTCTGTTGTAATTTGATGGATCAATTATAGTTTTCATTCTTCTTCTTCTTTCTTTTCTCTTGATCTTACTATAAAGCTTTCGATCTTAATTCAATTGATTAGTTGTCTTGGAAAAGAAACTCTCCATAATTGGATCTCCTTTGAGCCTTGGAAAAGGGATGAGGAGATCATGCTAGAAATGCTTTCTCATGTTGGACCAAATTGGGGTCTGGGCGGATATAGTGACATGTAATCCTCCCAACACTTTGATTTGGAAATACATGTGGTATAATCAGTGACCACACTTCATCTCTTCCCATGAGCAATTAAATCAAGGAATTGGGCAATTGTTCAAGCTTAGAGAGATTGGATTGCCAAAGAATTGGGATCCAATCACTTAAGATTGCCAAGGAGATCAATGAATGCATTGATTGAGGAAGAGATGAGAATGAACTTGATCCGGAGAATGCAACATCTCCTGAACCCAATGATTTCCCCATTTCTGACCTTACCCATTCTCTTTACTTTCTGCCATTTAATTTCATGCTCATGACCCCAATTCCCCATTTAAGATTCTGCACTTTAAGTTCTGTTATTTACTTTCCAGTCATTTAAATTTCTGCATCTCAATCTATCCTTCTGTTTAGCTCAACTAGCATATTCTTCTAACTAAAGTTGCTTGACCAATCAATCCTTGTGGGATTCGACCTCACTCTATTGTGAGTTTTACTTGACGACAATTCGGTATACCTGCCGAAGGGAAATTTGTTGAGAGACAAGTTTTCATGCATCAATATCTTGGTGTAGTACTCGGTACCTTGATAGATGATATGTACCTCCAAAATTAACTTATGTGTATATATGTATATTTTGTGTTATCATGTATTTATCTATGATATTGCTTCAAGTGTTAACCCTGCGAATAACTAAACGATATCCCACAAGAAATAATTTAACCATGCTAATCCGTTAAAGGCTTATATTAATACCTGCTAATGAAATTTTGAATCTAGAGCCAAGTAGGTCCTTACGACAAGTAACACCTAAACGTTTGACATTGGTCATGACGTGTCAAAAGTTGGGTTGTTATAGTTTCCGTCATACTTCAAATCAGTAGGCTTGTTAAAATGTTTTGGCACTCGTACCTGAAGGACGTGGGAAGCGAATGGCGTTTGATCCATTATCACGTGTTCTCGAGACTCTAGGTACCTTTTAGGGCTAGGACTCTTCAGCGGAGTCTGTCTCCTTTTAGACTGGGCAGATTGGGATTCTTCCCGCGCCCGAGAATCGCCATGCCGTCGTGGCAACCTCCTCTCGTCTCTTTGACACTGGGGTGAGCGTTAGCCCTGCCGGTGGTCTCGCCCTTGTTCAGGGTTTCCGTGATTGTGCTCTTTGCGTTCCCTAGCTGGACGACTTCGACAACTAGACTGTTTAGACAATGAACGCTCGGCCAACCGTCATTCAAGTTCCAATTGGTAGCAGTCCAACTCTTGTACCCGATGCCGCATTTGCTGAATAGGGTGGTGATAGTCATCTCCAAGGCCAGCGAAATGATGAACTTCTGGGTGACGGGTTTCCGGGTTAAAGGCTCCCGGATTTTCATAGCTGGGGAGAACTTCTTCTTGACTTAGTGTAATGTCAGTCTCGTGTCCACCCCACGATGTTGGCCCTTCAATGGAGTTTTTAAAATGATTGTGGAGTAGTAAATTTGATGTTCGGCCATGATTTTTGGCGAAATAGAATTTTTCTACAGACGACGCTAAATATATGTACCAGAAGTTAGTTTACGAATTAGTGAGATTAGAAGGTTGAAAATTCTGATTTCAGCATGCACAAAATCAGGTCAAGTGGACAACCTGCAAAATACTCTGATGCTAAAGTTAATAATGCTTTTTGGTGATATAAAACAAGTATCTTTACCTATTGTGTATCCTTTATTTTATACTTGTCTTTTGGAGATTCTGTTTTCTCAACCTCTAATATTTTTATCTCGCATTACTATTGTTAGAATTTGATGATTTTAGTTTTTAGTAATAAAACTGTTATGATATTTCTGACATTATCTCGTAATGTTAGATTCTTACTTAATTGTTAGTTCAGTATGATTTTATTTGTTCAAAATATTCATATACATAAATTTATAACTAATTCTAAGAAATCAAATAACTCATCGAACTATACGGAACAATAATATATAGCAATTAATTAATTTCGATTCAGTAGGGAGAAGGAAACAAACAAGAAGATATTTACCGGAGGCAAGTGATGTGATTGAATTAGGTTGCTATCATTTATTTATTCTCTTCCAATTCATATCGGATATGGACTATGACCGCCTGTCCCATTATCTTCAAAAGCTTTGAAAGATAATGTTAATGTCTGTCGAGTCTCATTACGTGCTAAGCTTTTATTTATTTATTTATTTATTTATTTATTATTATTATTGTTGTAATTGTTAATAAAAAATTAAAATATATATCTTTTGCAATGTACGACTGCGAGTATACCAAGTCGATTCCTAAGTTAATTTTAGTTCAATTTGCATTGTTAACAGCACAAGAAGATGAATTTATGATGAGCTCGTAAATCAAGTTTGAAGTTATATATTAGTAGGCTAAATTTGAATTTGGACAAGTATATCTCATTAACTAAAACTTATTGGATTGTATACTTATTTTAACTATTTTATAAATTTTAACTTATTATATATAATTATATCTATAATAAACCAAAATACCAGGTATAGTATATATGCATATACAAAATCATAAAGAAGGACTTTTGAGATAAACAATTTATATAATATATATATATATATATATATATATATATATATATATATTATTTGGTATTATTTATTCAGTGTTTTTCATATATTTTATTAAATTTTATTATATTTTAGTAAGTTTTAGTGCAAAAATTACCTTTTAGATGTTACTTTGAATTTTCGTGGTTTTTTTGTTATGACTTTAGGTGATTTTTGAGTAAATTTGACAAGTTTTGGCAAAGTCTGATTCAAAGGCCACAGAAAGAATAGCATATACTATTGGATCCTGACCTCCGTGCATTCAAACGAGCATTTCTAGAGCAATAGAAGTCCAATTGAGGCACTCTTAACGGCGTTGAAAAGTTAACTTCTAGAGTTTTCCAGCAATATATAATAGTCTATACCTTTCTTTGAAAATGACTGCCCAAACTGGACGTTGAACGTCCAACTTACCCCTTTTCTAGCGTTCAACGCCCCAAAAGGACCAAAGCCAGCGTACTTGGGCGTTCAACGCCACCAAGGGAGCATCAAGGCAGCATGGACACCTCACTCCTCCAAGATGGATGCCAAGCTCAACCCAAACACTCACCAAGTAGGCCCACAAGTTGATTTTCGCATCTTTAGCTTAGACTATTTCATTTTCGTAATTTTTAATTATTATTAATTTCTTTTTAGGTCTAATTATTAGTATAAATAGAAGGAAGATCGCCTCTGTTAGGGTCTTTTTGATCTTTAGCTTCTCAGAACTGATTTTTCTGTAAAGTATGAGCAGCTAAACCTCCTAGGTTAAGGATAAGAGCTCTACTCATTCCTATGGATTAATGTTATTACTTTTCTACTTTAATATATGTTTGATTCCATTCTATGGTGTATTTTCGTTCTTCATCTTTATTAATCTGGGGTGGAACGATAGTATGACCCCTTATTCTACATGAGTTCTTTACGAGTCCTGCCTCGGATAGTATTGAGCTACAGGTTGAGAGTACATCACAGATTCCAACAAGTTACTTGGGCTAATTGGGTTATATGTGACATGAAATCTCATTAGTCAGGGGTAATTGAGGTTACTGTTGCTCCAAGGCTAGAATCATAGAGCTTCATTCTCCGATCCAGATGATCCGACCTTGTCTGTGGCATTTCGAGTAGGATCATTAGAGATTGAATTGCGTAGGCTTCACCCTCGTCTAGATTGACTAACCTGTTCGGGCGTTTGGTTTGGATCCGAGGAGATTAATGACCACGACCCATGGCTTAATCCCTTACAGCATTGCCATTGAATGAATCGCTCATTATTAAAGTAGTCAATAAGAAGTATCAATCCGGAAGAACAAGCATCTCCGAGGCCTTAACTGTTTTCTTACTATTGTTTCTACGTCAATTCTTTATTGGTTTTGTTATTGTTTTGTTTTTGCGCCTAAAACAACAACAATCAACTTTCTATTGGCTGACTAGGATCTGCAGGATAACCACAGCTTGGTCAATCCGACAATCCTCGTGGGATTCGACCCTCACTCACCTGAGGTATTACTTAGATGACCTAGTGCACTTACCGGTTCAGTTATGCAAGTTTTATTTTCGTTCATCGAGTTTTTGGCGCCGTTGCCGGAGATTGTTCGAGATTAACAAACTAACAGTTGTCTTGCTCCTTAGATCATGTACTTTTTACTGCTTTTCTTTTAATTGTGTTTCTTATTTTCCTTTTCAAAATTTTTCAAAATATATATATATATATATATATATATATATATATATATATATATATATTCATCTTTTTATTTTGTTTGAGTCTTATGGCAATTTTTAAGATTGGTGTCCCTTTGGTTTTCATTTTTTTCTTGTGTTTTTGAAAATTGTTCTTGTTTTTCTTTCTTGATGTTCTAAATTTTCTTTATGTTTTTCTTTGTTTGATTTCAAAATTTTTAAGTTTGGTGTTTTTTAGTGTTTATTTCTTTTTAAAATTTCGAAATTTGTGTCTTTAATTTCAAATTTTTTAAGTTTGGTATCTATCTAGTGTTGTTCTTTTCTTTTTAATTTTTAATTTTTCGAAAAAAAAATCTTTTTTATTAGATTTTCAAAATTTTGTTATCTTATCTTTATTTTTAAATTCAAATTTTAAAAATTTAGTATTTGGTTAGTCTTTCTTTCTTAAAAATTTTAATTTCAAAATCTTCCTTTGACTTTCTCTTTTTAATTTCAAAATTTTTCAAAATCAAATCTTCTATCTTAAATTTTTAAAATCTTATCTTATCTTATTTGACTTTTTCTTTCCAAATTTAAATTTTAAAATCTTTGATTGACTCTTTCTTTTTAAATTTCAAAAATTTTTAAAATAAAATCTTTTATTTTATTTTCTAATCGTATTAGTTAGTTATCTATTTTATCTTATTTCAATTTTAAAAGTTTGGTGTCTCTTTGACTCTTCTTTCTCTCTCCTCTTTTTCGAAATCTTCTTCTTCTTTTCTCTCTCTTCTTTTTCAAAAATCTTCTTCTTATTTTTCTTTTTATTTTCAAAAATTCTTTTTGAATTAAAAGACATCTTTCTTTTCTTTTTTCTTCATCTATCTCTCTTACTAGGAGTCCTCTATACTCTAACATAGAGACTCTTTTCTTCTTCTCTTCTTGGTTTTTTTTTCTTATTTATGAGCGGGAATAGGGATAAAGAACCTTTCTCTGATTAGGATCCTGAACCTGAAAGGACTCTGAGAAGGCGTCTATAACAAGCTCAGGCAAGCAGAGCCGTAAGGAATCTCACAGGAGCTCTAGAACAAGAAACTGAAGATACAACAATGGCAGCTAACCTAGATAATGGGGGGACGCAAGAAAGGTCCTTGGATCTTACACTGCACCCAATTCTAATTTCTATAGGCGCGACATCTCCATTCCTGCAATTGGTGCAAACAACTTTGAGTTGAAGTCTCAACTGGTCACTCTAGTACAACAAAATTGCCAGTTTCATGGACTTCCACAGGAAGATCTAAACAAATTCATATCTGACTTCCTACAGATATGTGACACTGTCAAGACTAATAGAGTAAATCTAGAACTCTACAAGCTCATGCTCTTTTCCTTTGCTGTAAGAGATGGAGCAAGGCTATGGCTGGACTCTCAACATAAGGAAAGCCTAGATACTTGGGAGAAGGTGGTCAATGGATTCTTGACCAAGTTCTTTCCACCTCAGAAGCTTAGGGTGAAAGTACAAACCTTTAGACAGAAAGAAGGAGAATCCCTTTATGAAGCTTGGAAAAGATACAAGCAACTGATCAGGAGATGTCCTCCTGACATGATTTCAAACTGGACCATGCTAGACATCTTCTATGATGGTCTATCTGAAGCGTCCGAAATGTCACTGGACCACTCTGCAGGTGGATCCCTCTGCTATAAGAAGACGCCTGAAGAGGCACAAGAGCTTATTGACATGGTTGCCAACAACCAATACATGTACACTTTTGAGAGGAACCCTGTGAATAATTGGGCAGCTCAGAAGAGATGTGTCTTGGAAGTAGACACCTTAGACGCCATCTTAGCTCAGAACAAGCTCATGTCCCAGCAGATTAACATGAACTCTCAACACTTGAGTGGGACGTAGAGCTCATATGCCAACTATCCAGAAACAGTGTATGAACTAGACACTGGTGATAACACTTGGACCACCATGGAGGAAGTGAACTACATGGGAATCTCCTCTAGAAACTCCAACAACAATCCCTATTCGAATACTTTCAATCAGGGATGGAGGAACCACCCTAATATTGGGTGGAGAGATCAACAGAAGGCTCAACAAGGCTTCAGTAATAATCAGGGTGGAACGAACCAAAATAGGTTCAACAATAGACCGTTCCAACCCTCTCAGCAACAGATGGAGACTCTCACACAGAGTCTCTCTAACCTGGCTACCATTGTTTCTAACCTCTCCAAAACCACGCATAGTTTCATGGCGGCAACTAGGTCATCCATCAGGAATTTGGAGATATAGGTAGAACAGCTGAGCAAGAAGATCCCAGAGATCCCCTCCAATACTCTTTCCAGCAACACAGAAGTAAATTCAAGGGAAGAGTGCAAGGTCCTCACTGTGGAGGTGATGACCGAACCCAAGGAGGAGCCTGCTATTGAGGAGCTCAAGGAAATCAGAGCTCATGAAGAGATTGGGGACATCATCATGCACGCCCCTACACACATAGAGGAGCCTGAGGAATATCCATCTTCAGACGAGCAAGAAGAACCTAAAGTGGAGCAAATTGCTCGGTTTCTGGCAATCCTCAAGAAGCTGAAGGCCAACTCCTCTCATGCAGAGGGATTGGAGAAGAACCCACCTTCCCTGGCGTGTTTGAAGGCCTCAAAGAGAGATTAGATTGTGGTACTGACCAAGGGGTGCAGTGCCTTAGTCCAAAAGAAGCTCCCTTAAAAGCTGCCTGATCCCGGAAGCCTCCTGATTCCCTGCACTATAGGGACCATCATCTTTGGGAAGGCACTATATGACCTTGGCTCAAGTATCAACCTCATACCTCTCTCTGTGATGAAGAGGCTAGGAATTCAAGAGGTGCATCCTGCCAAGATCTTATTGGAGATGGCAGACAACTCCTTGAAAAGGGCACATGGCATGGTGGAAGACGTCCTGGTAAAGGTTGAAGACCTTTATCTCCCTGCTGATTTTGTGATCCTAGACACTGGGAAAGACAGAGACAACTCCATCATCCTAGGAAGGCCTTTTCTTGCCACTACAAAGGCCTTGATAGATGTGAAAAAAAAAAGAGCCAGTCCTGAGGTGGTGGGAAGATCATATCTTGTTTAAGATCCCCAACCCTGAATCTTCCTTTAACAAAGGAGGTACCATGGTGCGACACTTAGTGTTCCAACCTTCTCTCTCAGTACAGAGCTATATAGAGCCCCTAGACACCAATTCTAAGTTTGGTGTTGGGCAACCATCATCAAGCACTGGGAAGTAAGGTACTAAAAAGAAGGTACCTAAAGGCTGGAGGGACAAGAAGATCCCCACTAGAGGCCTCTCACCTGGCATAAGAGTTGTCTTCACTAAGAGCCCAGTCATTCCACATACTGTAAACCAGATCTTGTCTTTAGAGCATGTGAAGCTCATTCATGAGTGAACAGGAAAAAGTTCACTGTAAGGGGTGAAGATCTGAGCCCCTACCTACCTCCGTAATGGAGCTGTCCGTCAAGCTAATAACAGTAAAGAAGCTCTTGTTGGGAGTCAACCCAACCCTTAAGCATAGTATTTTAAATTCCTTTTCATCTATTTTAAGTTCTATAGTGTAGTTTTTCCTTTGATTTTTAACGTTAGTGATCATGTGCAGTACTAAGAACAGTGACAGAGACATTCAGAACTAAAAACATAACACCCTGGGGAGAGTCCCTTGCTGGCCTTGAACGCCAGACAAGGAGAGAGCTGGGTGTCCAACGCCCACACAGGGGCTGAGAAGAACTAACCCTTGGTCTCCTATGGGCGTCCAACGCCCGCCAAGGAGTAATCCCGGTGTTGAACGCCAGAACAGGTGCATTCTGAGCGTCCAACGCCCAAGAGGGAGCATGCATTGGCGTTGAACGCCAGTAAGGGAGCATAGTGGGCATTCAACTTCCCCTATGGAGCAGCCAGGGCAACCATTTTAGTCCCATGTGGGAGTTCAATGCCCAAACCTGGCGCTGAATGCCCAGGCTGGGGCAGGCTCGAGCTTGGAAGCCTTCTCAGCCAGTGGATCCCACAGAATCTCCATCTACCTCACCTACTACACCTTTTCCTTTCTCTCCTACTTTTTTCAAACTTTGAAACCCACACCCTACTTTCCCTCTTCCCCTTACACCATCACCTTTCCCTCTTTCCAAACCCATCATAAATTCATCATTCAATTTCCACCAACCCCACCCACTTCAAATTCAAACCTTTTCCATCCAATTTCCCCCTTCCAAAACCAAACCCTAACCCTCCCACCCCTATAAATACCCCTTCATTCATCCCATTATCCTCACACCTAAACACTCTTTCCCTCTTATCCTATACACTTTACACACTCTTCTCCTTCTTCCCTTCCCCCACTTGGTCGAAGCATTCATCTCCCTCTCCTTTATAATTCTTCTTTCTTCTTCTACTATTTCCCTTTTCTTTTGTTCATAGTTGCTCAAAGACGAGCAACCATATTAAGTTTGGTGTTACAAAAGCATTGCTTTTTTACTTCTACCCTCTTCTATGGTACCAAAGGTCGGCAAAGCTTCAGGGAAGAGAAAGGGAAAGGCTCCCGCTTCCACTTTCGAACCTTGGGAATCATGGAGATTCCTCACCAAGGTGCACCACGATCACTTCTATGATGTGGTAAGGCACAAAAAGGTAATTTTCGAGGTCCCCTTCAAGCTGAAAAAGGGGGAGTATCCGGAAATCCAACAAGAAATCTGGAGAAGGAATTGGAAAATTTTGACCAATCCTATTTCAGAGGTCAGAACACTAATGGTGCAAGAATTTTTTGCCAATACTTGGGTCACCAAAAAAATGCCATGAGCGTGAACCCAATGCCTAAAAACTGGTGCACAATGGTGAGAGAGCAACTCTTGGACTTTAGCCCGGAAAGTGTGAGAGTGGTGCTCCAATTGCCTTAGATGCTAGGAGACCCACACTCCTACACTAGAAGGGTCAACTCCGACCAAAGACTGGATCAAGTCCTTGCGGACATTTGTGTGGAAGGAGCACAGTGGAGGAGGGACATACAAGGCAAGCCCTACTAACTTGGTAGGCTTAACCTTAAGCCCGTAGCCCGAGGATGGTTAGAGTTTATCCAACACTCCATCATCCCCACTATTAACCGATCTGAGGTTACCATTAACCGAGCAATAATGATTCATTGCATTATGCTTGGGAATGAGGTGGAAGTAAATGAGATGATACCTCAAGAATTGTACAAGGTGGCTGAAAAGACCTCTACCTAAGCGAGGTTAGCATTCCCATACCTCATATATTTCCTATGCAATTCAACTGAAATTGGCATAGCTGGAGATACCCTCATAGAGATGGACAAGCCCATCACAAAAAGGAAGATAGAGCATGTGAGAGAGCAGGCGCATAGACCACAGCAAGAGCCAGCTCAACCAGTTACACCTGAGATCCCAGAAATGCCTCAGGGAATGCACTTCCCTCCCCATAACTATTGGGATCAACTGAACACATCTTTACGGGAGCTGACCTCTTCTGTGGATCAGCTGAGGATTGAGCACCAAGATCAAGCTGTTATCCTCCAAGAGATAAGGGAAGGTCAGAAGATCATGAGGGAGAAACAGCAGAGACAAAGGCGAGACATAGAGGAGATCAAACGCTCCATTGGGTTCTCCAAAGGGAGCAGCAACCGCCATCACTGAGGTTGTTGAGTCCCTTTATATCTTTATTTGTTTTTGTTTTCATTGTACTTTAATTCATTGTCTGTTTTATATTATAGTGCATGATCATATCTAGTCTTTTATTCTTTTCTAGTTTTATTCTCTTGTTTTGTTTTGGTTATAAGATATCCAATGTATCCCTCACCATGCTTAAAAGAGAAATTTAATCGAAAAGGAATAATAAGATACATAAGTTTTGAGTTATATCATAAGTTATTTCAATTATTTTGATGTGGTGGCCCTGCATTTATCTTCTGAATGTATGAATTAACAGTGCATAATTGATATTGAAGTTAAGTATGTTGGCTCTTGAAGAACAGTGAATTTAGAGAAATATTATTGATTCTTTGAAAAATAAAAAATATTGATTCTTGAAGCAAGAAAAAGCAGCTAAAAGAAAAAAGAAAATAAAAGAAAAATAAAAACCTCAAAGGAAAAAAAAAGAGCAATGATCCAAGGCTTTGAGCATCAATGGTTAGGAGGGTCGAAAATTGGCCTAAAAACTCAATTGAGTTGCAATCCCTAACTAAATTCCTGTGGTGTGAAGGTGTTAAGCAAAAAGCTTAAGACTGAGTAGTTAAAGTCATGATCCAAAAGCAAAAGAGTATGCTTAAGAACTCTGAGAACCACTGTCTGGGAATTTAAGCAAATCTAAATTCGAATTCAAAGGGTTCCCCCAGTTAAGTGCTTGTGGCGTTTATGTAGGTGGTAATATGGGAAAACAAAACGCTTAGAGTCACGGCTAGGCTCAAAAGGTGCAAAGCACCAAAAGAAAAAGTTGTGTTCAAGAATCAAGAAGAACTAAAAGAAGAGAACCAATAATATCATCCGGATTCCAGTTCCAAGGGATGCCAATACTTTTGATCTTCAAGGGAAAGTGAGATGGCAAAACTGTTCAAAAGTAAAGAGCTGATAACCCCATTCAATTATTTGGAACTAAGCTTCATTGACAACTCTGAGACTTATTGTATCTTTCTCTTCTCTTTAGTCCTGCTTTGTTTTTGGTTGCTTGAGGACAAGCAACAGTTTAAGTTTAGTATTCTGATGAGCTGATATTTTATACACTTTTTGGCACTATTTTCTCAGTGTTTTTAGTATATTTTGTTAAGTTTTATTATGTTTTAGTAAGTTTTAGTGCAAAAATTACTTTTTGGATACTACTTTGAGTTTTTGTGGTTTTTCTATGATTTTAGGTGATTTTTGGGTGAATTTGGCAAGTTTTGGTAAAGTCTGATTCAGAGGCACAGAAAAGATAGCAGATGTTGTTAGATCCTGACCTCCGTGCATTTAAACAAGCATTTCGAGAGTTACAGAGGTCCAATTGATGTGCTCTCAATGGAGTTGGAAAGCTAACTTTCAGATCTCCAGCAATATATAATAGTCTATACCTTTCTTTGAAAATGACTGCCCAAACTGGGCGTTCCCCCTTTCTGGCGTTCAACGCCCCAAAAGGACCAAGGCCAGCGTTGAACGTCCAAGACTGGCATTCAATGCCACCAAGGGAGCATCAAGGCAGCATGGACACCCCCTAGTGGGCGTTCAATGCCTACTCCTCCAAATTGGACGCCAAGCTCAACCCAAACACTCACCAAGTGGGCCCACAAGTAGATTTTCGCACCTTTAGCTTAGACTATTTCATTTTTGTAATTTCTAATTATTATTAATTTCTTTTTAGGTCTAGTTATTAGTATAAATAGAAGGAAGATCACCTCTGTTAGGGACTTTTTGATCTTCAGCTTCTCAGAACTGATCTTTTCTGTAAAGTATGAGTAGCTAAACCTCCTAGGTTAAGGATAGGAGCTCTACTCATTCCTATGGATTAATATTATTACTTTTCTACTTTAATATATGTTTGATTCTATTATATGGTGTATTTTCATTCTTTATCTTTATGAATCTAGGGTGAAATGACAGTATGACCCCTTATTCTACATGAATTCTTTACGAGTCCTGACCCGGATAGTATTAAGCTATAGCTTGAGAGTACATCACAGGTTCCAACAAGTTACTTGGGCTAATTGGGATATGTGACATAAAATCTCGTTATTCAGGGGTAATTGAGGTTCCTGTGGCTCCAAGGCTAGAATCATAGATCTTCATTTTCACTCATCTGAGATATTACTTGGACGATCCGGTGCACTTGCCGATTCAATTGTGCGAGTTTTATTTTCACGCCCCAATTTGTTACTAAATCAGTACTTAAAATATTTAGTTGTTGACCAAAATATCTTTAAAAGATGTTATTGATAAAATAATTTTTAAATAATTTGAAAATACGATTAAAAAAAATCAATAAATAGTATATTTTTTGTAAATAATAAGAAAACTTCTGTTAATTAGATCTAAATTTTTGTGACAATATTTGAATAAATATTTAGAAAGTACACAAAAAAATTTGAAATAAAATTTAAGCTTTAGATTTTTTTATTTTTCAAAAAGATATAGTCATTCACGATAAAAATTTTTTAAAAAAATTCACTTGATAAAAAATTACTAAATTTTAAAGAAAAAAATATCTTATTTTTCTAATAATGTTTGAAAAATTTTAAATCAAAATTTGATCTCTAAAATCATTTTTTAGAATATGTATTTAATATTTAATTTTTTATCCTAATTTTAACTTTTTCAATAACTTATTTGTCATTAATATTTTTTGGAATTTGTTTTGTGAGCGATACTAACTTTTGGTTACTATTTTGATAATTTACTCTATATAAATAGTTATATAAATTATACTTACGTTATTTGATCTAATTTGTGGCTTTTTAGCGACTTAACTTTAAGCTTTAAAGTTATACATGATTCTTAATGAGGCAAGCTTTATTTGAGTTGTATCCATTTTTTGTTAACCGAACAAGAATTTAGCAGACTCAACTAAGTTCAGCTCAATTCTATCATAATACAAACAAATATATAGTTATATACAATGTATTTCCTTGGCGTATAGACTTAAAACAGCACCAATTGTGTAAATATGAAATGGTATATTCTTCTTTTGCTCGTGAAAATGCTCAATAATTATGAGACAGTTAGACCTTACAAGTTCAATTATTACAGCTTCTACCTAGTTATTGGTATTCATAAACTATAATAATACCCACGGACTGATCGCTTTGTTAAACTAAGCCACTTGCCAATCATTAAGGAAAATTACCTTATATTATATTAATCACTTCCGTCGTTTCCTTCATTTATAATTTAATACTATGTAGTGTAAAATAATAATTTTAAAATGATATAATTTTAAGAATTTAATATTAGAATTGAGATTGAATGACTCTAACTCAACTTAAAAAAAACTAGTTCATATAAAGTAATAAATTGGATGCTTTACATTTATAAATTCTAACAATTTTATTTTTAATAGATGTAGGACGTAAATATAACCCATTCACATACATTTAGGAATGATTGTCCGAAACGTCAATATTTGTAGACCAATGCATAATTCAATATCATTAGATAGGTTCTAATATTATGTTAGAATTGAGATTGAGTAAGCAAAAAGCTAACTAATAAAATAAGATTTGTCTCACTTTTTTTTAAACAAGTGAGTTTAACATAATAAGGTGAACAACAAAAAATAAAATACAAATAACAAAACAACTTAAACTATTATTATTTCTGGCATTGCTAACAACAACAATCAATATCTAAACTAAATCATTCCTTCTAGCTCATGAACGATTTGTATATGATCTCCACCATACCTGCTGATGCTTTGTTTTAGAAAGGAATGTCTCATATTTATAAATATTTTAAAAATTTTATTTTTAAGATATAATATTTATATTTTAGATATATTCATAACAAAGTCTAGAAAATCTAAAGAAAAAGGTAAGAATATATACTAAATAAAATAAAGTCGATACAATTATAAAAATTATCATGTCTTTTAAAATAATTAACTAAAACTAACAAGAGATTAAGAAAAATAGTATAAATAGAAAAGCTAATAATATTATTGGAATTATTCTGGTAGCAGCAGCCGCTACCGTTTCATGCAATGCCTCAGCCATAGTGGTTATCATAGCGATAAACACATCCATATCTTGTACTGGGTCTTTATTAGGAGTTTCTCCCCGAGTACTTCGTCTCTTCTCAGCCATCAATGTCTTATTCACACCAAACAATTAACATTGAGATGATCCATCTTAATATCTTAAGCACATATATTTTCAAAATGAATGTTCACAGACAATCATGCAACCAATATCACAAAGATATCCTATCAACATAAAACACACAAGCAGAGTATACAATAGAGCATGATTCAGTTCAATCTCCAAATTCTACTTTAGAACAAATTGTTCTAATACCACATTGTAACAACCTAACTCCTAGTATGTTATGCTACAAAGTAAACTGCTACCAATCTATTCTCCTATAAATGCTAACTCTTTATTAATAATACATACGAGTCTGAATCATCATCAGAAACGTGAACATATTTTCAGGGTAAAATATTTTTTTCTTAACACACAAAAAATAACGATCATACACAAAAAAATTAAATAATAGAAAAAAAAAGAAAAATAAACATAATTCACAAAATAGTAGCGTAGGCCTCATACGTAAATTAAGTGTACATCCATCATTTATGTTAGTCTGTTGACCCACATATACAGTATCTCTAGTAGCAACTACATAATAGTTATGTCAATATATGTACGTGCGACATCTTAGGTACTAGCTCATACAATAAGTTCCTAACCTGAAACCTAGGCTAGTCTAACCTCTATGTATACCTAACCTCTCTAAAACTACAAAAAAGAGGGGAAGACACTCTAGATCCTCAAAAAATTTGAGCCGAGCTTAATGTCCTCAAAATACAAAATACGAAATGCCGACTTCACCTCTAAATCGGGATCACACCTTATCATTGAGTAAATCCCCTAGACTCTAACTCCTATCTCCATGTCTACATTGGGATCTAGTCCTCCCCTTACTGCTAGTTGTGCCTTCCAGTCTGAATCCTCCTTGGGATCTTCCTTCTTCGATGAGTTGATATCATTGTCATCCACAAATATAAGGTTGTTACCATAAACGGGTGCAAATGCTTCTCCTATCGGTCTGAACTGAACTATCAATTGATCGGCTAGATATAGCGGGAGCTCATGTACGTGTGGAATGTCTATGGCAGGTGGTGGCTTAGGGTGGTACTCCCCAGACTCAGGATGGTAATCACCATTGAAATCAGGCTCATGTGTCACCTGATTTAGTGATTCAGGAGAAAAAGGGTGTTATGGATCACCTACATGTAATGCTAATATAGAAAAATCATATGGCATAAGTCTGGACTAAATAAGGAGTGGAAAAAGGGTCTGTCCTACAGAATGTGCATATGCATATGAAGCTCTCCCCAAATAAAGATGTTTTCCAAATTTGGGTCCTTGTATGTGAATAGCTCTAACATCTCATAAAATATGACCCTCTCTCCCGTCTCCATCTGCGAGAAAGGAAAAAGGAGGGGTGTGAATATAAGATTTCTAGCAGGGTGTCACAAAAGGGTAGGGATTTAGAGTTAGTTTGAAAGGTTGTATTATTAACATTTAGTCAAACATTTATCTTTTATAACCTTTAGTTATTCATTTTTCTTTCACAACATCCAAGCATTAAATGTAACAATCACATTCAAACACACATGATATACAGAAAACAAAAAATATATATATGCTACAAACAAATATGATGCATGTTTATTTCTATGAAGGCCATGACTTCATAGGCCGATTAACTACTCGCAACCAGATATTATTTGAGTACAAGTCTCAAATACGGCTTCCCAAATACATCAATCGCATATGTCGTATAGCCTAAGCCACATCAATTGAAATTTAGTTTACGCTATGTCATATGGTCCAAGCCATATAAGTTGACATTCAGTTTGCGGTATAAATATGCGTACATCTGGAAAACAGTTTATCAATCTATAGACATCTCCAAGTACAGTCAGCACTGGACAAGCGGAACAAGAATTTTCAATCTTGCTAGACATACAGTCATCCAGTTCTCATTTACTATGCTTGATTCTTTTCTTAGTTCTCAGTTTATCCTTTTATCAATTATCTTTATCTTTTTCAACTATCAGTTAATCTTTTTTCAATTCCACACATTTATCTTAAATCATTTATGTAAAAGACCTCTAGGTCCTTAGTTAAAATTATTATTTTGTCCTTTTTACTTAAATTACCATTTTATCCTTTTTTGTTCAAATTACCGTTTTATGTGTAGTTTTTTTTTAAACTATCATTATATCCCTAGTCTTTCCTTAAAATTACTTGTGTTTCCAATTTTTATAAAATTATCATCTTGTCCCTGAGCTTTTATAAATTACTATCTTATCCCTAAATTTTTATAAAATTATCATTTTTTCGCTGAATTTTTATAAAATTATCATTTTACTCTAATGACCCAAAAGATCATTTTGCCCTCAATATTTTATTAAAAAGCCACTTTACTCCTTGTGCCTCCTAATTACTATTTTAACAACGAAGATTTTATTGAATGCTTATATTACCCCTAAATTTTATTCTAATTATATTTTTGTCTTAAATTTTTTTAAAAAAGATCTTTTTACTCTTAATACTTTTTTATTTCATATTTTTCATTTCTTTTAAGCCCTCGGCTGATTTTACCTCCTTTTTAACCCTCTTAACTTTCTCTTTTAAGTTTTTTTTTTCTTTTTCACATTAAATATTTTAATGCTTATCTTAAAACCTCCTTATGTATCTTTTTAAGCTTTTCTTCCTTATATTTCACTATTTTATTTTTCTTTTAGAAAAGTTCTTAAACAAATTCAATCAATAAGCTTTTTCTTAGTATATGGTTCGACCATGCACTTACAAATCCATAATCATATATAAGAATTTCCAAAAATATTTTACTCGAACATTCAATTTCATCAAACAACAACTAAAATCATCAATCAAATATCAAAACATTAATACATCTTTTGGGTTAATCTAACTTTTATCTTAGTTCTAAATTTGTTAATCTCTCTCTCTCTTGGAGCTTTTAGCACCACCTCCTTTCCTAAACTTCATTCAAAATAATTTTTAATACAAAGAAGCCCTTAAGAACAAATTTGATCATGAAGAAAGAGAGAGTTTTATTGACCTTTGAGCTTAAGATTAGTAGCTTTGTACTCTTTAGGATACCTAAAACAAGATTTATACAAGGAATAGAACAAAACATGATTACTTCTTTTGGTGCACTTTAGTCCAAACCTTCTTTAAGAAAAAAGAATCAATCTTTTTCACCTTTCAAGCTAGAAAATAATGATTTCTTGCTCCTTGAGACCTTTAGATAGGATTATCTAAGCAAGAACATCAAGAATATGAAGTTTTCTCCATAAGTACAAAGTCACCAGAACTTTAAAGAGGGAGAAATTTGTACAAGGACGAAAAGGAAGACAAGAGAAAGATTTTAATTGCTTTAGAATTTTGATGAGAGTTTTTCTTCCTTTTGCTAGCCAAGCTTAAAAGTTCTTTCAATGGAGGTGTGTGCTTTCAATTTCTCTCTTGGTTTCTTGGTTTCACATTGGAAAAGAGGGAGAAAAGTGAAGTAGGAGGTGGAGATTAAGGGAGGGCCGTGGCATTATAAAGGAGGAGAGATAGGGAAGGTGCTTGATTAAAATAAGATATGGAGATAATCACCAAAGCTAGATATTATTGATTATATGTTTTTACTTCATCAGAACATACATACATATATATATATATATATATATATATATATATATATATATATATATATATATATATATATATATATAAAAGCTACCAGTATATATGACATTTCATAGTTATTTCTAGTATTAAGTATTTTTAAAGTATTCTAATACAGTTAAGTTAATCAGACAGTACCAGCATTAATTTTACCCGTTAAATTTAGACTTGATTATTATATTATTAAATTTACCTCAAGGTTGACTTTTGAGGTGTTTGGCTTGACCAAATAATAGTAAAATATTATTATACTATTTTTTCTCTTGAGATTAAAGTCCAGCTCATCAAACAGAGTTTAACCGTTTCACTCGTATTTTTCAAATTTTTAGCATATAAAACCTGAAAAGTCAGTTCATTGCGATACTAGGTAAAAGTTAATTCAATGTGAAGCTTAGCTTACTGTAACCCTAGGTGAAAAGTTAGTTTACCATAAAACTAGGTTGTTACATGAAAAATTATCATCAGATTCATATTTTTGCTAAAACACCTGACGGTAACAAACGACGTGTAATATATTTAAATTGGCGTACCTTTAGCATTGGATTTTACGATAGTAATTTGCAACGATAATCCATTTTGATAGAATGCACCATTTCATTTGATGAAACCAGCATTATTATCGGATTTTTCCATCTGAATAAAATCCGATGGTAATTTAAATACTTAAGGTTCTTGGTGAACCCCTTGTCACTATTCTTTAAAACTCTCTCTCTCTCCCTCTCTCTCTCTCACTTGCAACCACTGTTGCTGCCGTTCCAACATTCACTGTCGTTCTCGCACTAACATTCTCTGTCATTTGCTATTGCCTTTCTCGTCGTCATAGGTGTTATCGTGAGTAGATTCGGTCAATGTTGTATCTCTCTGTATATGCGCACGCGAGCATTGAGTTTTTATTTTATTTTTATTTTATATTATTTATTGAAAATCCTAACCCTTGTTAGCCACCGGATCCGTTACCGCCGCACCCCTGTTCCATCACCATCACCGTACTTGAACCACTACCACTGCATCATTGTTATTTTTATATATGTATTTCTACAAATTTAATTAATTTATTTCTTCAATGGAATTAATCAAAATTATTTTTAAATGTGTGTGTATTCTCTTATTTTAATTACATTGCAATTATATTTCGTTTCATCTGATAAAATTTTATTTACTTTAGAATATGTTATTTTAAGAGTTTTAATAAATTTAAGGTAATTAGCATTATTTATTTTCAATATGTTAATTTTAATCAAAATTTAAAATAATTTTTATGTATATTTATGTTTTGAATTTTTACATAGTTATTAGAGTTATGATTTTTTTTTTCATTTAATAAAAATTTAGTTATTTTAGATTGTGTTATTTTATGGGGTTATAATAAGATTTAAGGTAATTAGGATTATTTAGCTAGGTTTAATGTTACTTTGTTTAATTAGTGAAGTTATTAACTTAAATTTTTTTTAAGATTTTTTTTGGTGTAGTTTTAATTATGGGTTGTTCATGCAGTTACATTTAATTTTGTAGGTTTATTTGTGTAGTACTCAAATTAGTTCTCCATCTCTCAAGATATTAAATTGTTTAAATTTTATATTGGACTTAATTTTTCTATGATAAAGTTTTAGGATGAAAGTGAGAGAATGTTATTTAATGGTGCTTTCTTGAAATTTTTGTTTGCTAAAAAATTATAGAATAATAAGGGAATGCATTCTAGAATTTGATATTTGTTTGAACGCATCTTTGTTTTATTTATGCTTGCAATTATTTACTTTGTGAAAATTGAGATTTTTAAATTTAGTGGAGTACTCTGAATTGAATTAAGAAAATATTCTACTAAATTTTGATCAACATTGTTTAAAGACATTTATTGAATTATGTATATGTTGTTGAATTTGTTTGGTTTATAAAAATTGAAAGTTATATTTGATGGATGTGTCTAATTATAGCTAAAATTCTACCAATTTTTTTTTTAAAATTAATAATTTAAGTGGTGTTCTTGATTGAATTTTAGGTTGTTTGTGATAAAATAATTTTGAGTCATCATTTTATGAATGTATGATAAGGATAACAGTAAACGAGGGGATTAAAACCTGAGTTTTTTAAGGGTGTTGATTAATCTGTTGCATATGTGTTCAACATAAAACTTTTTAAGTCTCAAAGGGTATCTAGATGTCCATGTTATAAGTGTCAACTAACTAAATGGTTAGGAGTTTCAAATATAATTCTTCACTTTATCGTAACGAGTTCAAGGATGGGTATTGGGTGTAAACTGAAGACGGAGAAGTTGATGAGAAGAAAATCAATTGATCTGCACTGATTGCCAATAAGTTTGAGGGCCAGTCAAGAAGGGTGAACTTGGTTAGAGAAGTGAACATAGAAGAGGTAAATTTGGAAGGTAACTAAGAGAGATACAATGAGATAGTATTTGATGCAATCAATGTTAATGTTATCGAAAAAGTTGAAAAAGAGTCTAACCCAAAAACAAAGAGATTTTATGATTTGTTAGAATCTACTGCACAACCACTGTTTGAAGGGTATATTCACTCAAAATTGTGTGTCTGTGTTAGAATGATGAGTATTAAGTCTACGTCAGATCACACCAAGCATTGTTGTCAAACTTATGAGTTAACTTATAAACTCGTAGGTAGTGAAATCAAGTTAACTCGAACACAAACTCGGTCTTAACTAAACTCAACCTAAACTCGAAAGCCGAGGTGCGAGTTAGCGAGTTTAAATTGTTGCCTAGTTTTGACTAAAAATGACATCATTTAGCCCCAAAAAAGAGAGAAAAGCGTTTTTTCACTAGGGTTTTTGTCCAGAACACTCACTCCTTTCCCCTCTCACTCTCTGCACTGTTTCTAAGTCTCTTTAGTCACAAATCTCATGCTCTCTATGTTCTTCTATCGTCTGCCATTCACCCTCGTGCTACTGTCTGACATGCTATTTTTGTTCACCTGCTTCTCCTAGCATTGTTCTACTCACTCTCCCTCTCTTTTTCTTTTGCTCTATGTTGTGTTTTGCCTCACGCATTTGCTTCCTGCCGTTCTCACTTCTCTGCTATTCTCCTACTTTTTCTACCTCTGCTGTGTTCGCGCGCTTTATCTCTGTCTCTTTGTATCTCTACTTTGCTTTGCTTCACGCCTCCAAGCTCTGCTCTGCCCAACTGCCTCCATTTTCTATCGCAACTGACTGCTTAACCATCATTTTCTTTAATTGTGTTGTTCGGTCGCTATATTCAAGCTTCTAATTTGTAGCAGCTGCCACTAGCTAGTAAGTATACAAGTTGGTAAAGTATTAAAAAGTTTGTTACAAGTATTTTTTTTAAATATTATTACTTTTAGCTTTATTGGATTAGGCTATTGAAGATTTGGAGATTTAGATTTTATAAGTATTACAATTTATAATTTATTGTAGTATTAAATGTTAGTATTAGTAATTGGATTATTTGATTTTGTTTATGCAGGGATAGAATGATTGAGAATGTTGGTTCAAGACAGCATTATCAATTGCTAGTATTTCTCCTATTTCTATGTTGTACTTATTGTATAGTTGTGAAGGATTTGAATTACTATTTATTATAATTTGTACTTTTATTTTAGTTTATTATGTGTTTTATAGTTGAAATTGTTAATTTTAATGTTTAAATTTAAGAAAAAAAAATATATATTATATATGATATATATTTATATTTTAAAGAATTTATAACATATAAATTCATACGAATTTATAAGTTGAGTCTATGAGTAAAATTTAAGTTAGTTCTACAAGTTTACTTAGACTCGTGAGTTTGTTAACCTTGCATCCAAGAGTCTTTTAATAAGTGGACCACCCTTTGTAATGAATTAGTACCAGTCAGAACTATTAGCATACTTCAAAATCATTATGAGATAAAGAAGCTAATTTCGAAACTAAATCTAAATTTGATGAAAATTGATTGTTGCATAAATGATTGCATGTTGTATTACAAGAGAGATGTAAACCTTATTGCTTGCAAATTTTTCATGATACACTGATATATCAGGCAGAGAGAGAAATGATTAGTAAATGGAAATTACAGAAAATTCTAGTCAAAAGGATGTACTACTTGTCTTTAATCTCTAAGCTAAAAAGATTGTATGTCTCGATGAGTTCGGCCCCTCAAATGATATGGCATAGTAACAACAAAAGACCATAACCTAGATTACCGACACAGCAGGACTAAGGAGACGATGACAACGACGACGATTATCAAGACCCATAATCATTAGGATTTTTTTTTTATTTGTTTAACAACAATTATCATTTATCTCTTTGTTATGTCATATTATAGTTGACTATTTTGATTAAAAATAATATTTTATTTTTATCAATTCGGATTTGAATATTAATTCTTGACATATTATTATGATATATCAGGTTATAATAGTGTTCTATATAGCCTATTTAAATAATAATAAAAAATTAAAATTCATTATTACGATTGAATTTATCGACGTGTAAATATTTTAATATGAATTAATTTATTTTTTAAATAATATTTTTAAATTATATATACCCGTTGCGTTTATCATGAGACAAATCCGACAGCAATAAACACGTGAAAAAAAATTACATAATTAAATTCTTAAATGGTTGTTTAAAACCGCGATTTACATGTTAAAAAAATTGTAACAATTCCGTTTAGAAAAATGCATAATTAAATAATTTTTTATTAAATTTCATTCAAGTAAAAAATCCTTATTTTTTATCTTTATTTTTCAAAAAATTAGAATTTAAAATTTAAAATTCAAATAAAAATTAATTTAAAAAAAATTAACTAATACTTTTAGTTATTCAATTATCGTTTTAAATGTAATCACGCATGTATCAAACCAAAGTAGAAAGACGACAAAGCACCTTCTATTTTAGTGATGTGATGCGTAACACAACGGTTTGATTTCGACCACCAGTTCCAAAAGAGTTGCGCCAAGACTTGGATTCAATATAGATGCATCACTTGTCCAAATGTCACACCATTTATCTGCTTGCGCTTGTTTCTTCTCATAATCAATTATTGTTGTAGAAAACCTTATAGATTATTCCTATGAATCTGTCCTCGATATGTGCAATTGAATCCTAGATTTCTGTGAATAGTCAACTACTATATGTGTGTACTACGCATTTGCAAACTTGATTTCATTGGACACTGAAACTGTGGCTACAAGTGAAGTGAGTGATTTTGATGGACCTCAAATCCTTCTCTTCCATTTCCCTGTCCTCTTCTGAGGTTGCTCTTCTTGCAAGATCGTCTTCCTATTCTTACAATGCTTTTAGGCACAAATTTGGTGTTAGACTTTCCAAGTCTCCAAGAGGTAACCCCAAACTTTTTTCTTACTGCATTTTCATTGTTTTTCTTCATTGAATGGTAGTGTGAGCTTTTCTTCTAATGATGAACTGCTATTTGATTTATTCTTAATTTTTTGCTAAATAATGTGTGTGCCCTTTCTTTTGTTTCTTTTTTACTGCCTAACTATAAAAGATGTTACCAAATACCGAATTAAAAAAAAAAAACCGAAGAAGTTATTATTATTTTCTTGGGTTTAATAACTGTGTTCTCTCATCTTGGATTTCAGTTGTTAGGGCTTATGGTGGTCCTGAGAACCATTACTTGGCAAATAAAGCTATCATAAGCTTAGCTGGTGGTGCAAATAATGTTGCAGCAGAAACAAGTTTTCACAGTTCTAATGGATTAAACGGTTCAACTTGGAGCCTTTTCAGAAGAAATCTGAAAGTACTTGAAGCCTATGATGATGAGTATGGTGGAGTTGTCATTGATCCAGATAGGTTGCCAACCAATCCGTCTGTTTTCGCTCTTGCCCTGAATTTGTCTCTTTCACATTGGAAAAAGATGGTAAATCCTCTGCTCAATTACTGATCCTCAGTTACAAGAACTGTATGCAAGTTGAGGAGACAAGCAACCTAGAACTTTAGGTTGTATTTGCGAGTTAGAGTTTCAGAGGGAAAGGTCTGAAGAGTAAAATGACTTTGCTTTATTCTTCAAACCTGTCCCTTTCTTCCATTTTCTGGAACAACAAAACTCGCAAACACCACTTTGGAATAGGGTGTGAGTTCAAATCCTAGGGTGGAGATTCTTCTTAAACTTGAAAAATAAGTAAACATATCTCATGGTCTTAAAATAAGTAGATGGAGCAACAAGTACTAAAATATTCACTGATTTTTGGTGTCAGAGTTTGCTATATCTGATTAGAAAAGTAGTTTCCATGGAAAATCTCACTTTAGCATCATGCTCTTCACAAACCACACTGACTTATGAGGATTTGCAGGGAAAGAAGGGGATTTGGCTTAAGTTGCCTATTGAGAAATCTGACCTTGTTCCAGTTTCTATCAAGGTAATTTAACTTTTCACATGTTAATATGAATGAAGAATTAAAGATTACTAGTGACTAGACAGAAAAATCGTGTAATTTCTCTGCTTGTCCCTAATTATTGGATGGACAGAAAATCAACAAGTTTTAAAACCTTTCCCTCTCTGTATTTCTATGAGTAACTAACATTGGTCTCAGGAAGGCTTTCAATACCACCACGCAGAGCCGGGATATGTGATGTTAACTTACTGGATTCCTGAAGGACCTTGCATGCTTCCGGCCAACGCGTCGCATCTAGTAGGAGTTGGGGGATTTGTCATCAATGAAAACAACGAGGTATGATTGCTCCTATTACCAATCAAGCTCATTTGAAAAGTTACTACATGTTCTGAAATTTCTATATCAATTCATAAATTTGTAAGGTGCTTGTAGTGCAAGAAAAACATTGCTCTCCTGAAATCCTTGGTCTTTGGAAGATTCCAACCGGATTCATTCTCGAGGTATACATAATTTTATAGCCGCACTCATCAATCTTCACAAATCATTTAAGAAGAAAGAGACAATGAACCAATTGAGATGGTATTGAGTTATACTGAAACTTGAATTCTTTACCACTTATCTGAAATACCAGGCAGAGGAGATATACACAGGAGCCATAAGAGAAGTGAAGGAAGAAACCGGCGTAAGTTCATGAACTTCGAAATATTCATTAACTCGTGTCGTGTACTATTTATCAATTGCAAAAACCGAGGGCTTACCTTTAATACTGGTGCTTTAAACTACAGATTGATACAGAGTTTATAGAAGTCATAGCATTCAGGTAACAACAACATTCATACTTGCAGTTATGCAATCAAGAAGTTGAAATATTTTTTATAAAATTGTGTAAATTGCAAGGAATTAGGATATATGTTTATAGATTGGTGCTGAATTTAGTGCTTTTGATCCATTACGGTTGCAATTTTCTTTGTGACTGATAGATTTAATCATCAACCGCAGGCATGCGCATAATGTGGCTTTCGATAAATCAGATCTGTTCTTCATCTGCATGCTAAGAGCCCTATCGTCCAAGATTGTTGTCGATGATCATGAAATTGAAGCTGCAAAGGTTTGATATTTACTCATTAGAGACAGTTAAGGAAAACTATATACCATAAAGTTAGTTCAATGAATGGAATCTCATAATCCTAATCTTTTTTCTTCTGAAATATTTATTAGATGACCTATTAGGAATACAATATTGGTGCATGCCACAGTAACTTAAATTGGAGGTGGCTGCTTCTTTTAAGTTCCTATTTGAGTTGAGGATTTCCAACAACTTTGATGTGATATATGTGTGCAGTGGATGCCCCTGGTAGATTTTGTGAAGCAACCACTAATCCAAGAAGATTCCATGTTCAAACAGATCATAGACATCTTCGTCGCCCGTCTCAGCAAGCGTTACTGCGGCCTTTCGACTCACCAAGTAGTTTCAAAGTTTGATGGCAGGGTCTCTTCCCTGTACTATAATGTTATAGACAATGATGAAGATATCAACTGTGTAGGAAATTAAGCCAAGGATCTCAAAAAACTTCAAAGGAAGAAAGCAAGAACCGTTCAACAAGTTCTCAAATAACTGCAACAGGCTGAAAGTTGAGCTAACTATTGCACCTTTCATCAGATATAGAATCTGATATATGCCCGATGTAATAATATAAGTGCAATGTTATTTCGAATGTATATAGATATCTTAAATAACAATGTATCCTACTATATTGTAAATAGAAGAGCCACGATATTTATGGGCCTTCAATATAATCATCCGTGGAATTAAAACATCATTGTATATTTGAAGGTTAACATATTAAACTGAAGTTGCAGAACTTTTTTCTTCAGCAATGCTATGTGTATAGCTACATTTTATTTAGACCAATTATGGTAGCATTCAAGTTATTTTCTGTTTCAACATAGTTCTAAGAAAAACCGGTAGTAAATCTGTTCAAAATATTTGATTATTGAGTGGGTGTTTGGATTACAGTTTACAAATGGGAGTTTGAATAAAATTGATTTTGCAAACTTTGATTTTAATGAAAAGTAAGTTTGTGTTAAGTGATTTATGTTTGACAATATTTATATTAAAATGGATTATAGTAAAATAAATATTGTTTGCATTACACTACTCAAAATCACTTTTAGATACAAAATTATTAAAATAGATATCAATTTAAATAATTTTTGTATATTATTTTATCATTTTAATTTAGATATTTGAATAGATCTTATTAATTAATTCTATAATAAAATTAATATTTTTACACTAAAATAAAAATAATATATAAAAATTGGCAAAATATACTTTTAATTAAAACTAACAAAATATAAATTTTAGATAGTACTAAGAATAATAAAAAAATTAAATATTTACCTTGGTAGTAATTGAAATAAATCAAAAAATTTTTTATGATATTTTTTATATAGTTATTTTTAATACTCTTAGTACTCTTTTTTAATATGCTATAATCTTTTATTATTATTATTTACAATTAATTTTTTTGTTTAATTTACTTTTTTAATAGGATCAATAAATTATATTATAAAAAATAATAAAAATAATACAAAAAAATTACAATTATAAAAATGTATAATAGCAAACAAAATAATTAATAAAAAAATAATAAATAATAGAAAAAGATAGTTCATATAAACAAAAATAATATAAATAATACAATTGTATGCATAAAAGATAAAGTTGGTAAAAGATAAATAAAGATTGAGTATTAATTGTTAAAAATTCGTTGGTGAAACGCAGAAACTTAAAATTGTTGCTTCTTAAAAACGTGGTTTTGAATCCAAAATCACTTCTACGTTTATGAATAAAAAATTTACCAAACCAAAAATTGAAAGCTTTAAAGATGTCTAAACGTACTTCTTCTTTTTGAACGCGTTTGCCAAACACATCCTGAATCATTAGTTCAATTTTTTTAGTGACGAATCATTAGTTCAATTAATATATTACTGGTTTAACCTTTGACCCAATCATAATTAAAAATATATAAAATTATAAAAAACATAAAATTAAAATTTATCACGCATATTTTGTTGAATAATTATATAAAAATTAATTAATTTAATATATAAAAATAAATTTTAAGCTTATGTATGTATTATATTGAAACAAAAATTAATATAAAAATATTAGTTTTATTCATGTTTAAAAAAGTGTTTGGTATAACAATTAAAATTTAATTTATCAGATTTGTTCAATAGTAACTAGGTCTAGTGGAGGGTTAGCCTTTAAAAGAGAACAAAAACTTCAAGTTAGCGACTATCTACGAGTAAAATGGAAAAGATACTTGCAAAAAACGGTGACGCCCAAGTTAATCGACGTCAGAAAGGTATAAAAATCAAGAAAAAGCAGCATAATTTAAGACTTCTCTTTATATTCATAGTGTATCCAAGAAAGTATAGGAGGGATCGTTACCAAATTTACACCTTATTTGGTAGAATTTTTCATGGATTCAAATCGGGCATCACGTGGCCCAATTGTATCCCAAAAAGAGTGCATTTGGGCTAAAAGGTACCTTTGGCTAGTCTAAATACTAGATCGTAGAATTTCTTCTACTTGAGCTTTGATACTAGTAAGTATTTTAAGTATTGTATTCCAATATGATAGGATTGTTTCAAAATTGTATGCCTTACATGTGAACATTAGGGGAGATATTCTACCTGCTACACTTACCCTCGTGGCATCGTGTGAGTGATGAGGGTTTAATCGTGATACAATTCTTAGGAGGAGGGTTGATGGGGAATCATCCACGTCTCTTCAAAGCAATGGTTTTACTGACGTGGCACGTCTGTTTCCTTGCCCCCTACTTAGTAAAGCATGCTTAGGATGCCGCCTCTTTCTCATTTTCAATGTTCAATTAGCATATTCTCTAGAAGAAGAAAAAAAGAAAAAAGTGTTGAACTTGCTCATCTTCTTTGTTCATCTTCCATTTTTTATTCAGGCAAACACTTTGTTCATATTTTATGATTTTAAGTATTTCTTTCTTATCATGTCGGTCTCTTATTATTCTCATTGCCACATCCTCCTTCTTTTACAAAGCATCTCAACAATGAGAATGTCACTCTGTTAGTTGTGGTTGTTTCCCCTTTTAGAGTCTTCGTTTAGTGTTTTTCTTTTTCTTTATGTGCTTAGGGGTGGCGTAATCGTGCTGGTTTCCTTATGTAGTAGGTAATCATTGGCTGCTTAGACTTTGCATGCATCTTTTAAACATTTTTTTTTGTTGTGGAAGAGTCACCAAAGAGGTGGTTATTTCTTTTGGCAATTATTTTCAATGTAGGTTTATAAAAAGATATAGAAAACTTCGAAAAAGTTTGCCAAAATATTAGGAAAGTTGTATCGTCTTTTCAAAGAGGTGAAAAGTTCTATGGTTAGGTGTACCTAGACATTTTTAGGAGTATGAATACATGTTGACCTTGATCATGGTAGAATTATAACATCCTACCACACAAAGTCTTATGCTATAGTCGTAAGTCAGAGGTGAAAAGGTATTACGACTTCTAAAAATGAAAAAATACATACTTAGTATTTGAAAGAATATAATTTAACTAGAGCTTGTGAAGAAAGATAACAGAACGATAATCTCATCACACTCGAAACGTCGACGATATAAACCTTTGGTATATAGAAATGAAAGATATATATATATATATATATATATGCGGAATTTTTAGATCCACAAAGTAACTGGCAAGTGCACTGAGTCGTACCAAGTAGTATCTCAGGTGAATGAGGGTCGATCCCACGAGAATTGATGGACTGAGCAATAATGGTCGAATGATTCCTTAGTTAGGCAAGCAGAAAGTGATGTTTTGGGATTCAAAAAGAATTAAATAGTAATTCAAAGAATAAGAAAGCAAACAATGGATTTGATGTAAAATATATGAGAGAAAGTAGTTAAGGTATTGGAGATGTTTATTGTTTCGAATTAAGTTTTCTTACCAATTAATTTAATCATGTAAAATTCATTTCTTGGCAAATTGTCAGTGACTAAAGCCTAATGTCTTAGTGATTTAGTCTCCTCTAACTTAGTTAACTGTCAATGTCTTGGTCACTTAATTTTGATGAGAGGATTAAGTTCAATTCTAGTTTATCCAGATATAAAAGGATTATATGTCACGTATCCTGTTAAGTCCAAGTAATTAGCAATTTAGGAAGAATTTACTTTCAAGCTGTTGTTCAAGTGAGACAACTCTTCCAAGAATCACAAGAACGCATATAGAATAACGATTATTCTTCTGATCTACCCAGATTCATAAAATGAAGAACAAAAGTAATCCTTAAAACTGAATCAATACATTAATTAAAATAGAAGAATAATAATCTTAATCCATAGTAATAAATAGAGCTCCTGACCTTAACCAAGGAGGTTTAGTTGCTCATACTTCAAAGAGAAAACTAGGGTTCAGAAAATGTGAAAGTGCAGAAGAAAGAAGATCCTCCGAAGGGTTGAATCTTTTCCCTTTTATATCTAACCTCATTTGATTTAAAACTAAAATAAAATAATAAATTCTAAACTTAAAAGATATTGTTTATAAATAAAAATAACCAAAAAGAGATAAAATACAATAATTAAAAGCCAAATCTAGCTAAAGATGCTTCTTTGGGTGAGGTTGACCTGCACTTCTAGCGTTCAGCACCAGACGAGGCAGTGAGTTCCCATTCAATTCTGTCTTCCTGGCGCTAAACGCCAGGATCGGCGTTTAGCGCTTTTTGAGGCAGTGTTTCCAGAAGAAAAGTATAGACTATTATGTATTGTTGGAAAGCTCAAGTAGTTGGCTTTCTAACAATGATGAAACTGTGTCAATGGGACCTCTATGGCTCAAGTTATGCTTGTTGGAGTGCGAAGAGGTCAGGGTTGACAGCATCCACTTTCTTCCTTTTTCTTCTGCACGAACCCTATCAAACTCGCCCAAATCTTTCCTGAAATTAATAAAACACTAAAGCGACTCAAAATAGTAAGAAAATAAAGAAAAGATGCTCACGTATCACAACACCAAACTTGAATTGTTGCTTGTCCTCAAGCAACTAAAATAATATAGAACTGAGAAGAGAAATTGCCTAAGACTTGAAAGTTCATTTAAGCTCCTGTCCAATTACTAAGTAGGGTTGATGATACTGTTATTCTGAATAGGTTTGACATCTCACTATCCTTTGAAACTCAGAAATGCTAATATCCCTTAGAACTAGAATCTGGATGATATTATGGACTCTCTTCCTCTTGAAGCTCTGATTAATTCTTGATCACACCTTTTTTCTTATCTTTTCCTTGGTGCTTTGCACCTTGAGCCTAGCCGTGACTCTAAGTGTTCTGTCTCAATCTTAGCTTGACACAAGAATACCACAAGTATTTAACTGAGAAACTCTTTGAGTTCTAATATTTCTTTTAATTCTTCTCAGTCAGTGATGCTCAGAGCCTTTAGCATACTCTGTAGTTGCACTTGGTCTCAATTCTTAGTGCTCTATCTTGAGGATTATTTGACACATTCACACTACAAGCATATGGTTAGGAAAACAACTCTTTTGAGCTTTTAATCATATTTGACCTTCTTAACCATTGATGCTCAGAGCTTTGGACCTTATTTTTATTTTTTTTTCTTTTTGCTATTTATTTTGCTTCAAGGATCAATGTCTTACTCAATTTAGAGAATCCATAATATTTCTCTAAGTTCCTGTACCTCAAGAACTAACATTCTTAACTTTAATATCAATTATGCACTATTCAGTTCATACATTCACAATCAGAGATAATATCACCACATCAAAGTAACTAGAACAACTCAGAATATATAACTCAAGTCTTATGCATTTTACTACTTCTTCTCTTTTTCTTTTGATTTTTCAAGCTCAGTGAGCAACACATGAGATATTTTTCAAAATAAATATAAATTACCAAATTAAAGAAATAAGCTAGAAAACAAGATAACAGAAATAAGCTATAAAATACTGCCAATAATCATGCAAAGAAACTCGAACAGATAACAGAAAACAAGATAAAACACCTGGAAAAATAGGATAGATAAAGCAGCAGATAATGAAACTCAACCACCTCAGTTCTGGTGGTCGTCTCCTCCGTAAAGATGATTCACCACTCTTTGATGCCATTGATAATAGGATAAACAGAGAGTTCGCTCGACAATTATCTCTAATTTTATTCTTTGTACAAATTAAATTAGAATTTTATTCTTGTTTCAATTTTCGTCTCCCACTTTACACCAAACAGAATACTGAGATTTATTTCAATCTCTGTCTCTTAGTCTCTGTCTCTCAATCTCAGTCTTTCCATCTCTGTCTCTCCACTAAACGCTACCTAAAGGCCTTATAAAGCAAGGAAAGCCTAGCAAAACATATTTTACTCTAACGACATATTTTAATATTTTTTTAATAAAAACGATATTTATAATAATATTTTTTTGTTAGGATAATAAAAAAAGGTTTGAAAACAAATTTTATCTTATGTTACATTATATTTATTCAAATCAATTTCAATGTAAGAATAAATATTTATAAGTTTTACTTACGAATGATTATAAATTCTCTACAAATTTAACAAAAAATATTTTAAAAAATAAGATCTGAATATAAATATTTTAATTTAATCATAAATTATATATTATTATCAGTAAGTAATTATCCAACTTTGAATGCCATTAAAATGATTACTCTATTGTTTTTAATCGAACACAGTTAAATTTTGAATTCAATTAATGTTGTTAAATTTTTAATGCAAAAATTACTACGTGTGTTTTATTTAAAAATTCAAAAACAAAAATATTTTATGTATTTTGTATGTTGCCTGTATAGAGCATGGATATACATACATTAATTATTGGTATTTGTTTCGGTAGAATGATAAATTTATACATATTCAATATAATAAAAATATGGACAAAATTAGCGACTATTTTGTAAATTAGCGACTACTTCGTAATTTTGCTTTCTCATTTAAAATAGTTTTGGTTTAGCAACAAAATTCCTACAAATTTGATTAAGGATTTTTAAAGATTAGCTATAAATTTGCTACAAAATGTGATAGATTTGCGATCATATTAGCGGATAATTTGCGACGAGTTAGGTTCGGAAAAATTCTTCGCTAGTTAAAGTCAACTAAGCATTCCATTTTGTCTACGAAGCTAGCTTGGTAGAGTTTGTCGTTAATTAGTGACTACTGTTTAGTCTATTTCTTCTATGAATTAGCTTTTACTTTGATGATGGATTTGCGACTATCTATTCGGTAGCTAAAAAACTTTCTGAATTAAATTAGCAACTGTTGTGTTTGCCTCACTGATCTACGACTTGTAATTAGCGAGGAAAGCATTAATTGTTAGGTGGTAACTAATCCGTCACAAATTATATTTTGTATAATTTAGCGATAATTTTACTACTATTTTTGTGGTAGCTAATTGTCACAATTTAGATTTTGCATAGACAAATACTTACTTTAAAATTGTTATTATTGTGCATGGGAGAATTTTTTACTGATTTTGTGTCCTGAGAGCGAGTTTATTTACTAGTCTCACATTTCTCAATTTGCTAAAAAGAGAAAATGTTGCTCAAAATATAGCATTATTTAATAGTTCTATAAAAGACACCAAAATAATAGATAAGCATAAAGTAACTAATAAAAAAGCATTATAGTAATATGTTAGTTCATTTTCTTCTGTATTTGAGTATTCAGTGGGTGATTCTTCGTTGAAGAGTAATGGACATGTTTTAATAAAATGCCTTCTTGACTTACAATGTACACACCTTTGTCTCTTTTGGCCTTTCGGAACCTTTTTTGGAGCACCTTTTGACTTTACAATAGATGAATCACCTATTAGCATTGACATTGGAAAAAGTCTCGCTTGTGCATCACTTCTTTTTTGCACATTTGAAATTAGCTTAAGTAACTCACTTGAGATTTTTCTATAATCAGCTGAAGTTTTTGGAGAAATATCACAAAACTTCCAACAAATTAATGCCATTGTACCGTATCTAAATGTGTGCACTATATCATCAGCGGATTCTTACTCTCCAATTGAGCATATAAAATCACTCTTTGTATTTTTATCCATCTTTTTAGGATAAGAGATTTAGGGACGCATTTTGCATTACGATGCTTCACGATTCCAAAGATATGGGAGCACCGTAATCTACGAGTCTCAAATATTCTGCACTCATACGTAAACAGGTCCTTGTCTTTATCATAAGATACTTTAAATAGTCATTACTGATTAAAATACTCACTTGTGTTATACTCAACAAGATCTCTACTGTTTGAACATTCAGTCACATTTAAGGCACCTGCTGCTTCTATCTCATCCTTTACAAGTTTAAAAATTTTAGTATAAACTTCAGTAGTTTGCTTCTCAAAACTTTTCAAGTACATAGTCAAAACAGAAAATTTATAAAAGGTATCAAAGTCATCAGTAAGATGATTGTTTTAGTAATGCCTTTGTACTTCACTGGATTTATGCATAAATTCAAGGAGATTGATTTTATTGTTAATATAGTTCTTCAATAATAAATGAATTCCCTCACACTGGGATGTAGTTTTTATGTGACTAAAGAAGTCCTCCCTCAAATATGCAGTAACTCACTTGATTTTATCATTATAAATGCCCTGAACCCATTCATTCTCAGCAAGTCCATATTTCGATATGATCTCACTCCATCTCTCTTCAAATACTTCTGCAGTAAACTATCCATACAATAATACATTAAAGTCATCCCAAAAATGTTTGTTTTTATATTCTGTACAACATTACGATGGAGATGTCATGTACAAAGGTGGTGTTGTATACCAGAAAATACTTTTAAGATGGCCTCTCTCATGACGTGGTCCTCGTCTATCACAACACCTTCGAGTAGTTTGCCTGACATGATTTTCAAAAAATTTTTCAGTGTCCACTTGAAAGTTTTGAACTTTTCATCCCAAAGCAAGGTGCATCCAAAGATAGTTGTTTGGCCATGGTGGTTGGCCCTTGAAAATATGAGTAAAAGCTTATTGTAGACATCTTTTTGTAAGTGATGTCAAAAGGCAGTACATCGCCAAAGTATTTGTAATCAGCAACTCTTGTTCTATCTGCCCATACCAAATTATCTAACTTGCCATATTTTAAGGTGAACTTTTCTAAAAATAACGAGTCACTGTCTGCCTTGGACAATAGATAGGCCAACGTAGTAAATACATCACCATATTTCATTTTGTTACGCCCAGTCTTACTAATGTGGTTATGTAGGTCTTTGCTGGTAAAATTCACTTTATCATATCCACACTTTTGGAAAACCATAATAACATATTATGTGGCAGGTTTTAACACCACATACTCGCAAGCCATCTGCTTGTATTTTATCAACATCATTAAGCCTACGATTCATAGCAATAAGATGTCTGTACTTAGGTGAACACAATAGATGATTGTGTTCACTCTTAAAGACACCGACTTTTTACTTACCTGACCTATAGTAACGAATGAAATAAATTCTAGTCTTGCAATTGACATAAGTAATTTTCCTATGCTCCCTTTGTCGATTGTCTTTTTTAAAGTTTTTTCAATGTCTTTCTCCTGCTTTATTACAAATCAATTGTTTTGTATTAATGTTGCCATTAGCATTTACCTTCTTTAAGTCTTTTTGAGACACAAATTCATTACACTTGGCATATTGGGCATAAAACTCACAAACTTAAGATTTCGTATCAAACATCAATCGCCATATGTCTTTGATGGTCAAATCAGTTAGCAACTTTTTAAAACTATCAATATTAATTGTATCTGCCTCTACCTTATCTACTGTTACATCTATTATATTATCACTTTCATCGGAACTGCACTCATACTTAAAACTTAAATTCTCAGAGTGATCACCATCTTTATACGACTCTTTACCATCATCCTCCATGACTGAACTTACAATTTTAACATGTAAGCTACGAAATAAATCCTAGAAGAATGGAATAAATAAAATGATCTCAGTTTTTTATGACTAAAATTATTAGTCAACCAAATTCTATGAAAGCTAAGAGTTATTAGTGCATAAGAATGTTATTATTATGACAACCAAGAATTATGGAAAAAATTCTCTAACTTATTAGTTTTCTATGTTCTTTCTTTTAAAAACAAGAATATGACACATTCAGATAAAAATGATCTAAAGTTAGGAGCATCATCTTTATCTATAAAAATGATATATATGCCTAATAAAAAAATAATTAATAGTTTACTCTCATATTTTTTAATATATCATACTATATATAAATGTGCAATCTTAATGTACATAATACTAACTTACTGATAAGAAAGATAGCGTATCACTATCACACTTAAAACGAAATAATCAAAAATAATAAAGTATAAATCTTACACTTGAGATGAACATTAAAAAAGAAAAAAATAGCATACAATTAAAAAAAATTAATTTTAACCAATTCAAATTGTCAGCTAAATCACAGACATCAATTAATTACTAAATACTTTAATTTGAGAATTTCATAAAATTTGACCTTTACTTAGTCATCCAATTCTACATACATATGCTTTTCAAAAAGTTATCCACACACTCCTGCACATATTTCAGCCAAAATAAAAATTTGTAATTTCTTAGCTTCTTTTTAATTGCTAAATAGTTATATTTAATTTGCTTTCACTTTAGTGTTTTCATATAAGTAAATTTAGTCCTTAACAAAATGCTTGCTCTAAACAAATTCGTAAGGACAAAGAATATGTATAAAACTCTTTAGCACATCCATTTATACTTTACTTTATTCAATCATCCAAATTAGAGGTGGTTAAAATTGCATATATAAAATAATTCAAATCGGTGCATATAAACCAGAATTCAAAAGAGTGTCCTGTAATTATTTTCTTGCATTACTATTTGTTACGGTGGGTAACCGGGGATTAATAGGCTGGACCGTATTTAGCTGGCCCAATCGTTTGCGGATGGTAATCTCCGAGCAGGTTTGCACGCTGGAGCCTCCTTCCGACTTGTGTACGTGAGTGAATAGGGGGTGGTACCTGCAAAGACACTCCGATGCCTAAGTTAGCAAGGATGTGAGCAAGTTTTGAATGTATTAGCTTAGAGATACCTGAGGGGTGTCAGTGTATTTATAGTGTGAGCCAATTAACCACCGTTGGAGTAGTGCCATATTTTTAGGGTGTTAACCGTCCCATTATCTTAGGGAGGTTAAGATATGGCTTGATGAAGTGGTTAGAGAGATTTTAGGGGCAGTTACTCATTTGAATGAGTGTTTATCTGCCGGCTATGCTCCGTCCCGACTTCTTTAGAGCAAGTCGTGGTCAAGACCGACTTCTTAGTACGAAGGTTGGTGCTCAGCAAGGCTTAATCCTCTGGACTAGGCCTTTCGTTTGGACCTGGGCCTTCATTATTGGGCCAGGGTATGAACAGTACCCCTACTTGAGCCCAAGATCTTTTTTAAGGCTTGGGTTCGAGTATTTTACTCGGGTTCGTAGCCGACTTTTTTGGAGGAGACGTGGGTTTTTAAACCGACGTGATTTTCGCGACTTTTTGTTTCTGACAGTTACGTCTATTCAAGCGTCGTGTCCGTTAGGGGTGTGCCTAGGGATTAATGGCTTTGGTAACGGTGCATTCTTTATTAATGACTGCCCCGTTTTTACCATTATGCCCCTAGAGTATTTATAAATACTTTTTCCTCTCTTTCATTATCTTCTTTCTGTGATTTTTCTAATTCCTTCCTCGTTCATTCTTCATTCGTTCGTGCTGCGTTCTTGGAGACTTCTGCTTCTTCCAACCTTCATTTTCAGAGAGAGGTTAGTTTCTTTTTCTCTTTCGTATCTTTCGTATGCCTTTACTTTGTAGATAAGTAGGTTTGTAGATTTTTGCTTGGTTCCTTTTTCTCCCCTCTAGAGACCTTTGTTTTTGATTTTTTCTTTTCTTTTTTCCTTTGTAGGTTTCCTCATCTTCTTTTAGGGAAAGAAAATGGCCTCCGTAGATTGGGTTGATGTTACTGTCCTAGGGGAGGAGCCGTTGGTTGATGTTGAATTTATTACTCATCTTCGCACTCACCACCGGCTCTGTACCTCGGATGAGGATGAGCCTAAGTATGAATTGCTTATCCCAAGTTCAGAGGACCGAGTTTGTTATGGGAGGGCCAACGAAACGGCCCCTCATTTCTTCTTTATGTATGAGTGCATGATCACCCGTCTGGGTGTTTTTCTACCTTTTTCAGATTTTGAGATGTTTGTTTTGCAGCACTGTCGGGTTGCCCCTACCCAGCTTCACCCCAACTCTTGGGGTTTTTTGAAAATTTATCAATTTATTAGCCATGCTCTAGAGTTCCCGACCTCTCTGAAAATCTTTTTCCATCTTTTCCATATGACCAAGCCCTTCAGTGGGCTAAACAATAAACAACAATGGGTTTTCTTCCGAGCCATACAAGGTCGGAGAATTTTTACCCTTTTTGACGAATCCTTCCACGACTTTAAAAATTACTTTTTCAAAGTGCAAGCTGTAGAGGGTCACCACCCCTTTTTCCTGGATGATGATTCTTCTCCTCGCTTCCCTTTATACTGGCTGGAGGCCTCTCCTTGTGAGAAATATGGTCTGGATGACCTGGACGAAGTAGAGACCGCCATTGTGGGGTTCTTCCGAGAAGTGTGGGGGAGGGCCCCATATTTGGACACTAAAAAATTTCTCCAAGGGTCTCCGACCTTTATCCAAGCACAGCTAGGTAGCTTTCATTTGTTTGTTAGATTCCTGACTTGTTAACTGATCTTTTCGACTTGTTTAATTCCTTAGCTATTATTTTCTTTTTCAGAAATGGCGAAGACGAATGCTCAGGAATCTTACCAGAGAGTCCAGGAGGCCAAAGCCAAGTCTCGCGCCAGGACTGGTGGTGCCAGGGTTATCTCTCCTCCTCCTCCTCCTCGGAACGTTGGGACTCTTTCCAAGCCCATTGTGATTTCTTCTTCAGCTCCCTCTTAGCTGCCCCCCGTCGTCCGACCCTCCCCTAATCCAAAGAAGCGCAAGACCTTAGAGTCTGGCTCTTCTGGTGAGGTTAAGGCGGATGCTCTTGCGTTCGTCCGAAAGAACATCTATCCCCATGCTCGTATAAGCATGGATGATATGTCCGTTCGGAGCCACCTTACTACTATGATTGAGTAGAGTCTCAAGGCGGCGGGGGTTTGTGGTAAACTCTTGGATATTTTTGAGAAGGCTCCTCTCAGCTCTTTAGGGATGACCTCGAGGGTCGAGGAGCTGGAAGGAAGGCTTCGTTCATACCAAGAGCATGAGGGAGAGTTGAAGAAGGAAGTCGCCAAGCTGAAGGAGGAGAGAGATGCCCTCCGGGAGAAAGGGAAGGTTTTGCAGGCCCAATGCAACATGGAGATGGATTTGAGGAAAACAGCGCAGGCCAGCTATCAAAGTTTATTCAATGATCTTGTGTCTGTGAAGAATGATCTGCTGAATTCTCGGAAGGCATATGATGAGTTGGAGGACTCTATTGCTGATGGCGCCGAGGAGTCTTGGAGGATCTTCCTGGAGCAAGTCAGAGTTATTGCTCCCGACTTGGATCTTTCTCCTTTACATCCTGACAAAGTTGTTATTGATGGGGCCATAGTTGATCCTCCTGTCCCTGTGATCGTTTCTGAATCAGAGTTAAAGACTCGAGGGCAGAGGATCATTGAGTTTCCTCCTCATGGAAAGGATGCTCCGAGTTCTTCAGTAGTTCCTCCTATTTCCTCTTCATCTCCCATGGATGCCTCTGGTGGCGCTCCTCCTGACTCCGGTGGTGGTGATCCGTCTACTCTTCTTCCTAAAAAATGATTTGTGGCTATTTGGGGGCCCGGCCTGTGGGTCCCCCATTTTTAAACTCTTTTATTTATTTTTGGTTAGTGGTATTTGTTGAACAATTTCCTTTGGCCCTTCAAGGCCGTAAACAAAATATTAAAAAATACCCTTTTTAATAAGGGTTTTTAAATTAATAAATACCCTTTTTTAGATAAGGGTTTAAGTTACCTTATGCGTGTATGCTTTTTTGATTTTTCGAAGTCCCCTTGATCTTTTTCTGAAAACCTTTCCCTTTTGGCTTGTTTATTTTTCTGAGCCTTTTGTTTAAGGACTTTAAGACAGCCTTTAAACTTTTTCCTAGGTTTTTCAATCTCTTTTTTATCATTCCTTATACTCAACTTTGCTTTAGTGAGTTCTTATGACTTAGGTTATTTTTGCGATGCATTTTTCTTCTACTCGGTTCTTCACTCCGATTTACGGGTCGAAGTATTTCCGAGCTTTTCTACTCGGGTTCTCATTTCGACTTATGAGTCGGATTGTTCCCGAGTTTTTTACGATCAACTTATATAACCTCTTTACGCCGACTTGTACCTCGTCGTTTTATCCTGACGACTGGTGGACGAAATTGTGATCACTAATATTGGCTCTTTGGTATGTACACAAAAACTATTGTGGCTCTGGTTGAATTCACAACTCCGTTCAACTAACCAGCAAGTGTACTGGTTCGTCCAAGTAATAAACCTTACGTGAGTAAGGGTCGATCCCACAGAGATTGTTGGTATGAAGCAAGCTATGGTCACCTTGCAAATCTCAGTTAGGCAGATTAAAAATTATTTATGGGTTCGAAAATTAATAATAAAATAGAAATAGATGATATAGTAAAAAGGGATAGAATACTTATGTAGATTCATTGGTAGGAATTTCAGTTAAGTATATGAAGATGCTGTATGGCCCAAGGATGCCTGCTCTCCTATTGCTTCAACTCAGTCCTTCTTACTCCTTTCCATGGCAAGCTGTGTATAGGGGTTCACCATCAACGGTGGCTACTTTCAATCCTCTCGAGAAAATGGTCCTCTGCGGCTGTCACTCGCATGGCTAATCGTCTGGAGGCATCACCCATGGTTGATAGCTACATCCCATCCTCGCAGTGAAAACTACGCTCACGCGCTCTGTCACAGCACGGCTAATCACTGGTTGGTTCCTGCGCCTACTGGAATAGAATCCCTTGATTCTTTTGCGTTTGTCATCACGCCCAGCACTTGCAAGTCTGAAGCATGTCACAATCATTCATTACCGGAATCCTACTCGGAATACCACAGACAAGGTTAGACTTTCCGGATTCCCAGGATCCTACTCGGAATACCACAGACAAGGTGAGACTTTCCGGATCCTCATAAATGCCGCCATCTATCTAGCTTATACCACGAAGATTCTGTTGGGGAATCTAAGAGATACACATTCAAGCTCTGTTGCATGTAGAACGGAAGTGGTTGTCAATCACGCGCGTTCATAAGTGAGAATGATGATGAGGGTTATCTAATCATCACATTCATCATGTTCTTGGGTGCGAATGAATATCTTGGAATAAGAATAAGAGAGATTTGAATAAAAGAAAATAGAACTTCATTAATACTTGAGGTACAGCAGAGCTCCACACCCTTAATCTATGGTGTGCAGAAACTCCACCGTTGAAAATACATAAGTAAAAGGTTCAGGCATGGCCGAATGGCCAGCCCCCTAAAACGTGATCAATAGCCTCTTAGGATGAAGAATAAAACAAAACTGAGACCAAAGATGTAACGTGGTCAAAAGACAACTAATACAATAGTTAAATGTTCTATTTATAATAAACTAGCTCCTAGGGTTTACATGAGTAAGTAATTGATGCATAAATCCACTTCCGGGGCCCACTTGGTGTATGCTTGGGCTGAGCTTGATCAATCCACGAGCTGAGGCTTCTCTTGGAGTTGAACTCCGAGTTATGACGTGTTTTGGGCGTTCAACTCCGGATCATGACGTTTTTCTGGCGTTTAACTCCAGACAACAGCATGTACTTGGCGTTCAACGCCAAGTTACGTCGTCAATTTCCGAATAAAGTATGGACTATTATATATTGCTGGAAAGCTCTGGATGTCTACTTTCCAACGCCGTTGAGAGCGCGCCATTTGGAGTTCTGTAGCTCCAGAAAATCCATTTCGAGTGCAGGGAGGTCAGAATCCAACAGCATCAGCAGTCCTTTTGTCAGCCTTTTTCAGAGTTTTGCTCAAGTCCCTCAATTTCAGCCAGAAATAACCTGAAATCACAGAAAAACACACAAACTCATAGTAAAGTCCAGAAATGTGAATTTAACATAAAAACTAATAAAAACATCCCTAAAAGTAGCTTGAACTTTACTAAAAACTACCTAAAAACAATGCCAAAAAGCGTATAAATTATCCGCTCATCAACGACCATATAGATCGGTTCATGGGATTTTCACGTTTTGTCGAGCTTAAGTCAGCGCGTTTCGTAGAAAGACTTAAAAAATAAAAAGGAGTTTATAAGAGATAAATGGAAAAAGATCTTTTATTGATTGGGGAGGTACCTTCTTGCTACTAAGGGTTTTTAATAGCCTATTTTCCCTTAGCCTCTACTATGATGCCTCGTTAAAAACCCTTCTCCAGAAAAAACCCTTTGATTTTGGGAAAAAATCATGAAGTTGGGAAAAGAGTACATTAGGGAGTAGAGTTCGCTTTTAACTGTAATACCTTTTCAGATTACAAGCATGCCACGACCTTGGGAACTCAGTGCCGTTCAGGTCGGTTACTTTATAATAACCTTTTCCTAAGACTTTATTGACTTTGTATGGTCCCTTCCAGTTAACAGCAAGTTTTCCTTCTCCTGATTTGTTGACTCCAATGTCGTTTCTGATTAAGACCAAGTCATTCGGAGCAAATGTTCTTCGAATGACTTTTTTGTTGTACCTTGTAGTCATCCTTTGCTTCAACGCTGCTTCTCTTATCTGGGCATCTTCTCGGACTTCGGGGAGCAAATCGAGTTCCTCTTTGTGCCCCTGTATGTTTCCGATCTCGTCATGGAGAATTACCCTTGGGCTTTGTTCATTGATTTCTATTGGTATCATTGCCTCTACACCATAGACTAGTCGGAAGGGTGTTTCTCCAGTGGCGGATTGGGGTGTTGTCCTGTAAGCCCATAGCACATGGGGGAGCTCTTCAGCTCAAGCTCCTTTTGCTTCTTGTAATCTTTTCTTCAGCCCGGCCAGTATGACTTTGTTGGCTGCCTCGGCTTGCCCATTGGCTTGCAGGTGCTCTACCGAGGTGAACTGGTATTTGATTCTCATACTGGCTACTAAGCTTCTGAAGGTAGAGTCGGTGAATTGGGTTCCATTATCTGTAGTGATGGAATAAGGTATCCCATATCTTGTGATGATGTTTTTGTAGAGGAACTTCCGACTTCTTTGAGCGGTGATGGTGGCCAATGGTTCTGCTTCTATCCACTTTGTGAAGTAATCTATTCCCACGATCAGGTATTTGACTTGTCCTGGCGCTTGGGGAAAAGGACCTAACAAATCCATTCCCCATTTTGCAAAGGGCCATGGAGAAGTGATACTGATGAGTTCTTCTGGTGGAGCCACGTGGAAATTTGCATGCATCTGACATGGTTGACACTTTTTCACAAATTTTGTGGCATCTTTCTGCAAGGTCGGCCAGTAGAATCCAGCTCGGATTACTTTCCTGGCTAGTGACCTTGCTCCGAGATGGTTTCCGCAGATCCCACTATGTACTTCCTCTAATACCTCGGCAGTTCTTAAAGTCGGTACACACTTTAATAGTGGTGTTGATATCCCCCTTCTGTAGAGAATATTTCTCACCAAGGTGTAGTGTTGTGCTTCCCTTCGGATCTTTTTAGCCTCTTTCTCCTCTTTAGGGAGGATGTCGAATTTCATGTATTCGACCAAGGGGTTCATCCATCCGAGGTTTAAACCGACTACCTCAAGGATTTCTTGTTTGTCTTCTATTTTTACCACTGAGGGTTCTTGGAGGGTTTCTTGGATCAGGCTTCTGTTGTTTCCTCCTGGCTTGGTACTTGCTAGCTTGGATAGGGCGTCCGCTCTGCTGTTTAGATCCCGAGTTATGTGTTTAACCTCGGTTTCTGCAAAGCGCCCAAGAAGCTCCAGAGTTTTCTCCAAGTACCTCTTCATATTTGGGTCCTTTGCCTGATACTCTCCGCTTATTTGGGAGGTCACCACTTGTGAGTCGCTGTATATCATCACTTTTGTAGCACCGACTTCTTCTGCCAGCTTCAATCCAGCAATCAAGGCTTCATATTCTGCCTGATTATTTGAGGCTGGGAATTCAAATTTTAGGGAAACCTCTATCTGGGTTCCTCTTTCATCTACCAATATTATGCCTGCATCGCTTCTTGTTTTGTTGGAGGATCCATCTACATAGAGTTCCCATGTAGTTGGTTTTTCCTCCTGATCTCCTGCGTATTCTGCAACGAAGTCGGCGAGGCATTGAGCTTTGATCGTCGTCCGAGTTTCATATCTTAAGTCGAACTCGGAGAGCTCTATTGCCCATTGAACCATTCTCCCTGCAACATCCGTCTTTTGGAGGATTTGCTTCATGGGTTGGTTCGTACGGACTCTTATTGTGTGCGCCTGAAAGTAAGGTCGTAGCCTTCGTGAGGCTATTACTAAGGAGTAGGCAAACTTCTCTAGTTTGTGGTATCTTAGCTCGGGGCCTTGTAGAACTTTACTAATGAAATAAACTGGATGTTGTCCGACCTCGTCTTCTCTTATCAGGGCTGATGAGACAGCCTTGTCCGCTACGGACAAGTACAGGACGAGGTCTTTTCCAGATACTGGTCGGGTCAGAATAGGAGGTTGGCTTAAAAACTTTTTGAACTCCTGGAACGCCTCCTCGCATTCAGGAGTCCATTCGAACTGGCATCCCTTTCTTAATAAGGAGAATAGTGGAAGGGATTTCAGTGCCGATCCTGCCAAAAATCTGGAGAGGGCTGCAAATCGGCCATTTAGCTGCTGGACTTCTCTCAAACAAGTCGGACTTTTCATTTCTAGGATGGCTCTACACTTATCGGGATTGGCTTCAATCCCTCTTTGTGTTAGCATAAACCCTAGAAATTTCCCTGCCTCCACCGCGAAGGCGCACTTTGCGGGATTTAGTCTCATCCCGTGCAGCCTTATGGTGTCAAAGACTTGAGAGAGGTCTGACAAGAGGTCGACTTCCTTCTTGGTCTTTACCAGCATATCGTCGACGTATACTTCCATTAGACTCCCCAGATGAGGGGAAAACACTTTGTTCATCAACCTTTGATATGTGGCTCCTGCATTCTTCAATCCGAATGGCATGACCACGTAGCAGAAATTAGCTCTGGGTGTGATGAATGATGTTTTCTCCTGGTCTGGCTCATACATTGGGATTTGATTATATCCCGAGTAGGCGTCCATAAATGATAAGTATTGATACCCCGAGCTGGAGTCCACTAAGGTGTCAATACTTGGTAATGGATAAGGGTCCTTGGGACATGCCTTATTTAAGTCGGTGTAGTCGACACACATTCTCCGTTTGCCATTCTGTTTTTTGACTAGTACTACATTGGCTAGCCATGTTGGGTACTTGACTTCTCTGATGAAGCCAGCTTCCAGGAGCGCCTGCACTTGTTCTTCTACTATTAGGGCTCGTTCTGGGCCGAGCTTGCGTCTTCTTTGTTGTACCGGTCGGGATCCCGGATAAACCGAGAGCTTGTGGGACATGAGCTCGGGGTCTATCCCAGGCATGTCAGAGGCTTTCCAGGCGAAGAGGTCGGAGTTATCTCTTAGGAGCTTAGTCAGTTCTTGTTTTAGGGTCTCCCCTAGATTGGCTCCTATGTGAGTATTCTTCCCTTCCTCTTTACCGACCTGTATCTCCTCGGTTTTTCCTCCCGGTTGTGGTCGCAGCTCTTCTCTGGCCCTTGCACCACCGAGCTCTATTGTGTGAACTTCTCTGCCCTTTCCTCTCAGATTTAGGCTTTCATTGTAGCATTTTCTCGCCAATTTTTGGTCTTCCCTTACCGTTGCTATTCTCGCTGAGGTCGGGAATTTCATGCAGAGGTGGGGAGTGGATACCACTGCTTCGAGTCGATTAAGGGTAGCTCTGCCGATTAAAGCATTATATGCTGACCTGACATCAATGACTATGAAGTCTATACTCAGAGTCTTAGATTTTTCCCCTTTTCCAAAAGTAGTGTGGAGGGGCAAAAATCCCAGTGGTTTTATTGGCGTGTCCCCTAGTCCGTATAGGGTGTCGGGGTAGGCTCTTAATTCTTTCTCATCCAACCCTAGCTTGTCAAAAGCGGGCTTAAAAAGGATGTCCGCTGAGCTTCCTTGGTCTACTAGGGTTCTGTGGAGATGGGCATTTGCTAGGATCATAGTTATTACTACTGGATCATCGTGTCCAGGAGTTATTCCTTGCCCATCTTCTTTAGTGAATGAGATGGTGGGGAGATCGGATGACTCTTTTCCGACCTGATAGACTCTGTTGAGGTGCCTTTTGCGAGAGGATTTTGTGAGTCCCCCTCCCGCGAACCCCCCTGAGATCATATGGATATGTCTCTCAGGAGTCGACGGTGGTGGGTCTCTTCTGTAGATATCATCTCGCTTCCTCTTCCCATGACCGTCCGACCTTTCTATGAGATATCTGTCAAGCCGACCTTCTCTAGCCAACTTTTCTATCACATTTTTAAGGTCGTAACAATCGTTCGTGGAGTGACCATATATTTTATGGTACTCACAGTAATCGCTGCGGCTCCCCCTTTTTTATTTTTAATGGGTCTAGGGGGTGGCAGTCTTTCAGTGTTACAAATCTCTCTGTACACATCCACTATAGAAACTTTCAGGGGAGTATAAGAGTGATATTTTCTTGGTCTCTCGAGACCGAGTTCTTTCTTCTTCTTGGGCTCCCTCTCCCTCTCTTTTGTTGAGGGAGGGTGCCCAGGTCGCCAACTTAGGTCTCTCAACTTAGCGTTTTCCTCCATATTGATGTACTTTTCAGCTCTTTCCTGTACATCACTCAAGGAGATGGGGTATCTTTTGGATATGGACTGCGAGAAGGGACCTTCTCTAAGCCCATTGACTAACCCCATTATTACTGCCTCGGTGGGCAGGTCTTGAATCTCCAAACATGCTTTGTTGAACCTTTCCATATAGGCTCGTAAAGATTCTCCGACTTCCTGTTTTATTCCCAGGAGGCTCGGTGCATGTTTCACTTTGTCTTTCTGGATAGAGAACCTCATCAAAAACTTCCTTGAGAGGTCTTCAAAGCTGGTAACCGACCTCGGGGGGAGGCTATCGAACCACTTCATCGGTGCTTTCGATAGAGTGGTCGGGAAGGCTTTGCATCGCGTAGCATCGGAAGCATCAGCTAGGTACATCCGACTTTTGAAGTTGCTCAGGTGATGCTTTGGATCCGTGGTTCCGTCATAGAGGTCCATATCAGAGCTCTTGAAGTTCCTCGGAACTTTAGCCCTCATTATGTCCTCGCTGAAAGGATCCTCCCCACCTAAGGGTGGCTCTTCTTGTTCATCACGGGAGTTGCGACCTTTGAGGGAGGATTCTAACTTTAAGAGTTTTCTTTCTAACTCTTTTCGTCGTTCCATCTCCTCTTTTAGGTTCTTTTCAGTTTCCTTTTGACGCTCCCGTTCTTGTTCTAACTGTTCCAGGCGACTGTGGACTAATCCCATGAGTTCGGTTACATGAGATGGTCCCTCTTTTTCTGATTCGCGCCCTTCTGAGGAGTTTACCTTCGGGTTTTTACTCCGGAGGTACCTTCCCTGTGTTGATTATTAATTTCTTGGTGGAGGGTGAAGTCCGCATCGTTATTGCCTGTGTCCAGATTCTCTTGCTAAGAGTCTGTCTCCATATGGCCCTCTTCGTGGGATCTGTCCGCCATCGGTGGCTGATCTCTCGGGTCCCCGGCAACGGCGCCAATGTTACGGTGGGTAACCGGAGATTAATAGGCTGGACCGTATTTGGCTGGCCCAATCGTTTGCGGATGGTAATCTCCGAGCAGGTTTGCACGCTGGAGCCTCCTTCCGACTTGTGTACGTGAGTGAATAGGGGGGTGGTACCTGCAAAGACACTCCGATGCCTAAGTTAGCAAGGATGTGAGCAAGTTTTGAATGTATTAGCTTAGAGATACCTGAGGGGTGTCAGTGTATTTATAGTGTGAGCCAATTAACCACCGTTGGAGTAGTGCCATATTTTTAGGGTGTTAACCGTCCCATTATCTTAGGGAGGTTAAGATATGGCTTGATGAAGTGGTTATAGAGATTTTAGGGGCAGTTACTCATTTGAATGAGTGTTTATCTGCCGGCTATGCTCCGTCCCGACTTCTTTAGAGCAAGTCGTGGTCAAGACCGACTTCTTAGTACGAAGGTCGGTGCTCAGCAAGGTTTAATCATCTGGACTAGGCCTTTCGTTTGGACCTGGACCTTCATTATTGGACCAGGGTATGAACACTATTATTATCACCAAATTATATATTTCTCTATAACAAAACTTTTAAAGTAGTAGACGTAATATTCAAACACTTACAAAAACTATTTTGGACAAATCTTGATAATAAACAAAAACACCTCAAATAGACATATGTTTCATACGCATATAAAACTATTTCACTATGTTAACAAGAGCATGTTTTGGATTGAAAAACATAAAATGATAAAAAAAAAAAATTTGATAGTATTGGCCACATTTAAGTCACTGTAATTTTTTAAATGCTAATTTATTCTTAGATTTTTTAATAAATTTAACCATTCATTACACACTAGAAGTATTATAATTATAGTGAGTTTAGATCAATGTAAAAAATTAAGGTCATTAACAAAAATCATTACCAAACAATTCAATAAAGTGGATCAATTAAAATATCATATGAGAGAGAGAGATCTTTTTCTAAATCCGATTTTGAGGTTGTAACTAGACCTGATGACACAATTGTCGCATGCCCCTTAGAATAATCTGAAATTTTGTGAAGAATTATATACATACAAGGCCATTGAAAATTTAAATGAGAGAGAAAGAGAGAAAGATTTTAAATTTCAGAGCTTTTTTGTCAAAGATAATACAAATAAAGTTTCAGAGAACAAAAAAAGAGCATAATAGAGACGAGACAAAAAAAACTTTAGAAAAAAAAAGTAGAGTGGAAATGAAACAAAAAACAAAGAAGAGAGAGGGGATGAAAACACTAAATTTTAGAAAAAAATAAATAATTTTGTTATTTTTTAATTTTTTATACATATTTTTGTTTTATTTTTAAAATTATTTTAAATTTAAAAAAGATAAAACTATAAATTAAATTTTAAATTTTGACTAGATTAAAAGAATAAGAATAATTTTATTTAAATATTTTTTATAAAACTAAAAAATTTGAATATTTTTTTATAATATTAAAGTATAAAAATATTTTAATAAAATATTTATTAACTGTAAAAAATATAATTCACATACCATATTTTAATTTATTCACGTTTTTTGTCATACTTATAGAATTATCATCTTACCGAAAGAAACACCTTAGTTAAAATAAAAACTCGAGTTGCCTTTTTAACGAAGTATCGGCCATGGCGGCTTTTAGGCAAACAGAGGAGTCTCTGATTTTAGCCTTTTTGTGAATTGCGAGCAACGCACCTCACATTCCCTTCACCAAATTGCACCTTCAATTCTTCCTCAATTTTCAAGCTTTACCCTTCTTCCATCACGCTAATCCAACCCTCTTCTCATTATGTAAGTTTCTTTTTTCTTTCTTTCGCCATTGCTATTGCGTCTTTTCCATTGTTTTCCCCCCTTCTTCTTATTAGGGGTTTTGCTAGGGCTTCTTCATGCGGTCTACCTTCATATCTTCATTGTAAGCGGCATTTACATTTAAATCTGTGCTATTAAGAAAATTCGAGCTTCACCTGCATTTTGTTAAGTAGCAACCACCATAATTTAGGTAACAATTTCAAGATCTCAAGCTTCTTCTTTTCGGGGTTATTTTTCAAGGTGGAAAGAAAAGAGTCTCTGTTCACCAACTCCGTATGAAAATGCTGAATTTTTCAGCTTCTTTTTGTTGTATACCATGTATCTGTAGATGAGGTTCTTTTAATTTTGTTGTTTTATCTCTTTGGGATGGATTTTTAGGCTTCTGTTGCAACACGAAGAAGATGAGATTGTGATCCTGAGTCTCATCGGGATATATGATATATAATTTGGAGAATTGGGGCAGAAGAAAAATACAAAGGTGGAAAACCATACACAATGCGTATGTTCCCTTTGAGCATGAGCTCAGAAAGGGTGCAGGACAACAATGAGAGGAGAAACACTATGGTGTATCTCAATGTATATGATCTCACGCCTGTGAACAATTACCTTTATGCCTTTGGTGTTGGAATCTATCACTCGGGTATCGAAGGTTTGTCTGCATAACCCCTTTTATGCTCTTAGATTACTGCCAAGTTTTAATTTTGAGCTTGTTTTGTTTCATCATATTGCGAGAATTAGCTAGGATGAATTATGAGACAATCAGATTTTGTATATGTTATAGAATTGCCAAGTGATATTATGTCATAGTGCTTTGTTGTTGGTCGAAGAATAGAGGAAAAGGAAAAGGAAAAAATTGAGGTGGTACTTGAATGCATATTGTCGGTATATATAATGTGAAATGAAGTGTCTGTTTTGTTTGGTAAGGAGATACGTGTGACTGTGTGAAAATTATTGTATTGTTAGAAGGTAGATTTTTCGTTGTTGTATGTTATGTTGCTCCTTGATCTGGCTTTCCCTATAAGACGTACCACTGGAGAATGGTGAATCATGATGAAAACAGTTAATGCTACTTGCAGTGGTTGGTAATTTTTTTTTTTAGGCTAGTAGGTCCTGGGAACTTATGATTCTTTAAAATTTTATTAGACGTAATTTAAGTAATGTATTAAACTACGGAAGTTTGTGAATTAGGGTGAGGAAGACAGTTACCTATAGACTTTTCAGTGATCTCAAATGTACAGATTTGAGAATTTTAAATTTTATTCAAGGTGTTGCTTTTCATTGTTTCGAAATTGTGGTTAATAAATTTGTACCTGTTGGATCTAATCTAAGGTTTAATACACTAGAAGAAACTCTCCTCTCTTTACACTTGTTGTTCTTTGTAAAAATATTTCTTATAATGCTCTGTGTCCTCAACTTATTTTAACCAAATATCAGTATCTTCCTTCATCCTCTCACTTTGTGTCTTTACATAATCAATGAGTTGCAACTTCACAACGTTTTGGTATTATTGCCTCATATTTCATCTTAGTTTCTGTCACTTTAAGCCTTTTTATGTGAATCTAAACTCACTCAACTACTTGAATATATGGAGATCTTCATTTCTATTCTCCACAACTGACATTCTAGAATTCGCATCACTTCACTGTGATCTTATGATTGCTCATTGGTGTTGGTTTTGGCGCTTCCAAATTCTGAATTCAGTTGTTGCGATACAGAATAACCTCATCCAACTGATGTTAGGGGTTTCCATTTAGTATAGAGTTGTTTTCTGCATTTAGTGCATTTACTTCTTGTTACTATCTTGTTTCTAGTGGGTCATCATTGGCTTGTTGTTTGTCATTCCACAACAAGATAACATTTGATATAGTGGTAGTGTTTAAGATAACAAATGGAATTCCACTCCATATATCTCATATGACACTTCTTGGAATGTGTTCTTCATATTCTTAATCCAACAACTTCAAATATCGTTAAGTTATAACATCTAAATGAATAGTATAAATTATTGTACAGGGGGCTTTGATTTTTTTTTTCTTTAATATCCTCCTAAACCAACTTATAGCTTATTGTTTCGGTGAACAGTGCATGGCATGGAATATGGCTTTGGTGCACATGATTACTCAACAAGTGGCGTATTTGAGGTGGAACCTAGAAGCTGTCCTGGCTTCATTTTCAGAAGATCAGTGTTATTAGGTACCACTGACATGTCTCGGTCAGAATTTCGCACTTTCATTGAGCACTTATCTTCAAAGTATCATGGAGACACTTACCATCTGATTGCCAAGAATTGCAACCATTTTACGGACGAAGTTTGCCAACAACTAACTGGAAAGCCTATTCCCGCATGGGTAAATCGGCTGGCCCGTGTAGGTGAGAATTGCTTGCTAATACTGATTTCTTAGCAGGTGTAATTTGCCTTTCCATTATATGTATTATAAATTTTAGATTAAAATATACTTTTTTTGTTTCTGAAATTTTTTCAAAGTTTCAAAAGTATGCTTAATATTTATTTTGATTCAATTTTGTCCCTAATCTTTCAAATAAGTTTCAGTTCTACCCTGGACGTTAATTTTTTTACAATCAACATCTGGTCAATTATATTTATACCAATTTTGCCCCTAATAGCATCATCATCACCATCACTATCTCACCTTTAACCCAGCTCATCATCATCACCACCACAAACAACAATAACAACAATAGATTAAACACAGCTCAACAATAGATTTAACAAATATTCTAGAATCACTCTCACGCCAAATTGGGAACATCAATATGAAGAGGACATGGATCTGTTAAGGTTCGAACTAGCAAAGTTGGATGCAAAGCTGCGAAAGAGAAGATTGCAGCTGAAGCAAAGCCAGAGGACAATCTGCAATGAACAACGCAACATGATCTGCTGCAGGGGTCGAACTCTCACGCGGCGTACTTCTCAGTTTGTCACATAGTGACAGTGGCGGCGGTGAGAGGTGGGTGGGCAGTGGCAACAGGTGGTGGAGGTGGGATGGGGAGCTGTTGGAGATGGATAAGAGAGGGAGGATGAAACAGGACGAGGGTGGTGCAAGGTGAGGGAAGAGGGGGCAGAGATGGTGGTGGTAGGGGTGAGGGGAAGTGGAAGTGGTGAGTGTAAGGGGGTGACTGGGTCGGGTGAGGGTGGTGGCTGTGTGGTGGCATCAATGGGATGGGGTGGTGCGATGATGAAGATGATGACATGTAGAAGCATTAGGGGCAAAGTTGGTAAACTTTGATTGTGCATTAGCAACCCACATTACAATTGCACTTTGAATCTTTGATTTTGTGTATTTAATGATTGCATATTTGCATTCACTAGTGTTTAATATTATGTTTGAAGTTTCAGGTTCATTCTGCAATTGTCTTCTGCCAGAAAGCCTTCAGGTTGCTGCTGTTAGACATCTTCCCGAACATCTAGCATGTTCCGGTAAGATGTTGAGACAATCATATTTGATTTTTGCCAATTGTTGCTTAGTCTTGAGCATTTGTCTTTGAAACCAATAAAATGATGTGTTTCAAATTTGTCTGTGCATTGACCGTTGTACTTTCAGCTTCAGCCAATAGAATTTCTAGAAATCGCTAATTATGCCGAGTTTTTATAGTAGTCGGCAGTTGCCTACCAGGACATGGCGATTCTCTGAAATTTTTATTAGCCGACAGTGTAATATTCACAGCATTAAGACATTCACGTTGACATTATAAAAAGTAATATGATTGATAATATTCACAGCATTAAGACATGACAATAATGAAGTAATATGATTGATGATTCAAATTCACATTGTATCCTCTACAGATAATATTGATTGTTTGCTTATGAATTAATGCTAGATCTTGGAAAGCTTTTATTTCTAGATTTATGATGCGTTGGTTATGGAAAGCATGATTCTATATTTCGCAACATATTTGATGATGCTATTTGATGAAACCGTGCGGATAAGGATAAAAAATGTCTGTGACTGCAGATGATGAGAGATCAGACTCTGATTGGCTTTCAGGATCTAGTGATGATGATAATGACGACGACGATGATGATGAGCGTTCCAATCGCCAGCTGCTAAACTCGCCAAATGGTGATATCTCCTTGATACAGGAAGCACCCATGACTCTAGCTCGGGATGCCCTACGATAACCATTATTTGTTTCTTGTCTGATTATTGTTATTCTTTCTTCCATCACTTAGCTTGTACCACTTCAGATATCCCAAAAGAAGTGTTTTGTATTATAATCACGTTAGTCTGTCTGTTGTATATGTTAATGATGCCACGTTCCTTCAAAATGTGATGTAGATTCTATTGAACTACAAACAATTTATCAGATGTTCCAGTTAGGGCCTTGTAGGTTTGCCTTGTTTTTTCTTCTTAGCAGCCCTCCCTGCAGCATTTTGTCTTAGGAGAGGTCGTGCTTTCCTTAAATATTGGCAACGCAGCCTCCCCTTCTAGACACTTACACGCGTCACTTACCATTTCCCTAATTGGGGGCCTGTTTTTTATTTTTTATTTATTTGGTAATACACCCACACATCCAGTCACACAGTCACACAGTCACAGACGAAGGGTGGGAATTGAACCTTTTGGTGTGGCTACTATGAGGCAAACAGGTTTGCCATTCTTACACTTTCTCAGTGTGACTATCTCGGCCACACTGGGGCCTGGTTTATAGGCGCCACTTTCTAGCTTTCTTTTTTTTTGGACAAACTTATTTTTATCTATGAATGTTTAAAATATTGATAAATTTATTAAAAAAAAACAAAACTAATTTTATACCGGAATTCTCTTGACAAAACACTTCAAATCTAAAAAAAATCATTAAAAATTTTAAAATTACCTTCAAACCTATCTTTATCTAAGCTAAATCCAATTCTAACCATAACTCTAATCTTACTTCACTTCCAATTCACCATCACCACCACCACAACTGTCCACATTAAGCAAATATCCGGCACTAAAAGAGCTTTCTATTAGCTGGTTACCACCTTCCCCACCATTGCATTGGTATGATCGTTGGCTGTGATGTCGGTGCTCACTTGGCTAGAATTCAAGACATTCTGAGAAGGAAGCATTGCAGATATGGTCTCTCCCTGAACTGTAATTTCTTTGCATGGTCGGCCATATTTCACTTTATTGGAACACTTGGATATCAAGAAGCTTAATTATGTTGATTATGTAAAAATTAATTTAAGCGGAAGTATTAATTAGGATCTTAAAGAGTTGTGATTTTTATATCTAAATTAGTTGCTATAATGAGTTTTAATTATGATAGAGTTGAACTTTAAGATAGGTTTATTTCTCTTTCTCTTTTTTTTTTAGATGCTCATCATGTCAATTTTTTAAGATTTTCAGTAAAATAGAGGGTAATTTAAAAACTTTTAATATTTTTTAAATTTTGGGTAGTTTTGTGAAGGAAATCTTATTTTTTATGGATAGAATATTTGTTTTATTTTTTATTTTTTAGTGGATAGATTTATCAACATTATGTGAATAGAGTCGATAATTTATCTTTTTCTTTCCTATATAAAGGCTTTTCCGGTCTCACCCTCCCTTGAACTTTCTCATCCTATTTTTTTCTAGGATCTTTAGGTTCAATTTGGATAAACAACTTAATTAAGTTCCTTTTGAAAAAAGAGTTTAAATAATAAATACTTATATTAAAAGTAGCTTATAAATAGTCACATAAAAAAAAGTAGCTTATAAATAAATTATTTTGTGTTTAGTTTTTTAGTCTTAAAAATTCTTATTTTAAAAAAAATGATAAAAAAATTTTTATTATAAGAGAAGTCATTTTTCTTAACTTTTTTATAAAAACTTAAATACTTTTTTTAAAAATTACAATTTAATTTTAAAAATTACACCAAATATTAATGCTATAACTTTTCATAAGTTAAAAATTAAAAAAAAATTATGAACCTATCCAAACTAGTCCTTTCTCTATTTCTTTTAGGAATAGTGGTCCCTCAAACCAAAAGAACATCACACTATGACAACTGTGTTTTCTCTAAGACCATCTCTAATAGGAAATTTATCTCAATCTCTATTTGTGATTCATTTGTCATAAAAAATAACTCTCCATCAGCTTTTATGTTTATGAATAGTAAATAAAAATTCAAAATATTTTTTTCTTTTTCATTAGGAAGAATTAAATTTACTTAATTAATTAATTAATGTAATTAAAATTAATATAGATATTTTTTACAATAATATTATAATAATTTATAAATTAAAAATAATTTACTATTATAAAAATATAATTTTAAAAAATTAATAACTTCATAAATAATAATAATACACAATATTAATTCGAGCTTAAACTAATTTGCAACATTACTTAATATAAAGAAAAAGATAGTTAAACTTTATAGTTGACAATACGCATTATGAAATTGTCATATGTATTTAATTAAGCCCTCTTTTAGTTGTTGATGTTGCTTTCTATTTTAAAGTTGGGCATTTCTTTCGAGAGAAATTGATGATACGGTGCAAAGTCTTTCTCTCCCAATTATAATTGTGATAAGTCATTTTCGACATCGTCATATTCTAGGTCTTGAGCAAAATTTTTTACATAAGTGTCTCTTTTATCCTCAACAATCATATTATGTAATATAATACAAGTTCTCATATTTACAAGCTTCTTCTTTTTTAAAAGCGAGCTAGACCACGTATAATTGCAAAGTTTGCTTGCAATACTCCAAATGCTCGTTTCACATCTTTTCTTTGTCCTTCTTGGTATTGTACAAATAACTTGCGTTTCTCCCCTTGTGACTTTGATATTGATTTGACAAATGTGGCCTATTCAAGATAAATACTACTGTTAAATAGTATCACATAGTATAATTATCACCATTGATAGTGTAATTTACTTTTGGAGTACGATCATTTAAAATATCATCGAACACTGGTAAACGATCTAACACGTTGATATCGTTATTTGAATTAGAAACTCTAAAGGATGTATGCCATATTTAAAGGTTTGAAGATGCTACAACCTCAAGTACTATAGTTTCAACCCTACGATAACCACTCATATACATACGTTTTCACGCCTTTGGGAAATTTTTTCATTGCCAATACATGCGGTCGATGCTACCCAACATACCAAAAAAATCACGAGCCTCCGCCATTTGTAACAAGTGTTGTATATCATTTGAATTTAGTTTTCATAAGTATTCATCCTCGAATATTGAAATGACACCTTCAAAAAAAATTTTCAACCATTCAATTGTGATGCTCTTGCCTATGCGCACATAATCATCAACAGCATCAGCTGCTATACCATATGCTAACATCTCTATCGCAACAATGCATTTTTATAGTGGTGACAAACCTCTTCTTCCAATAGCATTGACCCTATGTTGGAAATATGGATAGGCATTTGAGAGGGCATCTACTATCCAAAAAAACACATGTTTTTTCATTCGAAATATTCATAAAAAAATGTCAGCACTATACTCCAGCTTATCTGTAAAGTAACCTTTTAAAAGGCGATCATATCTTTTTTCTCGATTTCTGTTGATCCATCTATGAGGAGTTAGGAAAGAACTTTTCTCGATATCTTCTTCTTCTAAATCATCAAACGAACACTCATCGATCCAATTATCTATGAGTATGTTATCTCGCCTTCTTTTTTTACTATACAAAGCTTCATTAAACATATTATCAAATTTTTTAGCCATTTCTTAAAATATAATATTTAGTATTTTTTGTGAGATGAGAAAATAGTTTTGAATGAAGTTTGTGATTGTAAATATTTGATAATTGATATTTATAAGTGTATCCGCAATAAATAGCTACTTTTGCAACGTCTATTTTATAACTGCTATTTTTTCTTGTCTAATTTTAAAACGGTTAGTTTTGTAATAGTTATTTCGTAAACAATAACGCATAATAATATTGACTAATTTTAAAAGTTACATCACAAATGAAAAAACATATTATATTACAAAATAGAATAAAACAAAGTACATCACATACATTAATACATAAATACAAAAAAATCATACTACTTAACTCTACAAATATAAGGAACCATTAAATAAACTACTTATTAATTATTTTCTCACATGCAATCTCATGAAAAGCTTATCGTTTTTCAATTATTGTAGACGTGTTAGCATTAAGTATTTGCATATTTCTTTGTATTTATCTTCATTTCTTTAATATACCTCTGAGTTTATAATTCTTGTTCTTTTGTTGTCGCTTAAATTTGTAACTCCTTTTCTTTGATTCCATAATCTTTTCTCTATGTTCCCTCTCCTCTTCTCTTTCCTTTTTCTATCCATTAGTTCCTTTTTGCTAACATTTTTAATATCTTCTATAAGAAATAGTTTCTTAATAATGGATGTTTTTTTCACTAAAATCTTCAGACATTTGTGTTTTTTCCTTATCCTTTCTCTTGCTCTTCTTTGATCCGTGTGGGTGAACGAGAGAGTCCATACCATTTTTTTCAGCCAACGGTGTTTTTGAATTTGATGATAATGAGTATGCTCCAGTTATACTGACCTTGATTTTTTTTTATTCTCCACTTTGTATTGGTAGTTGACTTCTCCATTTTTGTTCTAAACGAAGCATATTCCAATGCCTCTCAAACGTGAATTTTTACCATAATTTGTGAAATAAATTTTATAGGCCAACTCCTTTATATCATCAGCGTTTGAACCACTCCTTATGTTTTGACTAGTTTGATTGTAGCAACCAACAAATTGTGTAACTATCTACTAATCTTATACCATCATTTCTTACAATGTAACTACCTTCCTTTTCATATCAGTGCTAAATTCTACACAATAGCCGTGAATTCGATTTCAAAATGTTTCGCCCTCTTGATCGGTATCAAATATAGGATCAGTTAAAATATTCAATCATGTACCGATCAACATCTCATCATTTTCTCATTGCCAGTGTTAAATACTATCTTGCCTACGATTTTCAATTTCATCATCATTGAGGTTGATAGCATCTAATCCATGAGGATTGGCAAAATTTGAATATTGCGAATTTGGACTGGATTGATCGGAGTCTGAAGGAATGGGTTAGAAGAGCCACCAACAGCAGATGAGTCATATCTCAGAGTTGGAAACGACAAAGATGTTGGAGTAATATTTTCGATAGAAAAATTAAATATGGATGAAAATGAATAATGTGGTGTTTGTGAATTTTGATTATGTATTTGAAAAATAGGAAATTAATTATTATGAAAAACTTGAAAACTTAAATTAGGAAGATTTTGTGCATTTAAAATTTGAACATTTAAAGTTTGAGATTGTTGAGTATTTAGAGTTTGAAAAAATAAATTAAATAATTGAGAAAAGAGTTAAATTAGTTTGGATCAATTTTTTCTTAACAAAAAATAATATTGACAGAACTTTGATTTCATAAATTTAAAAAAAGATTGAAGAAGAATATAAAAAATTGTGAAAATAAAAATGTATGTAAGTAGTATATATAAAATAATAAAATATTAATTTATTAATAATAACGGTAATGGTCATATGTTTTATTAATCAATCCTGCTACGTTATCAACAACATATCTGCCAACTTCTGCCAACTCTTATTTATAAATGTGTTAATGGAAGTATTTTTGTAAATGTGTCTAATAAAAATGTCTTTTTTATAGCTATGTTTAATAGAAGTGTCTTTATAGATACATTTTCTGGATGTGTCTCTTTATATATATGTTTAAAATATAATAATTAACTATTGTTGGTAATAAATTGGCAGATAATATGTTTATACTCTATACTTTTCCTTTATTAATATATATGCAACGGTTCTTTCCATTTTTATTAATATATAACATTAATAGAAGTGTCTTTATAGATACATTTTCTGGATGTGTCTCTTTATATATATGTTTAAAATATAATAATTAACTATGCAACGGTTCTTTCCATTATTAATATATGTAACATATATATATATGTCAATATATATGCAACGTATAACTTATTAATATATATATATATATATATATATATATATATATATATATATATATATATATATATATATATATATATATATATATATTGTTACATGTTAAAATTTTATTGGAAGTAATGAAATATCATCCTTTAGCAAATTGGGTTATTTTTTTATTAACAAATAACATTTGTTAAGCATGAATTGATATATCTTATATATATCCATAAACAACAGTTTTGGATTTGTAAATCCCAAGTCTCTTGGGTGAACTACGACAGATTTGAATGCAAGTTTTTGTAGCATGATAACATAACGACTACAAATAACAATCTATTTGCTTCTATTAATAACTAACAATATATAGATGATTACATTTTGTAACTATCACTTTTGATATCTACAAAATTACTAAAAGCTTTATTTATATATGTTATAAATTTAAAAAATTAAAACGCATCTATTAGTTTAAAAGCTGGAATATAGAAAAAGTAAAACAAAAAAAAAACAAAAAAAGATTAGTAATATTTATGAAATAGATGATGAAAAAAATTGCTCTGGTCTAGAGATCAGGGTTGATGTAGTTTATGTACATGAAATTCAGATCAACAAAGAATCTAGAAACCTATCACTACATAAAATAGAACATCAATGCCTAAGTTCATAAAATAGCAGTTGTCCTATATTTCAGAATTGATTGATCCGTATAAGATATCATTTTAGTTAAGGTGAGCAAGCATCAGAATATACATAAGGGAAAAAGAAAAGGGAAAAACAATACTTGTAGATACAGACAGACCCACAAAACATGAATTATTATTGGGCAAGTGTCAAACTTGTGGGCAACTAAGTTGGTTTTTCAGTACACATGGATATTGATACTAATTCCTCCCAAGTTATTGCTATTACTCCGGATTGAGCAACTGTCATCACTGGTAAGTTTCTCCGCAGAAATCTTCTGGTTAGGACCACACTGCAGCCAAAGGCATGAGATTCTTGCCAGTGCTGCCCGTCCAGCAACCCCTACACGGTAAACCACACTTAAATCTGCCCAAATTTCACTAGGCATAGTTTGCAATTGAATGCTTGGATCATATCCTTCAAGATCTGACTCAGTTATCACAACTACAGAATTATCGTCAAACATCATATGATTTCTTGAAGCTATTGCTGCCTCAGAAGCCTTAGTCTTTACAAATAGATCTGCAAAAGGTGCATGTCCAACAAATCTTCTCCCCATGAGGTAGCGGTAGTAATCCTGAACAGCCTGATCTCAAAAATAAAGTTAGGAAAATTAGCCATAATTATTATCCATTTTCCGTACACCATTCTAAAATAAGAGCAGTAGCGCTTAACTTACCACTGCTCTAAAATAAAAGTATGATATCCAAGCACTCATAGGACAATCAAAGCCATACAGAAAGTCACACGATATGTTATAATAACCAAATGACATTTTATACTTACTTGCCACTGAGATGAAGCCAAAAGCACCCTTGGTCGAATTGACTTCACATAATCATATGCACCCTCCGGTGTCATTAGTTTGTGGTGCACCTACACATCAGCTTGGATTGTAAGAAAAACTAGGACTGTTTGATCATTTTATACACTCTTAAGGCAAGGTACCAACCAGATAACAAATAACAACAGTTGTGCTGCGACCACGCCCAGCTTTGCAGTGGACATATGTAGTGTGTCCAGATAATGCATTTTCTTCAGCAAAAGAACCCAATAATCAAATCAATAGGGGAAAGAAGTCATCACAATTTCAAATGAGTAGAATAACTATCATAATGAGAACCATTGTTGTTTGAAGCCTATCTGTATATTTCCATAAGTTCTTAACTTGTAAAACCTTTATCCAGTTCCCTTTTCCTTTTTGTGCAGGTAAAGAGGTGTAGGTCTTTGATAAAATCAAGAGAAGTATAATGCATGAGGATGAGGAGTGTAGTGTGTAAGGATTTGGAATATGAAACAAACTATAGACATCATCAATCCATGATGCTTCCATCTTATAAGGCCACATTATGCAACATTTTGCAAATACATTAAATATTAATGATCATTTATCCTCCAAAGGAAAGTAACACTAGTATATGACCCTAAATTTAGTCAAGCAATTTTCTTAATACTTACCATGTATGAAGTCCACAGCACGGCATATATCATGCAACAATGGAGCAAAACAGTAATCTCTAGTAGGAATCACTAGATGGTCAATTCCATGAGCCTGCCATATTCGTTCAATGTATTAATAATGAAATCTTTTGAAGAACACCCTAGATTCTATTATAATCCAGTGCAAAATGCAGAACAACAAACATAACCTCGCACAACCCAATATAGACAACTGGAAAACATCACAAACAAAACTTTCCAGTCTCTCTGCAATTAAAGAAATTGTTCACAAAATCTACGTCCCTCATTCCCCAGATTATAAAATTTCAATTGAACTTCATTCTCATAATAATCTAGCAGCAGACAAAAGGATTATTGAGAAAATTAGCCCACAAAAATACCAATACTCAGTAGACGAACAAATGCAATTTCAAGGGAAAGGGCTATGCATAATATACTCACATAATATAATGTTGTTGGAACCAAAGTCTCATATGACTCATTCAATGTGACAACCCCACGAACACCAAGCTCCTTCAGACGGGGAACATCAATTGGAAATGGAACAGCACCTAATAATATGAACTGAAAAAGAAGAAATTAAGTACGTCAGAATTAGGACTAGGAGGAGTTCAACTTTCAAAACAGAAGACAATATTCAAATGCAACCAATAAAAACATGCAATCTCAGCTCATACTTTCAAATCAAAATCATTCCTTTCAACTCTATGCCAACTGTTTCAAACCCAGTTAGTCTAGCAGCCAACTCTAAGTCAACAGGGAACAAACATTTGAAAACTGCAAACATGCCCTTTCCATAGTATGATATTAATTAGTATAGTTTAATTGATATTCACCACCATTTTAAATATATATATACAAGCATCCAATTACATATTGTCAGTAATGAACTGACCGATACAGAACGCTAAACTCATAATATAAGACACTTCAACACATTGTTGGATGTCAATACAAAGAATAAACTAACTATTAAACTATGGCAGTAAGACAATATCTATTATAGTGATCAACAGAGAACAAAGGCCAAAATTAATAGCTACACTGGCATAAAATAAATAAATATATATATGGATCTTCCATCCGGGTTTTATCATCGCTTCAAGCACCTTTAACATTGGATCAGTCACCCCAGATGTATCTTATTAAAGCAGGTGAAGAAACCAAAGCAGGCAAATTCACTCAATATATAGATCCCTCTACATGTTAATAATCACACACCTCTTTCACCAAGTTTATTTGAATTTATATCAAAACAATCACATCAATGAGAAATAAAACAATTGTTGATAATAGCCACTACTAACACAGAAATGCAATATAAATATCTAATGCAAGTCTTTAATCAAATGACAAAAGATTACAAAACCTAATATTAACAACAATTACATAATAAGCTAACACCATTCAGTGTATGAAATAGAACTGAAAACAAGCATACCTCGTCAACCTTATCCCACCATCGAAATTCGGCCTGAATCTTGTTCCTTACAACATTGTAAAGCAGCGTGGGATAGAAAAGCGCGCGAGCCCCCGCTCCAACCAAAACCTTCTTTGCATCATAGCCCCCAAAGCTTGATGACCTCTCTTCCTCTCCATTTCCTTCCACCTCACCACCACACTTCAATTCTTCTATACGCATAACTCACTTACAAATTCGTAAAAACAACTTATACAGTACTATGAACAGATTTACAAAACAAAAAGGAGAAATGGAAGCCCTAATTGACAAATTAGATATATTCACACAGTTATCGACAACACATATCAACGAATCTATTGCATCCAACTCCACGGACACAAAGATGAGAGAGAGAGAGAGAGAGAGAGTCGTATTCTGTCCCAAATTGCCAATTGACGAATCACGGAACCTATGAAACCCGAAATCCACACCAATTCGAACAGAGAATGGTACTAGGACAAGAGCTAGAACGAGAAAAACAGAACTCTACGAGATTTTGCCAGGAAATTGAGACCATGATAATGGAAATGGTTTGTTCGGGACGCTGGAAACTAGGCTAGAATGATGGGTGAATAGATTGTCGTAATTTCCGCCACAGAGAGAGAGAGAGAGAGAGAGAGAATGATTAGGAGGGGAAAGAATAGAGGGAGGGGAAAGTATCAGAGGAGAAAGTGGATTTGGGGATTGGAATCCCTAACCCTAGATTTAGGATTTTGGTTCAAGAGAGTTCAGAAAAGTTAGTGTTCTCTTTTTTTTTTAAATAAAAACAAAAATGGGCCACTAAACAAACTCGGAAATGACGAAACTCACGAAAGTGAAGGAAAACGTTAAAGAGAAGAGGGGAAGAGGGAAAGGTTTGAATGACATGATGGTGACTCACAGGGAAGGTGAAAGTCGATGAAAGAATGACACGTAATCCGCCAATCAGGCATTGCCGACAGCCCATTGGCCAATTTTCGCGCGAAGTATTTCTTCCATTAAGGTAAGGGAGTTGTCCGAACCGAATCGAGTTATCGAATCGATCATATTATTGGGTCACTAAGTTATTGGTTCAATTGGTGAGTTACTAATTGAATTGATTGACTCAGTATTATGTAAATAAAAAATAAAAATAGTCAAAAAATTAAAATTAAAATTTAAAAGACATATTTTTATCAATATTTTAAAAATATCAAACTATACTAAAATAATATGGACCAGGAACAATAAGTATTTTATTATTTTTATTCTATTATAAATATTTTTATTTTGTTTTTATATTAAAATAACTATTATTTTTAAATTTTAATAATTTATTAATTAATTTATATCTATTACACTATTATATATTATAAGTATCTATTGAAAAATAATACTAATAGATATTATATAATTATGAAAAAATAAGTGAATTTATAATTATTGTTAAATAAAAATATAATTAATTTAAGAATAAAAAAATTTATAACTAAATTTAAAATAAAATAGATAAAAATAAATTATTTGAAAAAGATGTGTATATATGTTATAATATGCATATACATTAACAAAAAACATAGCTTTACTTTTTTAGAGGGGAGGGATTCGAATCCCATCTCCAACATTTTGGTAAAATTTAAATCCTAATCGGTTCGGTTGAACTAGTATTTATCGAGTTTGATCGATTTTGATCGATTTATTTTGAGTTTGACCGGTTTGTATCAGTGTTTCATCTAAAGATGTTCGCGGTACAGTTTGGATCAGTTTTGAGTCAAAAATTCATCCGATCATAACACTAATTTTACTTGTAGTATAGTTTGGATTGAATGATTTTTTAAAAAAAAAACCCGATCCAATTTCAAGCGGTTTGGATTGGATTGGATTTGTGGTTTTGTAAATTAAAAAAATTAAATACACATAACAAGTCTCAACATCAAATTTTAAATAATCAACAATGACATAACAAGTCTCAACAATATCTCAAAAAGTTAACGATAAGATAATAATAGAAATAAAATTATAGGTTAGTTAAAATAAATAAATAAATAATATTTTGGACATAAAATATTCATCAAATAATAATAATACATGAATAATATAAAAAAGTATAACAAATTAAACATGTTATAAGTATAATTGTAAATATAATAATAAAATAATAATATTATAGCACATTGTACAGTTTGGATTGGATTGAATCGGTTATGAAAAGTAGATCCAAAATTCGATCCGATCCAGCAGTTTACAAAAAATAGAATCCAATCAAATCCGAATTAATGCGGTTTTAATCGGTTTTCGATTTGGATTAGATTAAGTAAGTAGTTTAATTTAGATCAGTTTGGATTTGAACACCCTCAGTTTCACCTCATGCGATTCAAACATTGGACCGAACCGATAGGATTCAGTTCATCGATTTTTTTTGTTGAACCGACCGGTCCGATTCGACTTTAATAACACTGGATATTAAATATATATTTTTAAAAAATTAAAAAATATGACAAAAAAATTAGATATTAAATATATATTTTTTAAAAAATTTTAGATATAAAATTTTGATATAATTTTTTACAAGTTGTTCCAATGGATTAACTAAGATAATTTTTTAATTCTCAAAAATTAAAAATGTGACAAAAGAATTAAGTATTAAATATATATTTTTAAAAAAAATTAGATATAAAATTTTGATATAATTTTTTACAAGTTGTTTGAATGAATTAAGTAAAATAATTTTTCAGGACCGAAATCTCGCTTTGTTCATATCAAAATGAATACCTGCAAAAATATTTTGATATCTAAATGAGTACATGATTTTTTTAGAATGTAGAAAGTATAAGAAAATTGTGGAGTTAAATCCCAAAATGGTCCCTGAGATTAACGTCGTGCACTAAAATCGTTCCTGAGATTCCAATTGTACCAATTACGTCCCTGAAATTGAGAAAAGTGTACCATATTAGTCCATGACCCATTTTCTCTTAACGACGTGATGACATGGCTGGATGACATGGACGGTAAGTGACACGTGTCACTTCATGATTTGGCCACGTGTAATGATATGATGATGTGGTGACCAGTGACACGTGGCATGCTGATGTGGATATTTGTGCCACATGTCACAATACTATTTGACCACGTATCCGTTTGTACCACGTGTCACAATAGTATTCGTCCGCATGTCATCCATTATGTCATCGTTGTAGGTGCACCAAATTAGTCCATTACTTTGCATTAAGTGACTCATTTTAATCCTTGAAATTGAATGGCGTGCACCAAACTAGTCCCTTCACCAATTTTTTCTCATTTTTATTAATTTAAAATTTTAATATCTTAGATGCGCTAATTTCAATTCTATTTTTTCATATATCGTTTAAATACAAGTGTTTTCATAAAATTTTTAAGATTTTAGTTTTAATTATACAATTTTTTTTAATAATTTAACATTGGTAAATTTTGTAATATATAAGTATGTTATTATAAAAAAATTTATATGATTGATTGGACACATTTATTTTTCATAAAAAAACATGTGCTTTTAACAAGAAATCAATAATTAAAATATAAATTTTTTTTATTCTTATGAAATACACGTTTTTGTTATGTGTAAATCGATTAAAATGAGTCACTTAATGCAAAATGAGGGACTAATTTGGTGCATCCACAACGATGACATAATGGATGACACGTGGACGAATACTGTTGCGACACGTAGCACAAACGGACACATGGCCAAATAACATTGTGACACGTGGCACAACTATCCACATCAGCATGTCACGTGTCATTGGTCACCACATCATCATATCATTACACGTGGCCAAATCATGGAGTGACATGTGTCACTTACTATTCACGCCATCAAGCCATGTCATCACGTCGTTAATGAAAAATGGGTCCGGGACTAATATGGTGCACTTTTCTCAATCTCAGAAACGTAATTAATGCAATTGGAATCTCAGGAACGATTTTAGTGCACGACGCCAATCTCAAAGACCATTTTAGGGTTTAACTAAAAAATTGTGTATCCGTTTGTATAATTTTGATGTTTTATAAAGTTGATATTCGAGCTAACCATCTTATGTCTTTATTGGTTTTAATGATTCCTTAAGGTTTTTTATGTGAACGGCAGGTGTTTTGTATTTTGCATAGTAAGGACTTGTGGATTTATTATCTCAGGATATTCCAAGATTCATTATATAGACAAGTTCGTAATCTCGCTACATGGTTTACTTAGGAATTTTTCATTTAAATAAATAAAATAAAAGTAATAATTATCGAAATAAATAATTTTAAAAATATTTATCGATTTATGTTTTCTAATCATATCTCATTTACACTGTAAATGAAATAATATTTTATGTATGTCATTTATAGTGTAAACGAGATATGATATGTCAGTTATGACGTGGCTATCTCGTTCATACTGTAAATAAGATAGACCCTTATTTCGTTTACATTTAGGCCGAACGGCGCCTTTAAATATAAGTCATTTACAGGCTGTTCCTAGACTCTCTTTTTACCCTTTCCAACCATATTTGAGTCCAATATGGTGATGGCACGCCAGGCGAGGAACGACGGGAATATCAACAAATTAAATAAGACGTCGCATTATGTCGGGGCGGCCGACTTCGAGGTTAGTTGCGTTCTGTTCGGTTAATCTAAGTATGTGGACATTGTTAGGGTAGTCTCGTAGTGACAAGCACTGAATAAAATACTTTAGGGATTAGACTGTATGATGAATTTAGAACAATATTTGCTTGTGTAATATTAGTATGACTTAATTAGGATTTGCTTACTGACATATGTAATTTAGAGACATTTGTAGAGTAGACACATGGTAGTATGTTCCTAAGTAGTAGTAATACTTTGTTCTTAAGTAGAGTAGAAAAATGTATTATTATCTCTTTATAGGTTAAACATTTTTTTTCATTCCGTAGAGGTCTCGCCTTCTACTGCCCCGACAAGTCAGCCGTACCCTTCCTCCACCGGACGCCATCGTCCCGTATCTGGCTGAGGCCGGGTTGGGCGATACGGTGCCCCTCAGAGACTTTACATTTGACAATTCCCTGATTTTGGTACTCGTGGAGCAATGGCGTCCGAAGACGCACACGTTTTATCTCCCGTGGGGTGAGGTCACTATCGCCCTGCAGGACGTGGTATATCACCTAGGCCTACGTGCACACGAAAATCCCATTGGGGTGCCTTCGTAACTTTGGGAGGTGGTACGGCACGGCACAGAGACGTAGGCCATGGTGGAGCAGCTGCTTGGTGCCAGGCCTTCGGTAGCGGCACAACAGGCTGCTCAGAGGAATGAGTCATTCACGCTGAAGCTAATTTAGTTGCGTGATCGTGTCCGCCAAATGCCCCCGACCGACGATCCTGAGACCTTCCGACAGTATGTCCGATGCTATATTATGTTACTGATCGGAGGGTATCTGTTGATAGACAATTCCAACAACCCAGTGCACGTACGGTGGCTACCACTTTTCCGGGACTTCGCCGAGTGTAGAGCTTTATCATGGGGCTCTGCTGTGCTAGCATGGACTTACCAATCACTCTGTTTGGCGGTACAGCGGGGCATCACGGACATCGCCGGTTGCACTCCGCTTTTGATGAGTTGGATTTACCATAGATTTTCTCAGTGGTGTCCACCAAATAGAGGAGTCTACCAGTATCCGCTAGCTGCGAGGTAGCCAAATATTACTTTTTCATTTCGCGTTAAACATTGTTGCTAATTCGCATGGTTTGTTACTTAATGAATTGTATGTATCTCTGTTATTGTCAGGTTGGATGGACTGCAACAGCAGAGTAGGAATCAGCATCAGGCCAGGGTCTTGTACTGGAGGGTATCGATCGACCGGTTGTATTTCGATGAGGTTAGTCATGAAATTAAATATTTTGCTATTTTTAATACCTATTGTGTTGTAATACTCGTTATTTTGTTACACATTTTTTTATTCAGTTTGCATGGAGGGTGTACGATGACCCTGCACTGCAGGCTCTGTGCTCACACTGGTTCCCTGAGGAGGAAGAGTGGGGTACATGGTTGTCGGCCGTTCCGCTGGTCTACTTCAACATTGTCCGGTTTGTGTGAGGGGCGAGGGATCAGTCGTCCTACACATAGGTCGAGTGTACGGAAGGATCACTGCCATTATGTCCCACCTCTGCAGAAAGCTCTATTACTTGCTCCACCATGATCCTCCCATGGATGTCGAACATCACTCGCACATGATCGTCCCCTAGAAGTCGGAATAGTCGAAACCGAAAAACTTCGTTACCCATGGTGGCCAGCAACCTATACGCTACCCTTCCGATTTCTCTCGCTTCTGTACCACCGAACTTGCTCAATATCAAACTCCTCAAATCGGACAACGTCTCCACACGCTGAGTGCAAAACAACATCGGATCCTCACACTCAAATGTCACCCCGTTTGTCGCCGTTTTTCATACGACAGTTGGGATAAATAAGCACAACTATGTATGGACTACTACTGGCCATTAATGCCTTGTATTTGTGACAAATATGAGACACAAAACGGATAGAAAAAATTTGTGAAGAATACGAAGGATTACACAACTTTTTATAACTGGTGGGATTCTACTCCATGTATCTTGTTTACACGGTAAACGAAATGAACATTTCATGTATCTCGTTTACACTTAGCCACATCGCAGCTGACGTGTCATATCTCGTTTACAGTGTAAACGAGATATGACTAGAAAACACAAATCGATAAATATTTTTAAAATTATTTATTTCGGTAATTATTACTTTTATTTTATTTATTTAAATAAAAAATCCGTTTACTTAGGGCTAGTATAGGACACAAGCATTATTAGAAAAATAATATTTTTATTTTAAAAGTTTGATAATTTTATGTCAAATAATTTTTTTTAAATATTATAAATAATTATACTTTTTAAAAAAACAGAAAAAATTTAGAAATTATATTTTATTCTGAATTTTTTTATACACTTTTTAAATATTGTCACAAAAAATCAGATCAAATAAATAAATTATTTATTAAATACGATATTTTTTCACTTATAAAATATATAATATTTATTGGTTGTTTTTTTTATATTTTTAAATTATTTAGGAACTATTTTATTAATAACATCTTTTAGAAAGTTTTTTGTTAACACCTAAATTTTTTAAATATTAAATTAGTAGTTAAATTTTAATTAAATAAATATATAAAATATATTAATTTCCAATATAGTAAATTTTTTTAAAAATACTTTTCTGTCATTTCATATGGAGTATTTTTGAAATAAATTTTTAGTCATTTCATAAACAAGGTCTGAAAAATAGTCCTGTTAAGTAAGAAATACTAAGATAATGTATATAAGATGTATATTTAAGTAATTATCTAGGTGTATATTATCTAAATACATCAATTGAAGATTGGTTATATTTCCTATATTTACTCTATATAAATAGCTATATGACTATGAGGTAGAGTTTTCAAAATTTATACATAAGCTATCCGTACCGTGTTTTATGTGAAAAATGATTACCAACATAAATTACTACAAAGAGTAACGGTTTATGAAGAATAAAGCATGATTATATAAAAACGCGAGTTTAGTAGAAACGCTAATCCTTGAATGGATATAGCGGTTTGTGAATGGCTAATGTGGTTATATGACTTTTGTATCATGATTCTATTTATTTATTTTTTTGTGTCTCTCCAAAAGAGGCCAAAAATTTTTGAAGGCAACAAAATTAATTGATAATTTTATGGGAGAGTCTTTTTTTTTTCAGAAAGTCTTTTTTTGCTGAAGTGAAAATGGCAGTAGTGTTGACAAAAATTCTAATGAGAGTTTTAATTCTTTCATTATTTGTATAACTTTATAAAAAATTCTTTTTTTGTGTGAATTTTTTCACATATTTTAAATTTGACTGAACATAATTAATTCTTAGTTGAATATATATTTTTTTAAATTATAACAAAATAACATAAACTTTCATATAAAGGACAAATAATACAGGACAATACGAATTCTACTATTAAATTTTAATAGGCTATTTTAATTAGGATTAGTTTATTCTTAAATTACAATATCATACACTTATATCATCTTAAATTCATTTCCTAACTTGTAATAATTTTTAAAATGCTTAGATTAATTTTTGGATAGTAATAACATAATATGTCATGACTTCTCTGAGACAAATGTATTTACTAAAATATTAGATAAAATAATTTTTTGTCATTAAAACTTGTGACGTCAAAATTATTCTAAATTAATTTTGAGTTTCAATTACGTCTTTATCATTAATCAATCAAATTATTTTCAAGTTATTAATTTTTTTTATCCAATTTTATTGCATCAACTATGATTTAATTCAATATTCTAAAAATTGGACCAAATCAATCGGTTTGACTGAGTTAATTAAGAACTTGTCTTTTGACTTGTCTGGTTTATGTCTAGCACCGTCGTGCAAAAATTCGATTAAAAAATTAGTCGAATCGACGATTAACTAGTGAACCGGCAGAATCGGTCCGATTTTTCAACTCTTGGTTCGCTACTTCCCCCTTCAAAACAACGCTGTTTTGATCCCCCCCAAAAAAAAGCCAACTCATCCAAAACACTCCCTCCCCCTTCAATCTCTCACAAATACCCAAAGCCCCAAACTAACCAACCCTAACCCTATCAGAGTAAACCAGCAAAGCAAAGCAGCCACCATCGGCTCCCACCACTATCAGCGTCGGTGGGGACAACTAGTGGTTGCCATCCTCGCCTCTCGAAGATCTTCTCTTCTCTTCGCATCGCCAGAAGATCAGTTCGAAGCTGTTGTTAGCGTTGTCGTCTTTGTCCTCGTCGTAAAGTTCAGACTTGTTCTCATCGTCATCGACCGCCCTGAACTCATCGTCTCTATAACGATCCAACTTCCAGCATATCATGATCACACTAGAAGTTAAGCGTTACTAACTTGCTTTCCTTAACTTTAACTATTATTTATTATATGAGCCTAAATCATTGTTAAAACCTTATCACTTTGTCGGGTAATTTTTTTTATAAAACGCTTTCTAAAGATGTCAGTCATGTACAATAAATTGTAAAGATAAAAAGAAAGAAGGATATACATAAGGTGGTCATATAACTCATAAAATACAATCAAAGAGTAAAAACAATAACAATTTTTCAAACATATAACATAGATTAATCCATACTTAAACATACATCAATATTCATGTATATGTATATATACAGACTCATATATACACGAGACACCCTAAGTCTTGGCCCATTTAAAAAGTCTCTAGTCTGAAACCCAAGCTGGATAAATCATACCCCTCAAAAGACTAACAAAGAGAGAAAAATGCTCTAGGATCCTTAGCTTCACATAACGGCAAGCGTCTTTAAGCACACACGTACTCCAAGTCCGGGATGTGGCAAAAGAATAACACCACTTCTTCAATGGGCATCTCCATCAGCTTCGCCTGTAGGGAGAGTAAAGAGAAGGGGGTGAGAACCTATGTTTTCCAGCAGGGTATCAACGAGGGAAACAAATCGTTCATTGGTCCTAGGGCAAAGCTCTAGCGCAAACATAATCGTAGCTCACTTTCACCCCGTGACCATTTTAATTTCTTTTAGTTAGTTCAACCTTAATCATCTCTTACATCTTTTCTTATAGTTTCTTACCCTTGTTTTATATTAGGTTTAGCCTTATCACATCCAGTCAATAACACAGGCATCACAAACAAGTAATAAACACGAATACAAACAAGTCACACAGCACACAGTAGAGGATTCAACCATAATGCAAGATAATAGAAATATGAAGGTCATGAGCTCATGTATCAGTTTACACTATATAACTCGACATTACCTAAGAACCAGTCTCAAATATGGTTTCCAAATGTTCAGTTGCATAAGCCCTATGGCTAAAGCCATTCAATTGACTTCAAAATGCACCAAACCCTATGGCATAGCCATTCAGTTGACTTTAAATTGCACTAATATGCCTACATCTGGAGAATAGTTCTCAACTTGTGGACGCCCTTACTATACATTAGCCCATTTTTGGCCCAGCCTAAAAGCCCTTTCTCGATTATTTCAGCCCGAAGGCCCTCTCAACAATGTTCTCAATATTTTTTTCTCTGTTTCCACAAGACTTTTAATCTTTCTTTGATCCTCTTTTTAACATCTTAATTAATCATAGTCTTCTCCTTATACCTCTTCTTAGGTCTTCTATGAAGAGAACATCTAGATTTTGGGCTTTAAATTGTCTTTTTACGTCTTTTACTGTAATTACCGTTATGCTCCTAAACTTTTACACAATTTATCATTATGTCCTTATCTTTTATCATAGTTCTTTTTATGTCTCCTGAACTTTAGCTTATTTATAATTTAACCCCCAAATTTTTAGATAATTATATTTTAGTCTCTGAACTTTTAATTAATTACACTTTGATCCCTCAACTTTTATCTAGTTATGCTTTTACCCCTATATTTTTACCTAAATTACATTTTTATCCATATATATTTTTGAAATTACTATTTTGCCGTTATATTTTTAAGAAATTTTTATTTTATCCCTGAAAATTAGTTAAACCGTTTTATCCCTACACTTTTTTGTTAATATCCGAAATACCCCTTAGCCTTTAAATGACCATTTTAGTCTTAATTTTTTATTAAATTACCATTGTATTTTTTTATGTTTAATTACCATACTACCCTTGCATGATGAAAATCAAAACCTTGCTTCTGTTTTAGCATGGATTCTTTCTTGACTTTCAACTTGTTTTTAAGATTTTCGGTAACCACTTTTTAACATCTTTTAGTTCCAAACTCTATCCATCATAATCACTTTAAAAACAAATCAATCAAGTTTAGAATCAAACTTCTTAGAAACTCCAAAATCATCAGCCATGATACTTCTAAGAATAATCAATTTCTAAGTTTCTTAGCAACATAATAACATCATCAAACAACAATTTAATCACCCAAGTTCAATCACTAAGGATTAATTCATCAAATATACACTTTTCACACAATTAATTCAACCAAACCCTTACCTCTTTTGATGGCTCAAAATCAATTTTTCTTTAGTGTTTCCTAGCTCACTTTCTTGTCTAGTTTTCAATCAAAGTTAACTTTTAATTCAAGAAATCTCAAGAAGGCCAAACCTTCATCATGATTTAAAGAAGGATTTCCTTACCTTTCTCAAGATAAAATTCATGATTTCTTGCTCGACAAGGCTTCTAGATATTATTTCCTAAGCAAGAACATAAAAAACATCAAGTTTCTTCCATGTTTAACCATGGCCGAAACTTCCAAGGAGATGAACAACCATAATACTTCAACTTACCTTTTAAAATCTGGTATGAAAGTGAAAAGGAGGAAGAGAAAAATACTTTAATCAGTTTAAAATTTTAATCGGAGTTTTGAAATCTTAAGAAACCGAACTTGAAAGCTTGGAAGCCATGGGAACTTTCTCACTTTTTTTTCTCATATTCTTGAAGAAACTAGGAAGAAAATGAAGGTGGAGGTGGCTGGTTTTAGGTGCACCGTGGGGTTATAAGGACGATTCATGAAGATTTTAATGTTAAAATATCATTTGAAAGATAATTACTAAAATTAGATATATTAGATCACATGTAAATATACTACTAAAATAATCATATGAGCTACCAGTATAAATGATACTAATAACATGATTATCTTAACTAAAAAAATCTATGAGGATGCCTTAGCATAGCTAAGCTCATCGGAGAGTGCCGGCATTAGTTTGTGCCAATAGACTTTGGACCCTTTATTATATTATAATCATAAAATATCATTATAATAAAATATTGTTTTCATAAAATATTATTATTTATTTTTCTACATATTCGAAATCGGCTCATCAAAGGTATGAAGCTCGAAGAGTCTATTACTAAAAATCTGGGTTGTTACGTTCTCTGCCTTTGTCGATGAGCCTGAGGGTGCCGTCATTGTTGCCGAACGTCTCTGCTGCTCAATGTCGCAAATGTCTACTCAACCCTATTATCCTCACCGTTGCAAATGTCTCTGTTTGGATTCGAAGTTAATTGTATGAATATTGGATTCTGAGTTAATTGTATGGATATTGGATTCAAACTGGGATTCTTTTTTGTGCTTATTTTTCATGTTTTTTGTGTTTTAAGTTCGTTAATTGGATTCTCTAACCCCTTTTGAGTTTTAAATGTTTTGATTGCTTAACAATTTGGTCTTGTTTGTTTATTTAACCTTTCTAGTGATTTCTTGAAAATTGTAAGATTGATTTTTTTTCCTGAGTTGTAAATTTTGGTTGTGATTTTTTTTTTATTTTGAGTTGATAATACTATCGTGTAGTGCTTTACTGCATTGTTTATGCTATTGTTATGTTTTGTTTTTATCATTTTTATGAAATTGGAATAACTGTTGGCCCATTTACGTGTATTTTGATTTTGTTAGATATAAATATTGATATTTGAAGTTGTTTGTGAACTTTTAGTGGACAATTTATCATATAAATTATAAAATTTTAAATTTTTAATAATTTTATTTTATATTTAGTTAATCCGATTGAATTTTGGTTGAATTTCTGAACCATTAAACCAGTCACTTTATTGGTTCATTATATTGACCGGTTTGATTCTCGCAACCTTAGTTTATCCTTGACTCCAGCTTCCAACGCCAGTCTTGTCACCATCACCATTGGCATTAACACATGATTTGTTCTATATCAACCATTCATAAATTGCTATACCCTCTCAAGGATTAGTGTTTCTACATAAACGCTATAACTTGTTATCTTTTATGTAATCATGCTTTTTTCTTCATAATCTGCCACTATCTTTAGCGGTTTATGTTGGTTACGATTTTTCATATAAAACGTAATATCCCATAGTGGTTTATATATAATAAATTTTGGAAATCCTACACCATATAGTAGTTTATATAGAATGAGTATAGGACCGAAATGTAAGGCTGTGCTTGTTTCCTGGGCTGGGACTGAGACTGGAAGATATTGAGACTGAATATTGTGTTTGATGACTAAAGACTAGAATTAAAATTTTAGTTCCGGAACACAAAATTTTAGTCCTTTCAATACCTCAAGAGAAGTAGAGACATAGGAGACTGAAATTTCAAGGGACAAAGTCTGAAATTTTGGTAACATTTCTCTTCAAAAATACTCTCATTTATTCTTTTAAATTTCAAATGTACCTCTAAATCTCCATATTTATCTTAACCCAATCATGATACTGAGACATAATTTAGCATAATATATTTTACACCAAACACAATACATAAACTTAATTTAGTCTCTATCTTTCAATCTTTGTCTTTTAGTATCTGTCTCTCAATATCAGTTTCCCTTCTAAACGTAATCTAACCAATTTCCAATTGTTGTATTTGAAAAATTTTAAAATATATTTTATTTAATTATATAGTTTGTCCCATCATTAATCATCTCAATTTCTCCATCATTATTAGAAACTTCCAATTAAAACAATAGTGACAATTGATGAGTAAATTTTCATATAGTATTTGAAATGAAATCTCAACCTATCACCTGTGTATAATACTCTTTAAAAAGTACATACATACTTGAAAATAAAATCCAAAGGCTAATAGTAGTTTTTTTTTGTCAGGAAAGACTACTAGTGTTATATAAAGCCATAAGCCCAAAGGTATCGCTAACCACCTTTTAACTGGGCATATGTTATACTACCCTTAAAAACCTGTTATGTTATGTCCAATAAAAAATTACTCTATTTAATCTCAATCTTACTCTTGAGATGATGAGATGGGTCTCACTAAATTTATGGCCAATACAATATAGAAAATTCAATGGGCTTATTTGTGAAATAGGAGATGAAAAATTGGAAAAAAAATCGAACACACCTTAAAAATCGAATCAATTCATGCGATTCACTGATGAATTGTTCGTTCAACCGATTTTTATTGATTTTTTGCTACGCAATTTTTTGTCACAATCGAATCGATTGGATGACTGATTCTCGGTTAACTTAATCGAACTAACTAGTCCATTTTGATTTTCAAAATCATGACAAATAGCACTTTTGATATTTAAGTAATTGGGTTAGACAACAAAAATATTTAGGTAACTTAGTTAATCGAATGGTCAATTCAATCATATGTGGGAGATGTTATGATAGAAAAAAAACTAAGATGTATATTGTAACACCTTTACTATCAGGATATCATGCTTAAGTCATGATATTACTAATGGCAAAAATATTATGTGTATATCCTGTATTACTTACATATATAGGAGCCTTTAAGAATTAAGCTTAAAATTGAAGGTGTTTTTTTTTATACATACCAACATACATTTCATATTCCAATTATAACAAGGTACTCAATAATTACTACAACTCAAATAGCTACATTCATTGTCATGAATAAAATACATCAAGTATACTTTTATATACATATTTGTATTACATATAACGAATAATACAATTTTCTAACCCTCATAAAAAATGAACTCTAAAATAACTAAATACAAGTTCACTCTAAAAATAAAGTAATGCACATCCAATGCTCAGTAAACTCTTCAGAGACTTCCTCGTCTGTTTCCTGAAAAATATTAAGATGTAGGATATGAGAACCAAACCAACGTCTCAATAGAAGAGTTTTAGAATTGTCATAAAAGGATATAAAACATAATTTTCCTTACAACAGTTGATCCATGCTTGTCTTATGAAACTTTCTCTTGCAAATTTCCTTCATCTTTCCAACATTTAGGATTCAACTGCTTCTCTCTCCTAACTCATTCTTTGATATATTTTTCTTTTCAAAACTATCATTTTTCTCATAATCAATCAATTTAATTTTTTCGCTGTTTACTTTTCATACTTCCGATTATGGGCTACTCACTTTCTATTTCTTTTCAGATTTACCATCCAGTTAATCTCTTTCGTTAAAGACTACTATCATTTATTTCGATTCTATACCAACAACCTTAATCACAAACATATAAACAATCACACATATTTTAATTATACAAGTACAGACAAACAAATAACCAATTTCAAGCAATATACAAACAAATACAGTATGATGCATGCCTGTCCTACTGGTCATGAGCTCACGTGTCGGTTACGTTGACAGACTCGACACATCCGATAGCTAAGTCAGACATCATCTCTCTATCGTGCATCCTCAGGAGGAACATGACATACATATATATATATAACAAGAAAGGGAATCCTCAACCTAACTCGTCCACACCATAGGTGAAAATTGAATCGAAGGGAATCATCAACCTTCCATCAAATTTTTTGACGCAACAAGAGAGGGAATCCTCAACCTCACTTGTCGACTACAACACTGAGCAAGTGAGACAAAACCACCATCCTTGCCAGGTGTAGGTGTCTCATTAGTAACGCAAGCGGGACAAAACTCGCGTTCTTGTCAATCAATAGTCATATCTCAATTACAATCACGCAAGCGGGACAAAACCTAAGTCCTTGCCAATTCAGTTGTTATATCACAATTATAATTATAGTCAATCATAATCACAATCTTAACCAATTTTATAAGTTATAATTTATCATAACTCCCTCTATCACTAGAACACTTAACATTATTGTCAATCCGTGAGAGGAACAAAGCCACCATCTTCACCATGGGTGGGACGAAACTAGCATTCCTACAATGCTCTTATTTCATTTAACAAGTTTTATAGGAGAATTATTTCAATTAGAGTTATTAAATCTATCTCTGACACATTTCAAACTCTTAGAATGGTTCTTAGACTCCATATAGAGGTTGGGGGGTACAGGCTAGTCGAAAAGGCTTAACAGCTCAAAATCACTCAAGCAGGACAAAACCCGTGTCCTTGCTAATCAAACAATCATATCACAATTCAAATAACATACTTTCTTTAATCATATATCGGACCTTTTCTTTTTTAAAATTATACTTTGACCTTTACTTTCGATAATAATATATTAGGTCCACACTATGCCAGGAATTACGTTCCTTACTCATTTATTCTTATATTCACAATTGGGTTTACATACGCTTCAAAAACTCAATCAGACATCATACTCTGCTATCAGATAATAAAACATACCATTCATTTCTCAACTTTCTCAAACTGGCCCAAATAATGCTTAGTTTCATCCTAAAACTCAAATTTCACTTTAGGTCCTTAGTACATTTCTAAATTTAATCGAAGTCTCATTCTTTCAAATTAATCTAAAGAGCAGAAATCTTAAACCTTAAGGGTCGTAATACCTCAACCGATCCAAGAAAAATTTACCATTTCTTGGCTAATCTTTTCTCAAGCATAGTCTATGTACACATATAACAAATCACTCATTAATCATAATTATTATCCATGTTAATCAACCACACATAATCGTCATGACTTTTAGAGATAGAAAGTTTAAAAACTTACTGAAGTTTGTGCTAAATACTCTCACTTGAAATCTTAGAAAAATTGTGACATAACCTCCCTTAAAATATGGATATAACCACTATTAGACTGCGTTTGTTTATGATAAGAGGACAAGACAAGACACTGAGAATAAGACACAAAGAACAGAGACACAAAATTTTGTGTTCTTGTATTTTGTTTGGTGATAAAGTAGAACAAATTATGAAAATCTAATTTATTTTCATTTTTTTCATTTAAAAAATTTGAGAAGAAAAATATAATAATAAAAAAATATAATTATAAAAAATTAACAAGAATAATGAAAGAAAAAATAAAAAATAAGTTGTGTTCCTTGTTAGTATCTCTGTGTCTTTCCTGTCAGGATAGACACAAAATACACTAATTCAGTGTCCCTGAACATAATGTCTCTGTCCAGGTCTCATCTGTCAAACATGATTTTGTGTCTCTTTATCCCTGTCTCAATATTCCTGTCTTAGTGTCCTGTCCCTGAAAACAAACACAGCCTTAAAGGTTTCCTCAAATTCAACCAACCTCAAACCATATATTCTAAAATTTTCCAACATCAATCCAAATATCAATTTAAATCCTTCATTTTCATGTACAAAATAAAAAAATCAACATAATAATCAACCGGTCAATTCCTTTTATTGAAATCAAAACAACTCACTAATATTTAATCCTTCAATTTCAAACCAAACACAATATGATTAATTAGGATTCAACTTGATTTTTAAGTTTTCATAGCACTAAATTATAGCGATAAGACCAAATTCATCAATTTGTAACACAATATTCATTTTCACTGAAAATCAATTATAAAGCTCATCCAATAGTCCAAGTAATCAAATAAGCACAACTCATATTCTCAATTAAGATGCAATATATTTACAAATCCTAATCCACCCACCAAGAGGCTTCAACCATTGATTCTAATATATTTTATTATTTTAATATCCATCCTCATTTAACCAATTTTATTTCTCTAAAACAGTCTAATTTAATTCATAAGATTCACACAATCACTAAAAAAATATTTTTTACATTGATATCGATTTATAACAATTCCTTGAAATAAAATAAGTTTAAGAAAAAGCCCTTACCTCAAAGTAACTCAACAACACAGCAACAACAGCGGCAACAACAGCCGCAATATTCACATCAACTCTGCTATAATTATATGGTAGCAGAAGCAACAATCCTAGTCCGCAGCTGCAGTGACTCAACCCTGAGATGTTAACATTGCAAAATCCTCAACAAACTTATAGCAGAACACTAACAGCGAAAGTTCTAGAACAAGAATACTTACTGTAATTAGAGGGAATGAGGGAATAGAGCAGCAATAACTCCGATGACCCTCATCAGTAGGAACAGAACCAACGCAAACAAGGAAAACCTAGAGCAAACTGGCAGAGGTTCCAATGGTAGCTTCCGGCGATGGCAGCGCCGTTTCTTGACGACGAGGTCTCCAATAGGTCGGCGGTGAGCTCCAACGACGATGATAGTAGCAGCGCTGGCAGAGGCCTCTGTCGTCGCCTTCGCTCGTGATTTGTCTCTTTCTATTCAATCTTCATGCTTGCAGCTGCGACAACAACGGTGACTGGTGCAAAAATGAGGCAGAAGATCCTAAACATAGTTGATCTTCTCCTATATACTAATCTAGTGACTAAGGATTACAGAAATATGCTAGAATGGGCTTGTAGTGCGAAAATCCACTTTTGGGGCCCACTTGGTGAGTGTTTGGGCTGAGCTTGAATAAAATCCATGAGCTAGTACTCCTCTTGGGTGTTGAACACCAGCTTCGGGCTCCCTTTTGGGCGTTGGATGCCAGTTGCTCCCTTTTGGGCGTCTAATGCCAGGAATGGGATAGGTAGTTGGCATTGAACGCCAGTTTTGAGCCTTAATTTCCAGAGCAAAGCATAGACTATTATATATTTCTGAAAAGCCTTGGATGTTAACTTTCCATAGCCATTGAGATTGCGCCATTTGAACTTACGTAGCTCCAAAAATGCTCCTTTGAGTGCACGGAGGTCAGAATCTGACAGCATCTGTAGTCCTTTCTCTGTCTCTGAATCTGACTTTTTTCCAAAGCTCCTCAATTTCAGCTAGAATTTACCTGATTCATCATAAAATACACAAACTCAAAGTAGAATCCAAAAATATGAATTTCGCACAAAAACCTATGAAAACATAATGAAACTTAAATAAAACATAACAAAATTATATGAAAATGATGCCAAAAAGCGTATAAAATATCCGCTCATCAGTGACGGTGATGACGATCAAAGTTCTGACGGTGGTGATAGACATGATAGCGACGACGGGACACAACTCCTCCTTCTTCTCCTTGATAGTGTCTTCTCTCTTAACACCTCCCTCTCTCACACCTCAAATTTGATCTTTCTCTCTCTCTCTCCACCATTCAACAGCGACAGCGATGGCAGTTCTCAAGTAATTGTGTTGTATGATGAATGGATGTATGCATATGTATTTATAATGGAATGAGATATGCATTGTGAGGTTATGGAGCCTCGGTGAGATACATGGCAAGGAAAACGTGGATAAGGAATAAGTATATAATAAAAACTAAATGCCAATGTTATTATTATTGAAAGTTAAAAATATAAAGATGCAAATATAATGTGCTAAGCTTTTCAATGCATGTGAATGAATAGAATTAATATTGATATGATATATCATGCATGCTTGACAATGAATTTCTTCAAACAAAATAATTTTATGATGGCAGTGAATAAAACAAAGACAGTAATTATGCATGTGATGAAAAATCTTTTTAAAGAGAAAGAAAGTTAAAAGAAAATAGAATTGAAATATTTTTAAAAGGATTCATGCTCTCCTAGTATACTTGGTGTTGGGCACAAAGCCTTAGAGTTGGGCATTGCCCAACAAAAACACAAAAGGGCATCAAACATGAGGAGTAGGAGACGGGCTTCACTCCAATTTTTGTGCCCTGGGAGCTTTCCATATGTTGATTTTCTGTTAGTGCATTTTAGGAAATGGTTAACTATATACATGATCCATTGTTCATTGTTGTTGCTTCTGCTTTTGCTTTCTGTTTCTTCCTGCTTCTATTTTTACTTCTGCTTTTGATTCTGTTTTTATTGTTGCTCTGATTCCATTATCTATTGTTATTGTTGTTGATTCTGCTTCTGCTTTGTGCTTCTTCCTGCTTCTGTTTCTGCTTTTGCTTGTTCCTCTATGCCTCTATTTCTGGTTAATTTTGGGATAGAAGGGAGAAGAGTATTTTCATCCAAAGGACGATTTTAAAACTAAGTTAAACCTTCGGGACCATTTTGTAGGCAAAAAAGGCTGGGGACGAAAAATTTTTTGTCCCTACCTTATGGACCAAATTCGTACTTAACCCTAAAATAAAATATAATAGTTAAAAGCTAAATCTAACTAAAGAGGCTTCTTTGGGTGAGGTTGGATCTACATCATTTGCGTTAAACGCCTGAGTGGTGTTTAGCGCCTTAGGTGGCAATAAGCTCCTATTCGTTTCTGACTTCCTGGCGCTAAACGCCGAAAGGACAGAGAGCTCGCACACATTACGAGGCACCTGGTGCTAAACGTCCAAGTCCGCGTTTAGCGTCAGCTTGGCTGAATGGCTACACGTAATCCAAAGTGCTTGGGTGCTAAATGCCAGATGCGGTGTTTAGTGCTAGCGTAACAGCATCAAAATCCTTTTCTTTTTTTCTGCACAAACTCTGTCAAACTGATCCAAACTTTACCTGAAATAATCAAAACAATAGAACGACTCAAAGTAGCATCCAAACAGGCTTCAAACACTAAAAACTCAATAAAACTCAATAAATTCATATCTAAAATAACCGAAAAATAAAGAAAATATGCTCACACATCAGCCAGCCCATATTGCTTCCTCCCAGTGCACGAAGGTGCTGGGCTTCAAGTTTTAGAGCCGGGCTTCGGATTTAGGTGCCCAACTTGGTGTCACCAAACTTTGCTTTCTTATTGATTTTCATCATGTTTTGCTTAATTTTTACCTAAAAACTCAATTATTCTAACACAACTCCAAATATATGATTAGTTATCAAAACATCACTAAAAACATAAATATTTGATTCAAAAACTAAGAATACTAATGAAAAAGAAGCCTAAAAAATTATTAAGATGACGTATCATTACATATGATATAAGCAACTTAAGTCATCATCTAGGACAATAATGTCACAATTTGTAAATATGTATTAAAAAATGTATAAATAGTATAAACCAATATTTTTTTGGTATAAAAGCAATAATAAAGGTTATTAATTATGTTAATTACATAATAAAAAAATTATGGATAATTTCTTAAATAATAAAAAATAAAGTCACTATTTTCACATATTATAATGTTTATAAAACAAATTTTGGACAATAAATTAACCCTCCATAAATTATATATTAGTCTTGTCTAAAAATAAATAAATAAATTATACATTAGGTATTATTATTTACGTACTAATATATATATATATATATATATATATATATATATATATATATATATATATTATTGAGTATTAAGATATAATCAATTTCTAACTCAATTTTTAGTAATTGAAATTTAAATGATTGAAATCATTAAATACTAAATATTTTGCTCCTAACTAATTTTGTTTTTGTTATTGAAATTAAAAAATGGTGAGTTGTTAATCAATTCAAAATTCAAATTTAAATTTAAGTAATAAAATAAAAAAAATTATTTTTAATTTTATCTTACTAATCAGAATTAGTTTTAAAACCAAAAAATACTGTGTATCATATTGTATGATAATATGGTTATTTGCTTTTTTTTTTATAATGATAACTATTGCCATATAAAATTGTGTAAAAAATCGGGGAAAAATATATTGACTAATCAAGGAGATAATAATTCGTTTACTAATGGAATAAATTATTGAATAACAATAGTTGTAATGGTTTTAATTTCTTCACACAAACTAATACTTACGATGGTATTTCAATAATATTATCAAAAAATATTAACCAATCTAATAACTTTTGTGATAGCATAAGTCTATAAATTTAAAAATTTAGAAATCAAGTCATAAAATGTATAATTAAAAACAATTTTTAATATTTTTAATATTAAAAATTATTTTTAATTATAACTTCGTAAAATATTTATAGTAATAATTATTATATATTTTTTTATTTAAGTTTCTTTAGTAAAAACTTTGTATATTTTTTTGTATTATTCTGTACAGTATAAAGGAATATACATTAGTAAATTTTAAAAAATCAGGTCTGAAGCACTTTGTTTACCAATGCATTTTCAAACTAGCTGCATATGCATAAACAGCATAATCAGTAGTTTGCTTTTTACAAATGTCCAAATCATATAAATTAATTTGGGTTGTTTAAATAATTAGTTTATTCGTTCAATTAAATAAGTGTTGGAAGTTTGAATCTAGTTTTGTGTATATAGTAATATTTTTGCCAACATCAAATTCTTAAACGAAGCTCAAATTCATGATGAATTAATCCTTGTCCTATAGAAGTAGGAGAAAATAAAAAGTCCAAATAATGCATATCAAAATTTCAAATCATGCATATCAAAATTTCCCAATCAATGTTAAGCTATGCAATTGTTGTACGGTGCAACTTCATTTTCTCATAATCGTATCTAGCATAAGAGGTTGCACTGATTCAATATGGTGTAGCTGAAATGTTATGTACACCAAAACCTAAAGGTGAAGCCCGACAAATAAAACCACCAACACAAAACAATTCGTAGAACCAAGAAACTACAAGAGGTTAAATTTAGGGCAAAACACTAAAATAAGCTAAGGGGAAGAAATTTTTACGTAAATCCGTCAAACCAAAATTTAGTTCATGAATCAACCAATGCATGTTTATATGTAGTTCGAATCAATTAGATTCGAACTCAATCTACACATAATTCGAATCATATTGATTCGAATTATACACAAAACTCACACACACACTAATTCGAATAAACTTGATTCGAATTACACACATACAATAATTCGAATCAAGTTGATTCGAATTACACCCTGATTTATTAAAAAAATTAATAATTTATTAAAAAATTTATTAAAAAATAATAATTTAAAATTAAAAAAATATATATTTTATTTCATGTATTAAAAAAAATCTAACAAAATATTTAATTATGAGACTTTTTTTTTTAAATATTAATGAGCTATCAATTCAAATTCTATACAATACTCTTTTGTCCATTTTTAATAGCTCATGAATATTTTTTAATAAATTTTTGTAAATTATATGGTGAGATATTACATGATTCGAATTACGCATGGAAAGTTCAATCACTCTGATTCGAATTATATGGTGAGCAATTCGAATTCTATACAATACTCTTCTGTCCATTCTTGATAGCTCATGAATACTTTTTAATAAATTTATTTTAATTATACCACAAAAAATATTTTATTCTATGCAAAATAATTTAAAAATGGCTTAAAAGATGTTAGGAGTACTATAAAAATTTGCAATGACTTAGGACATTAATAATTTAGAAATTAAAGAAAATATATTTTTATCATGTATTTACCTAAATCACTAGAATATTACAAATTTTTATAGTACTCGTAACATTTTTAAGCCATTTTTTTAAATTATTTTGTATAGAATAAAATATATTTTTTAATTATTTTGGATGGAATAAAATATTTTCTTTAATTTTTAAATTATTATTGACTATCTAGAGTATTTTATTTAAAATTTGTGTACATGCATATATTTACCTAAATCATTAGAACATTACAAATTTTTATAGTATTCCTAATATTTTTTAAGTCATTTTTTAAATTATTTTGCATTATTTTTTTGTGGTTTATATAATTAAAATAAATTTATTAAAAAATATTCATGAGCTATCAAGAATGGGCAGAAGAGTATTGTATAGAATTCGAATTGCTCACCGTATAATTCGAATCAGAGTGATTGAACTTCCCATGCGTAATTCGAATCATGTAATATCTCACCATATAATTTAAAAAAATTTATTAAAAAATATTCATGAGCTATTAAAAATGGACAAAAGAGTATTTTATGAAATTTGAATTGATAGCTCATTAATATTTAAAAAAAGTCTCGTAATTAAATATTTTGTTAGATTTTTTTTAATGCATGAAATAAAAAATATATTTTTTTAATTTTAAATTATTATTTTTTAATAAATTTTTTAATAAATTATTAATTTTTTTAATAAATCAGGGTGTAATTCGAATCAACTTGATTCGAATTATTGTATGTGTGTAATTCGAATCAAGTTGATTCGAATTACTGTGTTTGTGAGTTTTGTGTATAATTCGAATCAATATGATTCGAATTATGTGTAGATTGAGTTCGAATCTAATTGATTCGAACTACATATAAACATGCATTGGTTGATTCATGAACTAAATTTTGGTTTGGCAAATTTACGTAAAAATTTCTTCCCATTGGCTTATTTTAGTGTTTTGCCCTTAAATTTATGTCAGTTGGTAAATAGGAGAAGAATCCAAATCCAAATACAAATTAAATTACAAGCTTAAAAAAACTGTGGAAACAAAAGATCCACTCTTTTTAATAACATCTCATAACTCTATTATATAATAAGGATCTTCAAGATATTTTTTTAACTTTACCTTGAAGATTTCCTAGTAGTCCTTGTACTCCTCTTGATGGACTCGATTCTCTGAAGCCTTATTTGCTCCCTAAACTTGGCTATGAACTCATCAGCTTTCTTATCTACGTCAGAAGAAGGTGCTGCACTTTCTTCTTCCTCCTCTTCTTCAGTCTTTGAGGCTTCTTCAACATGTGGTGGTAGATTTTCCACTTTCTCTTTCTGCATCATCCTTGCTTCTCTAGCAACATCTTCATCTTCATATTCTGAGGACTCATCATCGTTGTCATCCTCGTCATCATAATGATCATTTTCCATCATCCCCTTGTCTAGGAAGCTTTCTTCCTTCTCCTCTTCTTCCTCTGCTAATTCCGTTGTTGGAGCTTTTGCCTCTGGCATGAATTTGTCAGTTCTAAAAGACATTTTATTTTCATATCCCATACCTGTTTTGTTACTCTTTCTTCTTGGTTCTTGATCGTCAAATTGTTCTTTGACCTCTTTGCTCTTTGAGAAAGAACCCATGTTCTTGATTTTATTCTTATTATTATTATTATTATTATCAGCAATAAAAGTTCTTCTCCCTTCACTTGTGAAGCTCCTCTTCAATTCCTTATCAAAGGAACTACCACTTCCACTGAATGAAGAACCGTACCTTAATGGTTTCATAGAGACTGATTTCTGGAACATGGGCGGCGGTGGAGGTGGCGGAGGAGGACAAGACTTGCAGAACACCACCTTCCTTATCACCTTCTCAGAGTTCTTTGCAACTGACTCTGCAGATGAAACGGGACTTGTTCTTGATGAACGTGAATAAGTTTGGGACCTCATCACTGATCTTGATTCCACCTTGTTGAACTCAGATTCCTCCATTGAAGAAGGATACTGAGCTGTTGGGGTCTCAATTTCTTTCCCTGACCTTGATCTCCATGGAATTGGAGATGGAAGCACAACATTACTGTCCTTAGTGTTTTCCACAATTCTTGGACTACCGGGACCTTCAAATTCACCATTTGTCGTCTTCATTGAATTACTTGGTGAGAATCTTTTGGACGCTATTGTCTTGTTGCTATTAGAATTTGATCTATTAAGACACACAGAGCTTGTTGTTGTTCCATTAACAGGTTTAGCAATTTCATTAGCATCATCAACATGTGGATCATCACATAAACGAGACTTCAAGCTTCGAACGGGCAAAAGCAGAGGCTTCTCACCTACAAAGTTAATATCATTATTAAATACAATAATTCTACTATACGAACGAAGCGAAGGAATAATCACAAATTTAAGAAGGTAAAAGCTGCGTTTAATCTGTTTCTAGGACAAAAAACCCGGAAACAAGTTTGTGTCTTTGTTTTTGCCTCTTTTTGAGTTTCAGAAATGAATTCTTTTTTTATCATAACTTCTCACCAATAATTCTCGAGCCTTCACCACTTGCGAAGCTGCCATTGCCACGACCACCACCCTTGTTTTCGAAATTAGAGCGATGTTGTGCTGGTTGTTGCTGATTTGCCACAACCACCACAGGCTCCTTCCTGTAGTGTTGATTGTTCCAAGTTTGCACTTTGTTGCTGCTGGTAGTGGTGGTGGTGGTGATGGCGCTTTCATTAGAAGAAGAAGAAGGGGTTATTTCAGCTTCGTCCTCGAAGAACGAAGACACCTGAAGGAACCTCGAAACAAGCGTCTGCGCGTTATCGAACTTGGTTCCATTGTTCTCTTTCTCCGCCTTCTCATCATTTTTACGGCTGAAGAGGCCATAAGAGATTGCAATACCAACAAACAGTATGTGAAGGAGTTCCCAGTTTCTTGTTACCTGCGTTGCACATATACAAATACCAATACTGAGTGCCAAATAAGACATGGACACGAAGATTTTATTAATTGTATCTAAAACAAACCAGGAAGGATAAGATAGATAACAGTATGGCATATATGAAAAACATGAATATTTAGTGCCTCAAAGGTGATTACCAGAGATTGGTTGATAAAGTCAGGAGCTTGTGAAGGAAACATAGGAAGGATAACGAAGAAGATTGCAACTAAGGCTGCTTTGTAGAGAAAATGGTAATATAACTTGTTATTGGGGTCATCTTGGTTTTTTTCTGGTGCTAGTTTTTGGTGTTTGGTGTGGATTGCATTTGCACCTGCCATTGAAGAGTGAAGGGAAAGAATGCAAAGAAAAGAGAGAGAATATTTGAGGGAGAGATTGGAGAAGGAGGAGAGCAGACTTAGAAGCTAAGGTTGAGAAAATTAAAAAACAAAAAAAAAAGAAGGAAAGAAGGGTCATGAAGGAGGGAATGAAGAAAAAGGTGTGAGAGCAAATCTAATGCTTTTTTTTTATTCCTTGCCTTTACACCGTCAAAGACAAATTGTGCGTAGCCTTGCCCCCTTAATTTTTCCACTTGCCTATTGTTGCCTTTTTGTCTAATTTAAAATTTAGTCGGGCTAATTATATGCTCAAATCAACCATTATAAAATCAACTATTAAAATAAAAAAATATTTGAATCTATGAATTTTATGAATACTGATAAAAATACTGGTTATAAAAAGAAACTAATGTTATACCCATTAAAAATGAGTTCTGTACGATAAAAATATTCAAATCTTAAATTTTTATTAATTTTTTAATAAAATTCTCAAATCAGGTATATTTTTTATCTTCAACCTCAATTTTATCACTATTCCTTTTTCTCTAAATGTCAAATTTTTATATTCCTCTATTACCATTATCTTAACCACATTTATTCTCAACTCCTCTATAATCTTAGGAGAAGAAGACAAAAAACAAAAAATAAATGACGATTGTGGCTCAAATTTTTGATGGGGTGCTCGTAAAAATTTGGTGCTTTCGAAACTGAGAGGAAACAAAAATGAAAATGAGATGGAGTTCTTGAAGTAAAGCTTATGCATTCGAATTTGTGGCTTTCCTTGAGTTCGAAGTGGGTGGCTCTAAGAGGTGGGTTGTTGTGCCTGCTAATGACACCAATATCTACAATAATTAAACTTCTCACAACAGGTTTCAAGTTGGTGACTCCATCCATAAATACTCTTATTTTTATTTATTCCATGATTTCTTACTTATTATTTTTTCTACATATAATTTCTTTTTATTCCATGGGTTATGAATACGATGATTATTGCCATGGCAAAAAATTATGGCGGGATAGGGGAGGTAGCAGTTTTAATTTCAGCGAGTCACTTAATTTTTAGTAAAGTGCGCCATCAAAGTTCTATTTGTGTTGTTGGAGCTTGAATCCGGTGATTTGAACTGGCCACTATGCCGAGGTAGAGATAATACATGCACGGGCTTGAGGCGGTGCTGGAGCCGCCCGGGACTTGGGGTGGGTGCCGTTGGAAGTGATAGTGCTGCGTGGGAATAGGCAAATTTTCTAGAGTCCTTGTTATAGTCTTTGTCATCGTCGGCGTGCCGTTGGAAGTGATAGTGCTGCGTGGGAATAGGCAAATTTCCTAGAGTCCTTGTTATAGTCTTTGTCATCGTCGGCGTGAAAAGATAGTGGCGATAGTGGAGTAGTAGAGAATAGAGAAAGTGGTGGTAATGGAGGAATGTAAAAGTTTGAGATTTGAAAAAGGAGAGATAGTGATGAAGTTGAGGTTGAAGATAAAGGTGGAGACAATTTAAAAATTTTATTAAAAAATTAATAAAACTTAGGATTTTGGTATTTTTGTTGTACGGAACAACGTTAATTTTCTTCTTTGATGAATACTTTTGTCAGCCTTCATGAAATTCATAAGTAGTTGCTTTTTTTAAAATAAATTATTAATATAAATGATATGTCAGAATAAAAAAATATTAAAAATAAATTAAACAATATTATTAAATTTGAGAAATAATTTAATTTATTGATGATGACAAATATATAAATATTTAGTTGGGTGAAAAGTCCAAAAATATTTTGATAAAGTGTGTGTTGCAAACCCATATTAGTTTGAGCAGCCCAATAAGATGAATGTTTGCTTATAATATTGCTACTTGGACAAAAATAAATATAAGGCTGGTATATAGGTCAATAATGCAAACATTACTCATCAACCAAGTCCAGCCCATTGGTCTTATGGAGAAACAAGATCGTTGCTGTAGTTGGATCTTTATCCGTTCGGGTAAAGCAAAAATCAGAAAAATAAATGGTTCATTTTTTATTAAGCATCAAAGAGAAAAAGAAGGAAAACATAAAATTTGGAGGTTAAATCAAATCAATGTAATCAAATTAAAACCAAATATTAAATTTGGTCAGAAGAAAAAGGTATTGTTAAAAATTTATTTTTGTGCAAGTCAAATGACTTGTTGAAGTTATCTCTTTTCTATAACTACAATTCAAGTAAGAAGAAAAAAATTAAAGTCACATTTTCTGATTCAAATTAAAGGTTGAAAATAAAATTGGGAGACAAAATTTGTATTAATAGTATAGATTATTATTGTCTATCTTCTCAGCATCTCTGTACCAATCTACTCTAATATTTTATCCTGATTTTCTACTTTAATTTCTTGAGAAAAAAAAAAGAACTCAGATAATTCATTATTTTAGATTTGACTCTACTCATTAATTCATGTTTTGGAAGCATTACCTCATACAGACAGTAATTAACCAAGAATTGAAGAAAGAAGAGAGAATCTAAAATTCTGAGTTTACTTAGCACCTTCACCATTCAAAATTTGAATATGATTCTTCACACAGCTTTCAAGCTACAATACTTCTTCTCCTTAATGAGATTATATTGTTTATCTTACTTAATTTCTTAGCTTATCTTTTTTTGATTTTTCTTAGTAAAAAGCAATGTGTGAGGTATTTAAAAAAGCCATTTGAGAGAAAAGGTAAAGAAAGTTAGTTTGGAGAGAAAAACTATTTTACGTTAATCTCTTTTGATATATTTTTATTTTGTAATCATGAATCTGAGAGGTTTTTTTTGCTAAGTTGGGTGAGTACTCAGTGTTGAGAGTCTAAGGAATAAACCTAGCCAAATCAAGCTTGGTTAGAAGTTTGGTCCCGATAGAATTAGGAAGAATCCAAAAAATTGGTGTATGTAATCTATGAAAAGATAGTGAAAATTCTACTATAGTTATAGTGGAAACTAAATATAGACCACATTATACAAAGTAGTTAAACCAGAATACAAAGTTGTGTTTTCTTTTCTTATCTATTCTGTTTTCATTTTATTTATTATGAGACAAAATTAAATTATCTCCTGCATAATTCATATCGTAAACATAGCAAAACTAAAGTTACAGAATCAGTTTTATGGTTCAAGTTTAAAAGCACAAAAAAGACCATAAATTTAACTCTCATTTTCTAGACCATTGAAAACCTTTAAACATATAGATAAATATATAGTGACTGATTTTAGTATATAAATAATATTTTTTTTTTAAAATAAACACTTGTTTATAGTTATTTTTATCTTACAGTAAAAGTTCGATACATATTTTGTCTATAACAATAAAATTTCAATAACACTTGAAAATTATAAATAAAATTACAATGTTGTGAGGACAAAAGAAGAAAGAGGCGACTCCAAAAAGCAAAAGTAAAGAAAAATGTTGTGAGATGCGTGGAAAGGAGAGGCAGACAAAGAAAGTTGATATAGTACATAAAAGAAGAAGATAAAGAGTTGCTGTCTACTGAGAATAGGAGGCTGCACAGGCATTGGTGCTGTTGTGTGACTGTGTAATAAAAATTAGTCGGGCTAATTCAAAACCTAAAACTTCTTAGTTTCTTTCTTCGGTGGTTCGACCTTTCTTTGCATTCTTGAGAGAGACTTTGTAACGTGTGGTCGTATGTTATACTACTGTTGAAGAAGAAGAAAGGTAGACTGCGGAAGTGTGGGTGCGGAGTTGAAGAAGAACAGTGACGTGCAAGCCTAAAACAAGTTTGTTTATTAGTTTCTCTCTTGTTCATTTATTTTATTTTATTATTATTATTTTTTTAACCGTCAGAGCCTTATGAACATTTGGTGCTTTAGTTATGTATATTAATGTCTCTCACGGTCTCACATTAGTTAAATAAGCAGTGGTCTAATAGAATAAATATGTTGGTGTATTATACTATGAGCAGTGGCCGCAGTGCTATGATGAGGATGGTAAATTTTTTCAGTATGTGAGAAAAGGAGGTAAATATCCTCTCATGAAAACATGTGTTAGAGTGCTCTTGATTAGAAGAGATAGGTCCTGTTAGAGGTTATGTTAACTGATACAAGATTAGATTAGTAGTAATTGTGATGTGGTGATAATTAAGTTATTGAATTTTTGGATGTTGAATTCAATAGTTTTTGTTAAGTGGTAGACTTATGTTATTACTGATTGGAACATAATAAAAAAGGTTGGGAAAATAACAAACAACAAATGAATGAATAAAGACTTGCTTTATTTGGACCGAGTAATTATTTTTTGTAGTTAGATTATTTTTGAAAAATAAATATATTAGTCCTCATTCAACAATAACAACAACAATAATAATAATAATAATAATAATAATAATAATAATAATAATAATAATAATAATAACTATGTGAAAAGAAATGTTAAAAATAACGTGAATAAATTATTTTTATAATTAAATTTAATTATTATTTTTTTATGTTTCTCATAAGTTATTAGATTAATTTAGTTGAACTTAGTAACTAATTAAAATGACTCAATTATATAATATCATCGTATTATATTTATATATTATATATTATATTTATTTATTTATTTATTGGGTATATTTTTCACCGAATATATAATACTATATTTATTTGTAATTTTTAAATGAATTAATGAAACATTTTTTGCTAGACACTTAGACGATCATTATTTTAATTGTCAAAATTTTTGTCAAAAATTGAAAAGAGTTGAAAATCTGAAAAGTGCTTTCTCCATCAGAATAGCTGTATAGTTCAAAATATGTTTTATTCTTTTATTATTATTATTATTTTGGATAAAAGGTGTTTTCTTCTTTATTTTTTTATTTTTTTGGACATCTTTATTTTTCGGACATCTTTAATTTAAAAATAGTAATAATATGCTTATTTTTTAATTTAAAAACTTAGTTTATCAAAATTAAATAAAATTGTTAATTTAAATTACATCCATTTAAATTTTAAATTAAATTTTTATAAATATAAATTATTTAAATAGTTAGATTAATTAAAAAATAAAAACAAAAATAATTATTACTCATTCCACCCAATCCAATTCACTGGCTTTATAGTTCTTACCTTACCACACACTTGCTTTTGTAATTTTTGTTATTGTTTTTATTTTTTGGTTTTGTTTTTTTTGTTATTATTATTATTATTATTCTTTAGGTCCATATCATATTTTTTGCTTGGTTTATAACGTTATTAGTTATTAGCATCATATCATATGGATTACACAATATTTAAACTAACCCTACAAAATAAAATCTAAATACCATAGACCAAAAATATTTTTTGGGACACCAGACAAAAAGTACAGAAAATTATTCATGGGATTACCAATTAATCATCCATTAACACTACTGACAACTCGATGGACAATTTTTGTCAGTTTTGTGAATGCAGCAGCACATTGCAGGATATTTGGCAGCGTCACAACACGTGTCAACCCCTTAATGTAGCCACATTGTTTCAGCAGCTGAGAAAATAAATTTATTCAGCACAGTAACATTGGTCTTACTTTTATACTGTATTCTTTGCACAATTTCATTATATATAAGTAGGCCAATGCTACTGTGCTGAATGAATTTTTTTTTCTCAGCTGCTGAGATGATGTGGCTACATTAAGGGGTTGACACGTGTTGTGACGCTGTCAAATATCCTGTAATGTGCTGTTGTATTCACAGAACTCGCAGAAATTATCCACCGAGTTGTCGATAGTGTTAATGAATGATTAATTGGTAATCCTATGAATAATTTTCTGAACTTTTTGTCTGGTGTCCCAAAGAATATTTTTGGTCTATGGTATTTGGGTTTTGTTTTACAGGGCTAGTCTAAATATTTTGTAATTCATATGATATGATGCTAATAACTAATAACGTTATAAACCAAGCAAAAAATATAATATGAACCTAAAGAATAAGAATAACAAAAAAAAAAAAATAATAACAAAAATTACACCAAAAGCAAGTGTGTGGTAGGGTATGAACTATGAAGCCAGTGAATTAGATTGGGTGGGATGGATAATAATTATTTTTGTTTTTTTTAATTAATCTAACTTTATTTAAATAATTTACATTTATAAAAAATTTAATTTAAAATTTAAATGGATGTAATTTAAATTAATAATTTTATTTAATTTTGAAAAACTAAGTTTTTAAATTAAAAAATAAGCATATTATTACTATTTTTAAATTAAAGATTTTCAAAAAATAAAGATATCCAAAAAAAATAAAAAATAAAGAAGAAAGCACTTTCTATCCAAAAAATAATAATAATAAAAGAATAAAACACATTTTGAGTTATACAACTATTATAGTGGAGAAAGCACTTTTTAGATTTTTAACTCTTTTCAATTTTCAACAAAAATTTTGACAACTAAAATAATGATCGTTTAAGTGTCTAGCAAAAAATGTTTCATTAATTCATTTAAAAATTACAAATAAATATACCCAATGAACAAATAAATAAATATAATATATAATATATAAATATAATACGATGATATTATATAATTGAGTTATTTTAATTAGTAACTAAGTTCAACTAAATTAATCTAATAATTTATAGAAACATAAAAAAATAATAATTAAATTTAATTATAAAAATAATTTATTCATGTTATTTTTAACATTTCTTTTCACATTATTATCATTATTATTATTATTATTATTATTATTATTATTATTATTATTATTATTATTATTAAATGAGGACTAATATATTTATTTTTCAAAAATAATCTAACTACAAAAAATAATTACTCGGCCCAAATAACGCAAGTCTATATCCATTCATTTGTTTTTTGTTATCTCCCCAACCTCTTTTATTATGTTCCAATCAGTAATAACATAAGCCCACCACTTAACAAAAACTATTGGATTCAACACCCAAAAATCCAATAACTTAATTATCACCATATCACAATTACTGCTAATCTAATCTTGCATTAGTCAACATCAGGCTGGCCCACAACATCTGCACTACCTGAACCTCTAGCCGAATATGTCTTTTCTAACCAAGACCACTCTAACACGTGTCTCCATCAGAGGATATCTACCTCCTTTTTTCACATGCTGAAAAAATTTACCATCCTCACCATAGCACTGCCCTTATACTATTGGAAGCGGTTCTGGTATTCCGCCGTACGGAAGCAGAACTTTGTTGTTCCATTCAATCTAGCTATTAAGATTTATTATAAATTATTCATACGGTGGAGATATATGGAAGTTTTCATTGAGTGAAAACAATGAGAAAAAAATTTATGGAGGTCACGCAACTTGTTAAGAAGTTATTAAGTACATACAGATGGGAAATGTCTTTTGTGTCCAGATATACAGGAAACTGGCTCGTCCTTTGTAGGCACAGTGTTTATTCATATGTCTAAAAAGCATAACAAATTTATACTTATTAAATATGTCATATTTTTAAAAATAATTTAATTTTATTAAATATAAATTAAAAATTATTATAAAAGAAGAATATTGATAAATTATAATAAATATAAAATATAATAGACATCACTAATAATTATAAAAATTAACTGTGAGATTTTTTCCTAAATAAATTTAACCTATTTTGAGTAATTAATGAATTAATTTTTTTATAATTACGTTAGTTATGTGTTAATGTGTAGAAATATTTAGCCCATTAAATATTAGTTAGCCGTAGTGTTAATTAATAAATAAATATTATTGTTGTTGAATATTATATAGTTTTTAATTTTTGGGTATATAATTAATTAGTTATTTAAGTCATTAATTATTATTATAATAATAATATTACTATATTAGTTATATTAGACGTGCAGTGCATGTAAGAATAGCAGTTATTAGTGTGTGAACGTTGATTAATTAACGACAATATAGTGTTATTAAAATTATAATTAATTATAATTTTATTTTATTGTTTTGGTAATTAATTATAATTTATTAAATATAATTAAATTATGTTAATGACAATAAATAATTATGTTTTTGAGGTTATATATTGTGATAAAATAATTAAATATAATTTAATTAATAAAATTTTAATGATTTAAAGTTTACGGGATTTATGGATAATTTTGTTTGATTGAATATTTAGCGACGTTTTCTTTTTCTTTTTTTATAAAAGATATACGTATTTTTTATTCAAAACATTTTTTTTAAATTAGAAAAATAAAAAGGCCAGTATTTCTATGTATTATATAGGAAAAATAAAAATTTAATAATTATCCTTCAAATTGGATTTTAATAGGTATTGTCAATGTTAATTTTATTCATAATTGCATAATTTTAGGGTATGTAAAATTATCATTGTAGATTTAAAAATAGTTATTACAGGTAAATCACAATATTTTTTAGATAGTTCTCGCCTTTATAAATCGCAACGGTTAAAACTGTTACAATATTAAAAATGTAAATCACTGAAAGAAAATAAAAAATATGATATGTAAGTGACAAAAATAATATATAATTAATAAACATAATTAGATCAAAGATAGAAAAGAAATTTAAAAAAATTGTAAGGACATTATATATATAGTATTTTAGGAGTTCATCACTCAACATATGCTGAGCTAATTGTACAACAAACTAAAATAAAATAATGTGGTCATCAACCAAACTTTTTAAATAATTGTACAAAAATTAACGATAATAGAGGAGAAAGAGTAAGAGATATAAAATTATGTGAAAGAAGATAAAGAAAATATGTGGAGTGAATTTTAGTTTATATAGTAAATTAAACATGATTAGAAGTGAGAATAAAAAAAATAATGAATTGTGTTTTATTAATTAATCTATATCTATTAAAAAAATATTACTATTAAAAACATAAAATAATCTATATAAATATAAAGAATAAATGAGATAAAAAGATAAGGCTAAACACTATATAAGAAGAATAATAAATAAAAAAGTGATGTGATAATAGAAAAAGAATTTGGATCTTCTAAATTTTGGATTTTTATCTTAGAGGGTAAAGTGTGATCTCTCAACTTCTTATGTTTTCTCTTGGTCCTACTTACAAAATAAATGGTGAGCGATTACACTTTATCCTCTAAAGTAAAATCCAAAATTTAGATGATCCAAATTCTTAAAAAAATTATAAAATGATAATTTTACTAAAATATTTATGTGACAAATTAACAATATTAGAAACTATCTAATATATTAAAAGTTTATTGTGTCATTATTAATTTTTTTATACATTAAAAATAAATTGATATATAGATAAATAAACAAAAAAAATTTCATATATAAAATAAAATTTATTCTCTAAATATGATATGCAATATTAAAATTCAAATAATTGATATGAGTTAACATTTTTTATACTATTATTTTTTTAAAATAATTAGATAATTTAATTTGTGAAATTATAAGATTAATACTAAATTAGTTATATAAATGTTATTTTCTATGACAACATAAATATAATTCAAAAATAAATGCTTTTTTTAAATTATTTTAAATTCTCTTTTTATATAATAGATAGATTGTTTTAAAAATAAATATGCAAATAAACATTTATAACAAATGACAACTGAAAAAAAGAATTTAATTACACCAACAATTAAGGATCCAAGTAGTAAGGAAATTAATAGTTTGAAATTGCTTGGTTTTTTTTTTGAAATAACAGTATTATTTGCGATAATAATTATTTGGAATATTATATGGGGATAATAATTATTTGGAATATTACATATAAACTGCAAAGCACACTTTTCCTTTCCTTTCTAAGCTGGTCATTCTGGACATTTCATGTTTTACATCAGGTTAAATTTGTCCATAAGTTACTAGCTACACGACAATATTTTATTGGGAAATTGATTGTACATGGAACATCAGAGTTCCGCTTTCGTACAGCGGTACATCTGATAATTTTCCTATACTATTAGTCTATTATATGGTTCGGTGCTTGTTTCATTAATGTAATATATTAATGTGTAGTTTTATTATTTTAATGAAAGTTTTAATTTATAAAAAATATTAGTTTATTATACATAATATTAAATATCATTATTTTTTATCAGAATAATGTCTTTTTCAGATTCAAAGTTAAATGTTCTTTCTAACTCTATTATTTTCAATAAATACATAATTGTTGAGAATCACATTCCAAAACTCCCTCGTTGAATGTATGTCAAGATTTTGAATAAGAATGCAAATGTTAGCGGTAGAAACAAAAATTGATAATGCAATTTTTGTGATAGAGTGTTTACGAAATCATATTCAAGAGTTAAAGCACATTTATTAAAAATAGCAAGAAGTTAAATTGATGCATGTAAGAAGGTGAATGCAAATTATATAATAGAATTGAAGAAGATTGATGAATAAACTACAAGAACATATGATCAATCTCATGTCCTACTGCCTTCTGAAAATAGGCAAGTTGAAGGTTGTGGTAGGCTTAGAGAAGGGGAGTTGAATCTATGCCTTCCTTTTTAAGTTACTGTTATGACCTTTAAATCAAACTTTCAATTCTGATTCTGTTTGTACTCAGCAGCAAAAATTTATGAGACAATTTATTTTTGTCTCATGAATATCAGAAAACAGAACACAGCAAAGAAGAAAAAAGCTAACACCAGCATATATCCTGGTTCGGTTGCATTGTGCTATGCAACCTACGTCTAGTATCCTCCACAACAATGGAGAAATTTTCACTATAGTTAAAAGTATTACATACACCAATTTCACACTCAAGTTCTAACCTAACTTGACATTGGCTATGCTAACACCTAACTATTCACTCTTAGTGCTAACCCAACTAAGAAAGAGATACCTTACAGGTACAAGATACAAGACACTTAATCAACCTAAAGAAATCATAAAATAACTCTAGGCTTTTCTCTCAAGTGTATCACTCAGCCTTTTTCCACTCATGGATTTTACTTGAGCTTTCTCACAATGCCTTTTCTCACAAGAAAGTACAGAAAGATAAACATAGAAAAGTACATCACAATCTGTAAAATATGAAGGATATTGACTTCATCAGCAGCCTCTTTGCTATGTGCAAAACCAGATATGCAAACCTCAGACACAGTTCTTCAATATTGGCCGAATACTTCTTTGAAAGAAAGCATTATCCAAGTAGAGGAACTTCACAGAACACAACTCACCAAACTCTGGTTTTCTCTCCTTACCTTCTGAATGAGCAGCAAGCTTCTTTTATCTCCTTGCATGTTGCTGGGTTCACCTTCCTAGGTCAACTTCTTGAGCCTTGAGCTTCACCAACCCAGCCGATCACATTTTTCCCAGTAATCTTCAAATTAGAAACTTTGCTTCTGACTTCTCTATCCTGACCGAAAGCCATAAAGCAGCAACCATAAGAGTCTTCCAATGGTCAACCGAATCTGAGCCATTAAGAAGCTACTTGGTCCCCAAGAATCACTTGTGACCGTAGATACACAGCAGATTAGGGCAGAGAGTAACTTTCCCTTGTATGCCATTTTTGCACTTGCAGAGAATTGGGAAGAGGAGAAGAAGATCTGATGCATGTAAACGGAAATAGGTTACCTTTAACCTTTACCTAAGATTGATTTGGTTTGAAATGGATGATTAGACTTCTGCCTTTCAAGCTTAATCTCTCTCTTTCTTTCTTCTTCTGTGAATGGCGTGTGGAAGAAGCTCTTTCTCTTTCTTCTGTGATTTGACTGAGACAGAGAAGTATACGTTGCTTTTGGTTGAAGCACATGGAAAGAGTTTGAACTAAGTGAAGTACTAGGGCTTGGGTCAGATCACTTCATTTTGCCCATTTTGATTTTTCCAGCCTTGTTTCCTTATGGGCTTCGTTTATATTTTTGACCCACCAGCCTTGCTATATTATTTTTCATTCCAATTGGGCTGCTAAACTAAGTTTTGGCCTGCAACATATTTATAAATAATTAGTAACATATAATTACTAATTAATCAACACTAATTATTTATCTTGCCCAATAATGTTTGTCATCACTAATTTAATTAGTTAATTTCTTAACTCAACAATCTCCCCCTTGATGACAAACATATTTATGCAATAACCAAGAGGAATTAAATTTTAGTAAAATTTTGAAAACTTCCCTTTGATTGATGTTGCTCCCCCTTTTCTTTTCAAGAGTAGTTCCCCCTGGATTTGTGCTCTTCTCTTCTTTTCTGTCTACATTATACTTATACAGAATATAGTGAGGAGCTACACATAATTGTCTTTAACTAAAGGAAATTGAGCAACTAAAAATACAATTTCAGCCCAGAGTTCAATATGTCATGAAACCAGGTTCCAATAAGACAATTACAATAGTAGCAAACAGTTGCAAATTCATGTTAGCAACCTTCCTTACAGCAGTACATTTGGAACCCAAAATTAATAGTATCTGCAGTAGTCATATGAAAACTAGTTCTAATGCAGCAGTCAAAATAGAAGTAAAAAATTAATAGTATCTGCAGTAAAACCAAAAAACTTTAACAGTCAAAAAGCAACATTTCCTAGTCCTATTCCTATTGCTATTACTCCCCTTTTGTCATCAAGAGCGGACAATAAGCAAGAACAACACAAAAAAAAACTTTAAACTTGCATGAAAGAGTTAGAGCACAGTTCAAAGAACTAACTATACTAGCAAAAGTGCAGCAGTATTTAGAGTTATTACAATCATCTAAGAAAAAATAATGTAATAGTAGCAAAAGAAACATAATTCATGAGACAAAAAGAGAACAACAGCTACAGTTTTTATGAGACAAATTCTAGGCATCAGAACCATTCCCCTCCGAACCAGCTTCCTCTTCCTCATAAGTGGCAAGGTCTTCATCCTTTTGAAGGTTATCAATAAAAGTCATGAACACAGCCACTCTATCCTTTGATTTTCTTAGGAAATTCTCATGCTTGCTAGCTAGCTTCCTTTGTTCCTTACTCATTGCAATCATATGATTGGATTGGAAGACAAATTCCTGAACAACATCCTTGACCATATTCAGCAGAGCAAATTTCTTCTAAGTAGAGATGGAAGTACCCTCGGTGGATGGAGCAGGAGATTCCTCAGGGATAAATTCATCATTTTCATTATCTAACACCACTCTCTCAGATCGAGTAGGTCCCTTTTGCTGTTTCACTGCACCACCTCTATTTAGATATGAATGTCTATTTTGATACTCATCATTGGTCAAGTCAACACCAAAATACTCAAATATGCAAGTTAGAAACATTCCATAAGGAAGTGCTTTATTTTTCTCACTCCTAACAGAGTCATACATGTATCTAACCATCAAATATGCAAATGAAATTTCAGTTTTGGTGAGAAGGGCATATAAAACAAGAGTATCAGCGTAGAAAACCCTTTGATATGAACCACTTTGAGGAAGTATAATATGGTTGACCATTTGGTGCAATTGAGCACGCTCATATTCCAGGGCTTTGTGAGTGGGTGAGATGCCATCAATTAATGAAACATGTTCACATATGTGTGCTAATGCATCATTGTAGGAAATACCAACACCCTCATCCCACTTAACTGAAGTGTAAGCACAAGGCCCAACATCAGTATACTTCAAAGCATCACTGATAGTTTCATTGTTTAAAACTATGTCTCGGCCCTTTATATATGAGTGAGCAGTGCCTTCATGATATGTCATGTTGGTATAAAATTCTTTGACCAATAAGGGATAAACAGGCTTTTTGATGTCAAAAAGGTGATTTCAGTCCAGAAAAATCAAGTTATTAACAAATGGAAAACCTTTTCTTTTCAAAGATGGAAAATCAGTAAGAAAAGATGGACATAGTGTACGATACCGAATAACCCCCTCATAAAAGTCATTGTTCATGGAAGATTTGAATCTATAAGGATTATAGTTCGAATGAGAGGTCAAAAAGCGAGCTTTGTGATCAAAAGGCCCAATGTCAGGTTCACTAACTGATTTAAGAGGAACTCGAGTTTTACCTCGCTGAGAACGCACAGGAACAGACCTTGACCTAGGTTGTGGTGGCTCGGGAGCAGGTTCTTCAGCAGCAGGGCATTTGCCCTTGGATGATGCAGGTTTCGAGGAGCTCAGTTTAGAAGGAGTTGCCTTTAGTGGTGGCATCGATTTGGCGGAGGATGGAACCCTGGAGGGATTCTTTGTGCGAGCCATAGGGTCGGTTCATGGAGGAGAGGTAGGAGGAGAAGGTGAGGGAGTGAATGTAGGGTCTTGAGAGCGAGTTGATGGTCTAGGATAAGCTGGAAGCTTATGAAGCTTTTCACGTGGTGCTCTTTTTGTGATGACTTTCTTCCTCATTTGGTTACTTTCAGGCTTTTGAGGGGAGAGAAGCAAGAAAAGTAGTGGAGGAAACTGAGGAGTTGAGGATAAGTTAATGGAGGGAAGAGAGAGAGTGTTGGTAACCGTACCCAAAGGAAGTTTTTCACAAATCATGCAACTGCATCATCTTTTGAAAAGACTTGAAAAGACATGACCTCATAAAAGAAAGATTTTATTTGATTTTAAACTAAAACAGGAAATTAATTTTAAATTTTGAAAACCCTTTTTGAAAGAAATTAAATCAAACTGAAAATCTTTTGGACCAGAAAACATTAAATGAAAACCCTTTCAAAAATTTAAACACATAGGCCAACAAAAAATTAACCAAACAAAAATGTAACATTCATATTTGGGCCTAGAGATGGTTGGATTTAAGGAAACACATAGGACCACCCATGATCTGAACTTTTTTTTTTTTGAGGTTGGCCCAAATCAACTATAACTTGAAGCAAACTTAAAACGCGCTGATTGAAGGTAGAGTTCATCACCTGCCCAGAATTGTCTCATGCCTGTTTATGAGACAAAAACTTCAACAAACACATCAGCAACTTCCAAACAAAGAATCATAACTTAAAATACCAAGACTAATCCTAAGCATGCAAAATCTGTCCTCAGCTAGTGGTTTTGTAAAAATATCTGCTAATTGCTCCTCTAATTTAACAAATTGAATGCTAATATCCCCCTTTTGGACATGTTCTCTTATTGAGTGAAATTTTACTTCAATATGTTTAGTCCTAGAGTGCAAAACTGGATTTTTAGAGATATTAATGGCACTCATATTATCACACAATAAGGGAATATTTTCAGCATTTAATTTGTAATCAGCAAGTTGTGTTTTTAACCATAAAAGCTGAGAACAACATGAAGAAGTAGCTATATACACTACAACAAAACAACATCTTAGCGACGGTTTTAACTGTCACTAAATGGTTTTGCGACGGTTAAAAAAAGCATCACAAATTTGAGCGTCGCCAGCTGACATAGTGACGGTTTTGGACCACCGTTGGTAAGGAGTGTCGCTAAATTGTTTGTGACGGTTTTTTAAGTATAAAACCGTCACTAATTTGTAACACTTGTAAATGTATTTTTTATGTTGCATTTCGTGACGTTTTAAAACTGTCGTTAAATTACTAAATCCTGTTATAGTTTTTCCTTATATTTCATGACTATTTTAAACTATCATTAAGTTACTAGTTCTTATGACAGTTTTTAGGTATATTTAGTGACTATTTAAACCGTCACAATATTTTTAATGACGGTTTTTTTATTTAAATCATACTAAGTTACTAGTTCTTATGACAGTTTTTTTCTGTATTTAGTGACTATTTTAAACTATCATAATCTCTCCAACATCAATACTTTCTTTTATTAATTATTGCAAAAATTATTTCTATTATAAATAATTTATGTGTCTACCAACAAAATAATAAATGACATTATATTTCAACAAATTTAAACTCAATCTCACAAGTTTTACAAATATAGAAACAATATATTTCAAAAGTTAAATTCTACAAGTTATACATAGTCATAATCCATAAAATATAAATTCAAAAACTTCCAACTTAATCCAAACATATAAAGCTAACAATTATACTTGTAACTTAATCCTCAATTTCGCTTCACCTTCAACCTCAACAGTGTCCAGTGTCAACAATTGCTTCACAAGCAACTCTTGTCCTCTGCAAATGAGAGAATGCAATGATTAGAATGCATTCACAAATAAAAAGACTTGCAATAGAACATGAAATATAGAAAATTAGAAATATCCGAAGAAAGATTACCACCAAGACTAATGCACATTTGAATTTGTTTGAAATACATGGCATAACCCCAAGCTCATAAAACCAAAGAGGATGTAGAAGATAATATTCAAATAGGCTAGTTAAAATAGCAGAGTATAAAGTGAAGGAAAAGAGAAGAGTATTGTTAAAGGACAAGCAAAAAATTTGAAGCAAGTGCATACCCAAATATGAGGTCAATCCACTCATGTAAATGAGCAGATGCATACTCACTCTCCAGAACCATCCTATGCTTATGCACAAAATCAACTGGATTTTCAGCCCAAGGAGGAAGTCTTACAGTATCTGATATGGTAGAAGAATCACACGGATAATAACTAAAATATGCACTTGACTATACCAAAAATTCTTCTAAAGAAACAAATGCTGAAATATAGAGTATACCAAGCTTTTCTCCCAATTGTATTGTGCCAAAATCAATTGAATTTTCGTTTGTGAGGACCTCAGGGAGGTAAAATAGCTCGAGAACCTGATATGTTGACATAAATAGGCTAAAAAAAATGCACAAGATGAGATAAGAGTGCAAAAGGTACAAATCAATCAGTTTGTCATAAAAGTTGATAGACTTACCAATTCCTTCACATCACTCATGTCCTCAAGGACTCCATTCCAAGTAGTAGAAACATCTGAGAACATCCGATCTGCATGATTAAATTTTCCACCTTGAAGTTTGATTGCAAGGGTAGTGAATGATTCAACCCTAACAAGATAATACAGAACTAAAAAGAAGATAATAACCATTAACTTTGCAAAACAAGCAACTAAGAATCAACCATACTCGAGAACATTGTGTACAGAATAAGAAATTGCTTCTATTGCTATTGTAGTTTGAATGTCAACATTATCATAGACTCATAGTGGTTTATATTGTGCTATGAATATAAACTAATTTTAAAATTTATCACAACAGTAAAATAGACACACTAATTCTACAGTAAGATATCAACAAAGCATGATCATAAGTTAATATATCTATGAGTTAAATTTGTTATTAGCATTCTGAAATAGCCTGGCTATCAGTTAATATAGCTTCCCTTCAAAAATCAACTTCCCCAAAAGCTACCAAACAACTCTGGCAAAACATGGTCAAACACATTATTTTATAATTTTCTATTGAAAAAGGAAGCGAAAAATAGAAGGGAACCCACTGTTCCTGCACTGGAGTAGTGTGATCCGTAATGGAATTTGGGGATGACTGGGTCGTTAAAGCTAGCATATCTCTCTTAAAATTTTTTCAGGACGGTCTGGGTTCAATGCACCAATAAGCTGCATTAATTATCAGAGAAAAGATAAAAACATTCTCTTTTGAAAGGCAGAGTTCTCTAACTAGCAGTAGCACCCCCATATTTGCTAACAGCAGCAATAGAAGCCGCAAGTGCCTCATCCCCTGAAAATCAAACAACTCATGAGGGATTGCCAGTAAGAAAAGGGTAAAGGAAAAGTTAACTCTGAAATTAATGGTAGCCATATTGGAGTTCCCACATTGTTTTGGCGTGACAACAGAACTAGAGCTTGGTTTCAGCTGTGTATATGCTGCCTTGCAGAAAATTGTATATCTGAAAAGAGAAAGTTTCTTGAAAGCAATACTCAAGCAACATAATTAGTTAAACTTCAACAATGGCATAAGTATAGCATAATATATGATCCCACTTGTTCCTGCTTCCTCCCATGGCTCTTCGAATTGTTGATCCAATTTCATTGACAGTTTCTGCAGCATCATTCAGAGGATAGCTGTGAACAAAAAATAGCAGTTCAGGTCAGAGTGTGATTACAATTCAAATTGGCAATTGCTTTTGCAGTAACTTGTCCCTAAGAGTACAAAAAAAGATATACCTAACCAAATAGGACATAGACTTACTTTTTGATGTCACTCCAGAATGGCTTTTGCGCCTCTATACATCTGCAGAAGTTGAACCATATAAATAAAGTAATTCACATGATACTTCAATAGCTATAATAGACAATTTTGAGGACAAGACTCACAGTTGATCCACAGTCACCATCACCAACTTTACTGTCCCAATCATTTAGGCTATCCTTAAGATCTAGAATAACATTTGCAGCGGTTTCAATGGCAATCTCAAGGACTTGGCCTTGCTCACTTAGCTGTAGAGGTCGTCTCTGTGGCTTATGTAAAGTAAACATAGGAACCATATTTCAAAAATTATATCAGGATATAAGTACATATACAGTTGACATGATTAACATATATTTAATAAAACTCAACCAGCTTTCAAATGATATTGACAAGTCAATTCTACTTTTACCGATTCACCAAAATGATATTGACTAGTCAATTCAATTTAAATAACAATTTCATATAAGATAAAAATTAATAAATTAAGAAAAGAAATAATTACTGGTTAAGAAACAAGGGAAAAAGATCACATGTGTTATATCATTATAACTACGCCCAGCCAGTGTATTGAGTTGCATTAGGTAGTCAAAATTACTTATCTGCACAAGGGATTATAAAATTAATGAATATAAGTGATTCATATGCATATTATATTAGAATCAAAATCCTTTGATCAGTTAAGGCTCAATTCATACCTCCCACCTAGCCCAGCGCTCCATAAGTTATATTCTTTTTAAAATCCTTTTATCAGTTTTATATTATATTTCTTTTTCAATATTAATTTTCTCAGGGTATTTAACAATACCTATTTTTCAAGGTGGAAAGAAGGGAACACCTTTTGAATTTCAGCAACTCCTATAATTTTTTGAATTCTAGTAAATCTTCTTGTTTGATTAAAACTTCAAGTTGTGCTGCTACATTGATGCGAACTTGGAGGACTTCTTTTGGTTGCGGTTGGAAGTGGTTATGGCTGCATCTAATTCCCAGGGAAGATTTGTTGCCGCCAAAATAAAAACAAGCTCATCCGTCTTGGCCAAACCGTCCATCTGCAATCTAATGCAAATGATCAATATTTGAGAGAGCACAACAAAATACACATCACTTCATTGTAAATTGATAAATGAGCTATAAGGTGCTGCAAGGGAACTAAAGGAATTGTACGTTGTGTAGTATAAATACAGAACTATAAATACAGTGAGATAATGTGAGTGAAAATTTCAAGAGGTAATGATATGGTCGTCAGTTTCCTCAATAAGAGTAAAGTATTACCTATCTTTCTTACTTTGGTAAAATAATGGTCAAATGAATCTAAGTCACACTAGCTAGTTAAAGGGTGAAATGAACAATAAAAACATATTCAGTAAATCAAGAAAAACTAACAAAAAGAGAAGTGGATGATTCAAAAAGTAACTAAAAATGCATATACCATACCAGTGACAATGGTGTCTCTCCATGAAAGGCATGCCCTGAGTTGCCTTGCTGCCTTTTTCACATTATCACCCTAAAGGTGGTGTGACAACTAAAATTGATGGCTTTGGGAATTATAACATTTGGCCGACAAATTTGAGTTTTAACTACCATTCAAATGCTTTTAATATGTTGTGAATAGAAAAAGAATTCAACACCATTAATTTTCTAAATTCAGTGCCTAGTATGGCTTATAATTTCTTAGAGCTTAAGATAGTTTACTTATATTTTATTCCAATTAGCATTTTTAGCTAATTAGCTTTTTCATTTCTAGTGTAGCAATTTGCATCATTCAAGAAGAGTACTAACCAATTCATGATGTCATCAAGGCACAAAAATATCAAAGATATCAAGAGAAGAAATAATAAAGAGAGAATTCAAAGAAATCTAGTTGAAGCATTTCATCGAACATGTTGAGTGCGGAAAAAAGAAATAAGAGAATTCAAAAAAAATAGCAAATATGAACATGAGGATATAATCATTACGATAAATTGCAACAAAATAGAGCACCAAGATCAAACAATTGCAACAACTTCAGCACAAAAAACATTATGCAACAACAAAGAAATTGCAGAGGTAAAAATTTGTTGGATGAGGAATTAGGGTTCGCACTCAAGGGGAAGAGAAAGGACGACGTGGGGGACAGCGGACGGTGAACGGCGAACGCAAACCGCCACAATAAACAGCGAATGGTAACGCAAATCACGACGACGAACGACGAACGGCGAACTATAGCGTGGTGAAGGTTGTTGCGTGACTTTCTCTGTTTTTCATCTCTTCTCATCTCATCTGAAATAGTAGTGAGAAGCTGAATACAGTTTTAGAAAAAATAGAAAAGTAGAAAAAAAGAAAGAAAAAGAGTGAGAGAGACATAGAGTCAATGACGGTTTAAACATAAAGAGTATAAGTGTCACAATGTTGATTAATAGAGACCCTTAAAATAAGGTTCACAAATTAAGTGTAGTTATTTGGCCAATTTGGTGTAGTGATACTCAGCCTTAGTAGTGGATAACGCTACTGTTAGCTGTTTCTTACTTGACCGAACATTTAAGGACATTCCAATGAAGCAGCATAAGTTTGAAGTGCTCTTTCTATTAATTTTATCACCAGCAAAATCTGCATCACAGTAATCAACTGCAAAAAAATCATCAATCTTAGGATACTACAGACCAAAATTGGATGTGCCATGAACATATCTAATGATCCTTTTAACTGCTGAAAGATGTGACTCTAGGTTTGGATTGGAACCTTGAACACAATCCAACACTTTGCACAATATCGGGTCTAGAGGAAGTTAAGTACATAAGAGAACCAATCATTCCTCTATACCTCGTTTCATCTATATCCTTTTCAATTTCTCCCTTATCTAATTTAGAATTAGGGTGCATGGGAGTTCCCAAGGGTTTAACATTTTCCATACCAAATTTCTTAACTAATTCCTTGACATACTTCTCTTGATGAATAAAAATACTATTTTCGGTTTGTTTAATTTGCAGCCCAAGGAAAAAATTAAGTTCACCCATCATACTCTTGTCAAATTCACTTTCATGAGTTTTCCAAATTCAGAACAAAGAGATATATTTGGCTGATCCAAAAATAATGTCATCAACATATATTTGGACTAAAATAAAGGAATCATTAGAATTTTTGATAAATAGAGTTGTGTCTGTGGTGCTTCTTTGAAAACTATTTTTCAAAAGAAAAGAGCTAAGTCTCTCATACCAAGCTCTAGGAGCTTGTCTTAAACCATAGAGAGCTTTAGATAATTTGAAAACATGATTAGAATGCTCTTTATTTTCAAAGCCAGGTGGCTGCTCCACATACACTTCTCTATCTATCACACTGTTCAAAAATGCACATTTCACATCTATTTGATATAATTTAAAACCACAAAATGCAGCATAGGCTAAGAGAAGTCTTATGGCTTCCATTCGGGCAACAGGGACAAAGGATTCATCAAAGTCTATTCCTTCTTCTTGGTCATATCCTTGTGCCACAAGCCTTGCTTTGTTTCTTGTAATGCTGCCATCTTCTCCTAACTTGTTCCGAAATATCCACTTGGTGCTGGTCACTTTCTTTTCACTTGGCCTTGAAACCAAAGTCCACACTTGGTTCTTCTCAAACTCAAAAAGCTCATTCTCCATTGCTTTAACCCAAGAGGGGTCAATAAGGGCTTCTTTGACATTCTGAGGCTCCATTTGAGAAAGAAGGACAATGTTTGTCTCTTCACTGGCCTTTCTAGTTGAAGACCGTGTTCTAACTCCATGAGAGACGTCCCCAATAACAAATTCCTCAGGATAGTTCTTCAAGAATCTCCATTCACGAGGTCTGGTGAACTTGGAGGTAGATTTAGGTACCTATGGATTCTGGATGCTGCTGGCTTCAGGATTTCCTTCAAATTCATGAGACAAAATGGAATTGTCTCTCGAATTTTTAGCAACTGCAGTTTCTGGGTCAGGTTGAGCAAAATTTCTATTTTCTTGATTTTGCACAGTTTCAACGTCCTTTTGAGCTTGATTTCCTGCATCACAATCTTCCAAAATACTTTGCAACAAGTTAGTATCACAAAATATAACATGTATGGACTCCTCAATAATCCTAGCATCTTGATGATAAACCCTATATGCTTTACTAGTTGTAGAATATCCTACAAACAAACACTCATATGCCTTTGGATCAAATTTACCCAAATTATCCTTATTATTTAAAACAAAAAATTTGCATCCAAAGATGTGCAAGTAGTCTAAGTTTGGTGGGTAAACTTTCCAAAGTTCATAAGGGTTTTTCTTAAAAAATTTTCTTATGATTGTTCTATTCAAAATGTGGCAAGCCGTGTTAACCGCTTTAGCCCAAAGGGATTTTGGAACATTACTCTCACAAAGAATAGCTATTGTCATCTCTTGTATGCTTCTATTTCTTCTTTCTACAACACCATTTTGTTGTGGTGTCCTTGGACAAGAGAAGTTGTGAGATATTCCAAATTTATCACAAAAAGATTCAAATAAATTATTTTCAAATTTAGTTCCATGATCACTTCTTATAGAAGAGATTTTTAAATCATTTTTATTTTGAATTTTTCTGCAAAAAGGTTCAAAGGCCAAAAAGGCTTCATTTTTGTGTGCAAGAAATAAAACCCAACCAAACCTAGTATAGTCATACACAATCACCAAACCATAATGTTTACCACATAGGTTTTGAGTTTTTGTTGGACCAAATAAATCAATGTGTAGCAACTCAAGTGGTCTTTTAGTAGAGATGTCTTCCTTTGGTTTAAAAGAACTTTTTGTTTGTTTTCCCATTTGACAAGCATCACAAGTCATGTCTTTGTCAAACTTTATCAAAGGAAGACCTCTTACTAATTCTCTCTTTACAAGTTTGTTTATTTGAAACATACTTGCATGGCCCAATCTCTTGTGCCATAACCACTTTTCAGATTCTTTAGAATGAAGACAAGCTATATTTTGATCCTTTAGTTCATCAAGTGTAAGTCCATACATATTAATAAGACGCTTGGCAACAAAAAGTATTTCATTTGTTTTCTCATTAACAACACAGCATTCAAGTCTTTTGAAAGTCACTAAATATCCTAAGTCACACAGCTGACTTATACTCAAAAGATTGTGCTTCAAACCACATACCAAGAATACATCATCAATGAAAGTAGATTGTTCATTACCTAATTTTCCAATAGCAATGATTTTACCTTTACCATCATCTCCAAAGGTCACAAAGCCTCCATCATACTTGTTTAGTTTGATGAAATAAGTTGACCTTCCAGTCATGTGCCTTGAACATCCACTATCTATGTACCACACATCCTTTTTGTTCTTGGATGCTAGGCAAATCTGCATGAAGAGTTTCAAGCAGCCTTAGGTATCCAAATTAATTTGGATCCTTTGAAGTTAATCCATCTTGGTTGCCCAAGTGCATTGAAATCACAAACAACATTGTAGACTTTGTTTCCTACAACTCTCTTTTCAATGAAACATTGTGCATATGAGTGACCAAATTTCCTGCAATTAACACAATGATTTTCTTATGTGTGTTACTGAAATTGATGTGAGTTAATTTTCTTGTAATGATTAAAGGGTTGAAATTTTCTGGTTTTTAGAGGAGATGCATTTCTTTTGACAGACTGATTTTTATTAAAATTTTTCTTCTTTGCAAAAGCATTTTCACCAGAATTTCTTTAAACATTTGAACTTTTCGAATATGAGGTTTTGTTGTAAAATGGTGGTTTCTTGAAAACAACCTCATTTTTTGAAATGTATCCCAAACCCGGTCTGTTTGAGCTTGGTTCGGTTCTTGGTGAAGGCTCAGTTTCACTTGTGCACACTTCATCAAATTTTTCTTCAAATGTTGGAACATATCTAATACCAGATTTGTTTGGTATGGATTTGGTATTTGATGAAGAAGCCACAAACTTTATAGAAGAAATATTGGAAGCTGCATCTTCCTTGGCTATGTAACCTAAACCAGATTTTTCAAATAATGGTCTTTGACTTGCAAGTAGTTTGTCCAAGTTATTGGAACTTTGAGCAAATTTTGCTAAGTCACCATTTAGCCTTTTGATCATATCATTTAATCTTTTATTTTTAGCAATTAACTCATGAGAAGGATCCACAATGTGCTTTCCTTTTAATTTTTCAAGTTCAGATTTTAGAAATATGTTTTTTTCAATAATGTCCAAAGCACATTCAGTTTCTTTCACTTTTTCTTTTAAAAAATTATTTTCAGCTCTTAACGCATCTCTTTCAGATCTGCATTCATTGTACTTGTCAAGCAGTTTTGAGGTATTTAAAGTGAGATCATCAATAATAGCATGTAAATCATCTATGGTCAAATCATAATAATTTACCTCATCAAGATTGTTGTTTCCAGCTATGAAGCAGTCTTTATCTTCACCTTCAGATTCTTCTTCTTCATTTGAGTCATTCTCAAGATCCTCCTAAGCTACCATGAGCACTGGTGCACAAAACTGTGATCTCTTATAATGACATTCAACTTGGTGTGCATATTTACTAACTCAGCACTTTCTTCACAACCTCGCATAACTAACCAGCAAATGCACTGGGTCGTCCAAGTAATAAACCTTACGTGAGTAAGGGTCGATCCCACGGAGATTGTTGGTATGAAGCAAGCTATGGTCATCTTGTAAATCTCAGTCAGGCGGATAATAAATGGTTATGGAGTTTTCGAATAATAATAATAAATAAACTAAAAATAAAGATAGAAATACTTATGTAGATCATCGATGGGAATTTCAGATAGGCGTATGAAGATGCTGTGCTCCTTCTGAATCTCTGCTTTCCTACTGCCTTTATCCAATCCTTCTTACTCCTTTCCATGGCAAGCTGTATGTAGAGCATCACCGTTGTCAATGCCTACATCCCATCCTTTCAGTGAAAATGGTCCAAATGCTCTGTCACGGCACGGCTAATCATCTGTTGGTTCTCGATCATGTCGGAATAGAATCCCTTGATTCTTTTGCGTTTGTCATCACGCCCAACAATCGCGAGTTTGAAGCTCGTCACAGTCATTCAATCCCGGAATCCTACTCGGAATACCACAGACAAGGTTTAGACTTTCCGGATTCTCATGAATGCCGCCATCAATTCTAGCTTATACCACGAAGATTCTGATCTCACGGAATGGAAGGCTCGGTTGTCAGGCGAGGGCAACCATGCATCGTGCATCAGGAATCCAAGAGATACACACTCTAGCTTTCGCTTGTAGAACGGAAGTGGTTGTCAGGCACACGCTCATAGGGACGGATGATGATGAGTGTCACGGATCATCACATCCATCAGATTGAAGTACGAGTAGTATCTTAGAACAGAAATAAGATTGTATTTGAATAAAAGATAGTAGTAGTTGTATTAAAACTCGAGGTACAACAGGGCTCCACACCCTTAATCTATGGTGTGTAGAAACTCCACCGTTGAAAAATACATAAGTGATGAAGGTTCAGGCATCGCCGATGGCCAGCCCCCAAAATGTGATCACAGGATCAAAAAATACAATCCAGGGTCCAGGATCGGTCAAAAAAAGAAGACTCCGGTACAATAGTAAAACGTTCTATTTATACTAGACTAGCTACTAGGGTTTACAGAAGTAAGTAATTGATGTAGAAATCCACTTCCGGGGCCCACTTGGTGTGTGATTGGGCTGAGCTTGAGCTTTACATGTACAGAGGCTTCTTTTGGAGTTGAACGCCAAGTTGTAACGTGTTTTTGGCGTTTAACTCTGGTTCGTGACGTGTTTCTGGCGTTTGACTCCAGAATGCAGCATGGAACTGGCGCTCTAATCACGAATAAAGTATGGACTATTATATATTGCTGGAAAGCTCTGGATGTCTACTTTTCAACGCCATTAAGAGCGCGCCATTTGAAGTTCTGTAGCTCTAAAAAATTTATTTCGAGTGAAGGGAGGTTAGAATCCAACAGCATCAGCAGTCCTTTTTTAGCCTTTTATCAGAGTTTTGCTCAGGTCCCTCAATTTCAGTCAGAAAATATCTAAAATCACAGAAAAACATACAAACTCATAGTAAAGTCCAGAAATGTGAATTTAGCATAAAAACTAATGAAAACATCCCTAAAAGTAGCTAGATCTAAAAACTACCTAAAAACAATGCCAAAAAGCGTATAAATTATCCGCTCATCACAACACCAAACTTAAATTGTTGCTTGTCCCCAAGCAACTGAAAATCAAATAGGATAAAAAGAAGAGAATATACTATAAATCCCAAAATATCAATGAATATTAGTTCTAATTAGATGAGCGGGACTTGTAGCTTTTTGCTTCTGAAAAGTTTTGGCATCTCACTTTATCCTTTGAAGTTTAGAATGATTGGCATCTATAGGAACTTAGAATTTCAGATAGTGTTATTGATTCTCCTAGTTAAGTATGTTGATTCTTGAACACAGCTACTTTTATGAGTCTTGGCCGTGGCCCTAAGCACTTTGTTTTCCAGTATTACCACCAGATACATAAATGCCACAGACACATAGCTGAGTGAACCTTTTCAGATTGTGACTCAGATTTGCTAAAGTCCCCAGTTAGAGGTGTCCAGAGTTCTTAAGCACACTCTTTTTGCTTTGGATCACGACTTTAACCACTCAGTCTCAAGCTTTTCACTTGGACCTGCATGCCACAAGCACATGGTTAGGGACAGCTTGATTTAGCCGCTTAGGCCTGAATTTTATTTCCTTGGGCCCTCCTATCCATTCATGCTCAAAGCGTTAGATCCTTTTTACCCTTGCCTTTTGGTTTTAAGGGCTATTGGCTTTTTTTGCTTGCTTTTTCTTTTTTTTTTTAAAATTTTTTGCGCCATTTTTTTTGCTTTTTCACTGCTTTTTCTTGCTTCAAGAATCAATTTTCATGATTTTTCAGATTGTCAATAACATTCTCTTTGTTCATCATTCTTTCAAGAGCCAACAATTTTAACATTCATAAACAACAAGATCAAAATTATGCACTGTTCAAGCATTCATTCAGAAAACAAAAAGTATTGTCACCACATCAATATAATTAGACTAAATTCAAGGATAATTTCAAAATTCATATACTTCTTGTTCTTTTGAATTAGAAACATTTTTCATTTAAGAGAGGTGAAGGATTTATAGAATTATTCATAGCCTTAAGACATAGTTACTCAATACTAATGATCATGAGGTAGAGACACAAAACATAAACACACATAAAGCATAAAAACCGAAAAACAGAAAAAATAAGAATAAGGAATGAGTTCACCTTAGTGATGGTGGCGCTTTCTTCTTGAAGAACCAATGATGTCCTTGAGTTCTTCTATGTCTCTTCCTTACCTTTGTTGCTCCTCCCTTATTGCTCTTTGATCTTCTCTAATTTCATAGAGAATGATGGAGTGCTCTTGATGTTCCACCCTTAATTGATCCATATTGTAACTCAAATCTTCTAGAGAAGTGTTGAGTTGTTCCCAATAGTTGTTGGGAGGAAAGTGCATCCCTTGAGGCATCTCCGGGATTTCTTGGTGATGAGCTTCCTCATGCGTCTCTTGGGTTCCATGAGTGGGCTCTCTTGTTTGCTCCATCCTTTTCTTAGTGATGGGCTTATCCTCCTCAATGGGGATATCTCCTTCTATGATAACTCCAGCTGAGTAACACAGATGGCAAATAAGATAAGGAAAAGCTAGCCTTGCTAAGGTAGAGGGCTTTTCGGCTATTTTGTAGAATTCAAGGGAGATGACTTCATAAACTTCTACTTCCTCTCCAATCGTGATGCTATGAATCATGATGGCCCGATCCACAGTAACTTCAGATCGATTGCTAGTGGGGATGATGGAGCGCTGGATGAACTCCAACCATCCTCTAGCCACAGGCTTGAGGTCTAGTCTTCTTAATTGAACCGGCTTGCCTTTGGAGTCTCTTTTCCATTGAGCTCCTTCCACACATATGTCCAGAAGGACTTGGTCCAACCTTTGATTAAAGTTGACCCTTCTAGTGTAGGGGCGTGCATTTTCTTGCATTGTAGGCAAGTTGAAGGCCAACCTCACATTTTTTAGACTAAAATCTAAGTATTTCCCCCGAACCATTGTAAGATAATTCTTTGGATTCGGGTTCATACTTTGGTCATGGTTCCTAGTGATCCATGCATTGGCATAGAACTCTTGAACCATTAAGATTCTGACTTGTTGAATGGGGTTGGTTAGAACTTCCCAACCTCTTCTTTGTGTCTCATGTCGGATCTCCGTATACTCATTTTTCTTGAGCTTGAAAGGGACCTCAGGGATTGATGAGCGGATAATTTATACGCTTTTTGGCATTGTTTTTAGGTAGTTTTTAGTATGATCTAGTTACTTTTAGGGATGTTTTCATTAGTTTTTATGCTATATTTACATTTATGGACTTTACTATGAGTTTGTGTGTTTTTCTATGATTTCAGATATTTTTTGGCTGAAATTGAGGGACCTGAGCAAAACTCTGATAGAAGGCTGACAAAGGACTACTAATGCTGTTGGAATCTGACCTCCCTACACTCGAAATGGATTTTCTAGAGCTACAGACCTCCAAATGGCGCGCTCTCAACGGAATTGGAAAGTAGACATCCAGAGCTTTCCAACAATATATAATAGTCCATACTTTATTCATAATTAGACGATGTAAACTGGCGCTCAACGCTAGTTCCATGCTGCATTCTGGAGTCAAACGCCAGAAACACGTCACGAACCAGAGTTGAACACCCAAAACACGTTACAACTTGGCGTTCAACTTCAAGAGAAGCCTCAGCTCGTGGATAGATCAAGCTCAGCCCAAGCACACACCAAGTGGGCCCCAGAAGTGGATTTATGCATCAATTACTTACTTCTGTAAACCCTAGTAGCTAGTCTAGTATAAATAGGACTTTTTACTATCATATTAGACATCCTGGATCCTGTGATCACATTTTGGGGGCTGGCCATTCGGCCATGCCTGGACCTTTCACTTATGTATTTTCAACGGTGGAGTTTCTACACTCCATAGATTAAGGGTGTGGAGCTCTGCTGTACCTCAAGTTTCAATGCAATTACTACTATTTTCTATTCAATTCGATTTATTCCTATTCTAAGATATTTGTTGCACTTCAACTTGATGAATGTGATGATCCGTGACACTCATCATCATTCTCACTTATGAACGCGCGTGATTGACAACCACTTCCGTTCTAGCTTAGACCGGGCGCATATCTCTTGGATTCCTTAATCAGAATCTTCGTGGTATAAGCTAGAATTGATGGCGGCATTCATGGGAATCCGGAAAGTCTAACCTTGTCTGTGGTATTCCGAGTAGGATTCCGGGATTGAATGACTGTGACGAGCTTCAGGCTCCTGAAGGCTGGGCGTTAGTGACAGACGCAAAAGAATCACTGGATTCTATTCCAACCTGATTGAGAACTGATAGATGATTAGTCGTGCTGTGACAGAGCATTTGGACCATTTTCACTGAGAGGATGGGATGTAGCCATTGACAACGGTGATGCCCTACATACAGCTTGCCATAGAAAGGAGTGATAAAAAAACTGGAAGAAAGAAGTAGAAAAGCAAAGATTCAGAAGGAACACATCACCTCCATACACCTATCTGAAATTCCCACCATTGAATTACATGAGTAACTTTATCTTTATTTTCTATTTATTTTATTATCATTATTTAAACCAATAATCTCTTAATCCATTTAAATTCGCCTGATTGGGATTTACAAGATGACCATAGCTTGCTTCATACCAACAATCTCTGTGGGATCGACCCTTACTCACGTAAGGTATTACTTGGATGACCCAGTACACTTGCTGGATAGTTGTGCGGAGTTGTGATAAAGTGTGATTCATGTTTGAGAGCATCAAGTCTTTGGAGCCATTGTTAATGATCACAATTTCGTCCACCAAGTTTTTGGCGCCGTTGCCAGGGATTGTTCGAGTATGGACAACTGACTGGGATTTACAAGATGACCATAGCTTGCTTCATACCAACAATCTCTGTGGGATCGACCGTTACTCACGTAAGGTATTACTTGGACGACCCAGTACACTTGCTGGTTAGTTGTGCGGAGTTGTGATAAAGTGTGATTCACGTTTGAGAGCACCAATCCTTTGGAGCCATTGTTGATGATCACAATTTCGTCCACCAAGTTTTTGGCGCCGTTGCCGGGGATTGTTCGAGTATGGACAACTGACGGTTCATCTTGTTGCTCAGATTAGGTAATTTTCTTTTTATTTTCCTTTCAAAAAAGTTTTCAAAAATCTTTCAAAAATTTTTTCTTTATTTTCGTTTTTCAAAAATATAATTTTCGAAAAAAAATAATAAAAATACAAAAAAATCATAAAATCATAAAAACCAAAAATATTTTGTGTTTCTTGTTTGAGTCTTGAGTCAATTTTTAAGTTTGGTGTCAATTGCATGCTTTAAAATTTTTTCTTGCATTTTTTGAAAATTCATGCATTCATAGTTCTTCATGATCTTCAAGTTGTTCTTGACAAGTCTTCTTGTTTGATCTTGATGTTTTCTTGTTTTGTGTGTATGTTGTTTTTCATATGAATTTTTGCATTCATAGTGTCCATGCATTAAAGAATTCTAAGTTTGGTGTCTTGCATGTTTTCTTTGCATCAAAATTTTTCAAAAATATGTTTTTGATGTTCATCATGATCTTCAAAGTGTTCTTGGTGTTCATCTTAACATTCATAGTGTTCTTGCATGCATAATTGGTTTTGATCCAAAATTTTCATGTTTTGGGTCATAATTGTGTTTTTCTCTCTCATCATTAAAAATTTAAAAATAAAAAATATCTTTTTCTTATTTCTCTCCAAATTTTCAAAAATTTGAGTTGACTTGGTCAAAAATTTTTAAAATTAGTTGTTTCTTACAAGTCAAGTCAAATTTTCAATTTTAAAAAATCTTATCTTTTTAAAACTTTTTCAAAAATTAAATCTTTTTCATTTTTCTTATTAATTTTCGAAAATTCTTTAAAATGTTTTTCAAAAAAAAATCTTTTTCTTAATTTTATCTTAATTTTCGAAATTATGCTAACAATTAATATGATTGATTCAAAAATTTGAAGTTTGTTACTTTCTTGTTAAGAAAGGTTCAATCTTTAAATTCTAGAACCATATCTTTTAGTTTCTTGTTAGTTAAGTAATTAATTTTAATTTTAAAAATTAAATCTTTTTCAATCCTATCCTTTTATCATATCTTCTTATCTTATCTTTTTATCATATCTTTTTCAAAATTTTATCTTTTTCAAAAATTTGATTTCAAAATATCTTATCTAACTTCTTATCTTCTTATCTTTTCAAATTTGATTTTAATATCTTTTTCAACTAACTATTTGACTTTTTTGTTTGTTTCTTATCTTTTTCAAAACCACCTAACTACTTTTCCCTCTTTAACTTTCGAAAATATCTCATCTCTTTTTCAAAAATTCTTTTTAATTGTTTTAAATTTTAATTTTAATTATATCTTATCTTTAATTTTCGAAAATCATTAATTGATTTTCAAAATTAATATTTGAATTCTCTCTCTTCTCTTCTTCTATTTATTTATTTATTTAGTAACACCTCTCTTCACCTCTTTTCATCTCCAATCACTGCCTCTATCCTTACCCTTGTGTTTGGAGTCTTCTTCACTTTTATTCCTTTCTTCTTCTACTAATAATAATGATCCTCTTTACTGTGACATAGAGGATTCTTCTTCCTTTTCTTTTTCTCTTCTCTTCCATATGAGCAGGAATAAGGAAAAAGGCACTCTTGTTGAAGCTGATCCTGAACCTGAAAGGACTCTGAAAAGGAAACTAAGAGAAGATAAATTACAACAATCCAGAGACAACCTTTCTGAAATTTTCCAACAACAATAATGCAAGGAGGATGCTTGGTGATTTTACTAAACCCACGTCCAAATTTGATGGAAGAAGCATCTCAATTCCTGCCATTGGAGTAAACAATATTGAGCAAACCTCAATTAGTTGCTTTAATGCAACAGAACTGCAAGTTTTATGGACTTCCATCTAAAGATCCTTACCAGTTTTTAACTGAGTTCTTGCAGATTTGTGAGACTGTTAAGACGAATGGAGTAGATCCTGAAGTCTACAGGCTCATGCTTTTCCCTTTTGTTGTAAGAGACAGAGCTAGAACATGGTTGGACTCACAACCTAAAGATAGCCTGGACTCCTGGGATAAGCTGGTCACGGCCTTCTTGGATAAATTCTTTCCTCCTCAAAAGCTGAGCAAGCTTAGAGTGGATGTTCAGACCTTCAAGCAAAAAGATGGTGAATCCCTCTATGAAGCTTGGGAAAGATACAAGCAGATGACCAAAAAGTGTCCTTATGACATATTTTCAGAATGGACCATATTAGATATATTCTATTATGGTCTATCTGAGTTTTTCAAGATGTCATTGGACCATTCTGCAGGTGGATCCATTCACCTAAAGAAAACGCCTGCAGAAGCTTAAGAACTTATTGACATGGTTGCAAATAACTAATTCATGTACACTTCTGTGAGGAATTCCGTGAATAGTGGGACGCCTCAGAGGAAGGGAGTTCTTGAAATTGATGCTCTGAATGCAGTATTGGCTTAGAACAAAGTGTTGACTCAGCAAGTCAACATGTTTTCTCAAAGTCTGAATGGATGGCAAAATGCATCCAACAGTACTAAAGAGGCAGCTTCTGAAGAAGCTTGTGATCCTGAGAACCCTGCAATAGCAGAGGTAAATTACATGGGTGAACCTTATGGAAACACCTATAATTCATCATGGAGAAATCATCTAAATTTCTCATGGAAGGATCAACAAAAGCCTCAACAAGGCTTTAATAATGGTGGAAGAAACAGGTTTAGCAATAGCAAGCCTTTTCCATCATCTTCTCAGTAACAGTTAGAGAATTTTGAGCAGAGCTCCTCTAATTTAGCAAATATAGTCTCTGATCTGTCTAAGGCCACTTTAAGTTTCATGAGTGAAACAAGGTCCTCCATTAGAAATTTGGAGGCACAAGTGGGCCAGCTGAGTAAGAAAGTAACTGAAACTCCTCCTAGTACTCTCCCAAGCAATACAGAAGAGAATCCAAAGAGAGAGTGCAAGGCCATTGATATAGTCAATATGGCTGAATGCAAGGAGGAAGGGGAGGACGTGAATACCAATGAGGAAGACCTCATGGGACATCTCCCAACCAAGAAGGAGTTTCCTATTGAGGACCCAAAGGAATCTGAGGCTCATATAGAGACCATAGAGATTCCATTAAACCTTCTTCTGCCATTCATGAGCTCTGAAGACTATTCTTTCTCTGAAGAGGATGAAGATGTAACTGGAGAGAAAGTTGCTCAATATCTAGGAGCCATCATGAAGCTAATTGCCAAGTTATTTGGTAATGAGAGGAAGCATGAACAGCTTCTCTCAATGCAGAGTCAAACAGAGCCCCCACAGTCAAACTCTAAGTTTGGTGTTGGGAGGCCACAACCAAACTCTAAGTTTGGTGTTGAACCCCCACATTCAAACTCTAAGTTTGGTGTTGGGAGGTCCCAACAATGCTCTGAACATCTGTGAAGCTCCATGAGAGCTCACTGTCAAGCTATTGACATTAAAGAAGCGCTTATTGGGAGGCAACCCAATTTTTATTTATCTAATTTTATTTTATTTTCATTGTTCTTTTATGTTTTATTAGGTACATGATCATGTGGAGTCACGAAAAAAATATTAAAATTAAAAACAGAATCAAAAACAGCAGAAGAAAAATCACACCCTGGAGGAAGGACTTACTGGCATTTAAACGCCAGTAAGGAGCATCTGGCTGGCGTTCAACGCCATAACAGAGCATGGATCTGGCGTTGAACGCCAGAAACAAGCATAGAACTGGCGTTCAACGCCAGAAACATGCTGCACATGGGTGTTGAACTCCCAGAACATGCATCACTTCGGCATTTAAACGCCAGAATTGCATGCAAAGGCATTTTACATGCCTAATTGGTGCAGGGATGTAAATTCTTGACACCTCAGGATCTGTGGACCCCACAGGATCCCCACCTACCTCAACTCACCTTCTCTCTTCTCCACCAATCACCTCAATCTCTCTTTCCTATTACCTCTTCACCACTCACATCTCCATATCTTCTTCTTCTTCCATTCTTTCTTCTTAGTTTGGTGTGGTAAAAGCATAGCTTTTTTATTTTTCCATTACCATTGATGGCACCTAAGGCCAGAGAAACCTAAAAAAAAAGAAGAGAGAGAAAAGGGAAGACAAAAAAAATTTTTTCCACCTCTGAGTCATAGGAGATGGAGAGATTCATCTCAAGGGTCCATAGCTCAGTAGAAGAGCATTTGATTGCACATCAAGAGAGCATGAGGAATTCCCTCATCAAGAAATCCCTGAGATACCTCAGGGGATACATGTTCCTCCACATAATTATTGAAAACAACTAAGGATAGGAATACCAAAATCACTAGGAATCATGCAACAGAAGCAAGGAAGAGACATAAAGGAGCTCAAAAGCACCATTAGTCCTTCAAAAGGGTGCCACCCTCACTAAGGTGGACTCATTCCTTGTTCTTAAATCTTTTCTGTTTTTTGGTTTTTATGTTATATGTTTATCTATGTTTTGTGTCTTTACTTCATGATCATTAGTAGTTAGTAACTATGTCTTAAAGCTATGAATAATTCCATTAATCCTTCACCTCTCTTAAATGAAAAATGTTTCTAATTCAAAAGAACAAGAAGTACATGGATTTCAAATTTATCCTTGAATTTAGTTTAATTATATTGATGTGGTGACAATACTTTTTGTTTTCTGAATGAATGCTTAAACAGTGCATAATTTTGATCTTATTGTTTATGAATGTTAAAATTGTTGGCTCTTGAAAGAATGATGAACAAAGAGAAATGCTATTGATAATCTAAAAAATCATGAAATTGATTCTTGAAGCAAGAAAAAGTAGTGAAGAACACAAGCTTGCGAAAAGAAAAAAAGAAAAAAAAATTATGGCGAAAAAAAAAATTAGAAAGAAAAAGAAAAAAAAAGCAAGCAGAAAAAGCCAATAGCCCTTAAAACCAAAAGGCAAGGGTAAAAAGGATCTAAGGCTTTGAGCATCAATGGATAGGAGGGCCCAAGGAAATAAAATCCAGGCCTAAGTAGCTAAATCAAGCTGTCCCTAACCATGTGTTTGTGGCATGCAGGTCCAAGTGAAAAGCTTGAGACTGAGTGGTTAAAGTCGTGATCCAAAGCAAAAAGAGTGTGCTTAAGAGCTCTGGATACCTCTAACTGGGGACTCTAGCAAAGCTGAGTCACAATCTGAAAAGGTTCACCCAGTCATGTGTCTGTGGCATTTATGTATCCGGTGGTAATACTGGAAAAGAAAGTGCTTAGGGCCACGACCAAGACTCATAAAAGTAGCTGTATTCAAGAATCAACATACTTAACTAGGAGAATCAATTAACACTATCTGAACTCTGAGTTCCTATAGAAGCCAATCATTCTGAACTTCAAAGGAAAAAGTGAGATGTCAAAACTGTTCAGAAGCAAAAAGCTACAAGTCCCGCTCATATAATTAGAATTAATATTCATTGATATTTTGGGATTTATAGTATATTCTCTTCTTTTTATCCTATTTGATTTTCAGTTGCTTGGGGACAAGCAACAATTTAAGTTTGGTGTTGTGATGAGCGGATAATTTATACGCTTTTTGGCATTGTTTTTAGATAGTTTTTAGTATGATCTAGTTACTTTTAGGGATGTTTTCATTAGTTTTTATGCTAAATTCACATTTCTGGACTTTACTATGAGTTTGTGTATTTTTCTATGATTTTAGGTATTTTCTGGCTGAAATTGAGGGACCTGAGCAAAACTCTGATAGAAGGCTGACAAAGGACTGCTGATGCTGTTGGAATTGACCTCCCTGCACTCGAAATGGATTTTCTAGAGCTACAGAACTCCAAATGGTGCGCTTTTAACGGCGTTTGAAAGTAGACATCCAGAGCTTTCTAGCAATATATAATAGTTCATACTTTATTCATAATTAGACGATGTAAACTGGCGCTCAACGCTAGTTCCATGCTGCATTCTGGAGTCAAACGCCAGAAACACGTCACGAACCAGAGTTGAACGCCCAAAACACGTTACAACTTGGCGTTCAACTTCAAGAGAAGCCTCAGCTCGTGGATAGATCAAGCTCAGCCCAAGCACACACCAAGTGGGCCCCAGAAGTGGATTTATGCATCAATTACTTACTTCTGTAAACCCTAGTAGCTAGTCTAGTATAAATAGGACTTTTTACTATCATATTAGACATCCTGGATCCTGTGATCACATTTTGGGGGCTGGCCATTCGGCCATGCCTGGACCTTTCACTTATGTATTTTCAACGGTGGAGTTTCTATACTCCATAGATTAAGGGTGTGGAGCTCTGCTGTACCTCAAGTTTCAATGCAATTACTACTATTTTCTATTCAATTCGATTTATTCCTATTCTAAGATATTTGTTGCACTTCAACTTGATGAATGTGATGATCCGTGACACTCATCATCATTCTCACTTATGAACGCGCGTGATTGACAACCACTTCCGTTCTAGCTTAGACCGGGCGCATATCTCTTGGATTCCTTAATCAGAATCTTCGTGGTATAAGCTAGAATTGATGGCGGCATTCATGGGAATCCGGAAAGTCTAACCTTGTCTGTGGTATTCCGAGTAGGATTCCGGGATTGAATGACTGTGACGAGCTTCAGACTCCTGAAGGCTGGGCGTTAGTGACAGACGCAAAAGAATCGCTGGATTCTATTCCAACCTGATTAAGAATCGACAGATGATTAGTCGTGCTGTGACAGAGCATTTGGACCATTTTCACTGAGAGGATGGGATGTAGCCATTGACAACGGTGATGCCCTACATACAGCTTGCCATAGAAAGGAGTGATAAAAAAACTGGAAGGAAGAAGTAGAAAAGCAAAGATTCAGAAGGAACACATCACCTCCATACACCTATCTGAAATTCATACCATTGAATTACATGAGTAACTTTATCTTTATTTTCTATTTATTTTATTATCATTATTTAAACCAATAATCTCTTAATCCATTTAAATCTGCCTGACTGGGATTTACAAGATGACCATAGCTTGTTTCATACCAACAATCTCTGTGGGATCGACCCTTACTCACGTAAGGTATTACTTGGATGACCCAGTACACTTGCTGGTTAGTTGAACTCTCCTCTCCCATGACTTCGGAGGTGGAAGCTTTTGTCTTTCCTTTCCCTTTTCTAGAGGTTTCTCCGGTCTTAGGTGCCATAGGTGGTTTTGGAAAAACAAAAAGCTATGCTTTTACCACACCAAACTTAGAATATTGCTCGCTCTCGAGAAAAAGAAGAAAGAAAAGAAGAAGAGGAAGAGAAAATATGGAGGAGAGTGGGGGAGGGGGGAGGTGTATTCGGCCAAGGTGTAGAAGAGGGGGTTGGGTTGTGTGAAAAATGAAGAAGGATGGAGGGGTTTATATAGTGAAGGGAGAGGGGGTAGGTTCGGCTATTTAGGGTGGGTTTGGGTGGGAAAGAAATTTTGAATTTTGAAGGTATGTGGGGTTTATGGGAAAGAGTGGATGGATGTGAGTGGTGAAAGGGGGATAATTGGAATGAGAGATTGAGGTGATTGGTGAAGGATTTTTGGGGAAGAGTGTTTATGGGGAAGAGAGTTTATGGGGAAGAGAGGATGAATATGAAGAAGAGGAGAGAAGGTGAGTTGAGGTAGGTGGGGATCCTGTGGGGTCCACAGATCCTGAGATGATCCTGTGGGGTCCGCAGATCCTGAGGTGTCAAGGATTTACATCCCTGCACCAATTAGGCATGTAAAACGCCTTTGCATACAATTCTGGCGTTTAAACGCCGAAGTGATGCTTATGTTGGGCGTTCAACGCCCAATTGCAGCATGTTTCTGGCGTTGAACACCAATTAGGCATGTAAAACGCCTTTGCATACAATTCTGGCGTTTAAACGCCGAAGTGATGCTTATGTTGGGCGTTCAACGCCCAATTGCAGCATGTTTCTGGCGTTGAACACCAGTTCCATGCTTGTTTCTGGCGTTCAGCGCTAGCTCTCCTCAGAGTATATTCCTGGCGTTCAAACGCCAGGATGCTGCTTGTTTCTGGCGTTCAACGCCAGATCCATGCTCTGTTCTGGCGTTGAACGCCAGCCAGATGCTCCTTACTGGCGTTTGAACGCCAGTAAGTCCTTCCTCCAGGATGTGATTTTTCTTCTGTTGTTTTTTATTCTGTTTTTAATTTTAGTATTTTTTTCGTGACTCCACATGATCATGAACCTAATAAAACATTAAAGAACAATAAAAGAAAAATAAAATTACATAAATAAAAATTGGGTTGCCTCCCAATAAGCGCTTCTTTAATGTCACTAGCTTGACAGTGGGCTCTCATGGAGCCTCACAATTGATCAGGTCAATGTTGTAGACTCTCAACACCAAACTTAGAGTTTGGATGTGGGGATTCAACACCAAACTTAGAGTTTGGCTATGGCCTCTCAACACCAAACTTAGAGTTTGATTGTGGGGGCTTTGTTTGACTCTGTACTGAGAGAAGCTTTTCATGCTTCCTCTCCATTGTTAAAGAAGAAGATCCTTGAGCCTTAAACACAAGGTAGTCCCCATTCAATTGAAGGACTAATTCTCCTCTGTTAACATCTATCACAGCCCTGCTGGCTAGGAAAGGTCTTCCAAGGATGATGAATTCATCCTCCTCTTTCCTAGTGTCTAAGATTATGAAATCAGCAGGGATGTAAAGGCCTTCAACCTTTACCAACACGTCCTCTACCAATCCATAAGCTTGTCTGACTGACTTGTCTGGCATTTGCAATGAAAATATGGCACGCTGTATCTCAATGATCCCCAGCTTCTCCATTACAGAGAGTGGCATAAGATTTATGCCTGACCCTAGGTCACACAGAGCTTTTTCAAAGATCATGGTGCCTATGGTGCAGGGTATTACGAATTTACCAGGATCTTATTTTTTTTGAGGTAAAGTTTGTTGAACCCATGTATCTAGTTCACCAATGAGCAAGGGAGGTTAACCTTCCCAAGTCTCATTACCAAATAACTTGGCATCCAGCTTCATGATAGCTCCTAGATATTGAGCAACTTGATCTCCAGTTACATCTTCATCCTCTTCAGAGGAAGAATAGTCTTCAGAGCTCATGAATGGCGGAAGGAGGTTTAATGGAATCTTTATGGTCTCTATATGAGCCTCAGCTTCCTTTAGGTCCTCAATAGGAGACTCCTTCTTGCCTGAGAGACGTCCCATGAGGTCTTCCTCATTGGGATTCACGTCCTCTCCTTCCTCCCTAGGTTCGGCCATTTTGATTATGTCAATGGCCTTGCACTCTCTTTTTGGATTCTCTTCAGTATTGCTTAGGAGAGTACTAGGAGGAGTTTCAGTTACTTTCTTACTCAGCTGGCCCACTTGTGCCTCCAAATTTCTGATGGAGGACCTTGTCTCACTCATGAAACTTAAAGTGGCCTTAGATAGATCAGAGACTAAATTTGCTAAGTTAGAGGTACTCTGCTCAGAATTCTCTGTCTGTTTTTGAGAAGATGATGGATAAGACTTGATATTGCTGAGCCTATTTCTTCCACCATTATTAAAGCCTTGTTGGGGCTTTTGTTGATCCTTCCATGAGAAATTTGGATGATTTCCCCATGATGAATTATAGGTGTTTCCATAAGGTTCACCCATGTAATTTACCTCTGCCATTGCAGGATTCTCAGGATCATAAGCTTCTACTTCAGAAGATGCCTCTTTAGTACTGTTGGATGCATTTTGCCATCCATTCAGACTTTGAGAAATCATGTTGACTTGCTGAGTCAACATTTTGTTCTGAGCCAATATGGCATTTCAGAGCATCAATTTCAAGAACTCCCTTCTTTTGAGGCGTTCCATTATTCACGGAATTCCTCTCAGAAGTGTACATGAACTGGTTATTTGTAACCATGTCAATAAGTTCTTGAGCTTTTGCAGGCGCTTTCTTTAGGAGAATGGATCCCCTGTAGAATGGTCCAGTGACATCTTAGAGAACTTAGATAGACCATAATAGAATATATCTATCATGGTCCATTCTGAAAACATGTCAGAAGGACATCTTTTGGTCATCTGCTTGTATCTTTCCCAAGCTTCATAGAGGGATTCACTATCTTTTTGTTTGAAGGTCTGAACATCCACTCTAAGCTTGCTCAGCTTTTGAAGAGGAAAAAACTTAGCCAAGAAGGTCGTGACCAGCTTATCCCAAGAGTCCAGGCTATCTTTAGGTTGAGAGTCCAACCATGTTCTAGCTCTGTCTCTTATAGCAAAAGGGAAAAGCATGAGCCTGTAGACTTCAGGATCTACTCCATTAGTCTTAACAGTCTCACAGATCTGCAAGAACTCAGTCAAGAACTGGTAGGGATCTTCTTATGGAAGTCCATGAAACTTGCAGTTCTGTTGCATTAGAGCAATTAATTGAGGTTTCAGCTCAAAATTGTTTGCTCCAATGGCAGGAATTGAGATGCTTCTTCCATCAAACTTGGATGTAGGTGCAGTATAATCACCAAGCATCCTTCTTGCATTATTGTTGTTGGGTTCGGCTGCCATCTCCTTTTCTTGTTCGAAAATTTCAGCAAGGTTGTCTCTGGATTGTTGTAATTTAGCTTCTCTTAGTTTTCTCTTCAGAGTCCTTTCAGGTTCTGGATCAGCTTCAACAAGAATGCCTTTTTTCTTGTTCCTGCTCATATGAGCAGGAAGAGAACAGAAAAGGAAGAGGAATCCTCTATGTCACAATATAGAGATTCCTTTATGTTAGTAGAAGAAGAAGGGAATAAAGAAAGGAGAATCCAAACACAAGGGTGAGGATAGGGGCAGAGATTTGAGATGAAGAGAAGTGTTAGTAAATGAATAAATAAATAGAATAAGATGAGAGACAGAAGTTTTCGAAAATAATTTTGAAAAGGAGTTAATGATTTTCAAAAATTAAGATAAGAAATAAAATTAAAATTAAAATTTAAAATAATTAATTAATTAAAAAGAATTTTTGAAAAAAAGGGAGGTATTTTTGAAAATTAGAGAGAGAAAAGTTGTTAGGTGGTTTTGAAAAAGATAAGAAATAAACAAAAAGTCAAATAGTTAGTTGAAAAAGATTTGAAAGTCAATTTTGAAAAGATAAGAAGATAAGAAGATATTTTGAAATTAAATTTTTGACAAAAAAGATAAAATTTTGAAAAAGATATGATAAAAAGATATGATTAAAAAGATATGGTTGGAAAAGATTTAATTTTTAAAATTAAAATTAATTACTTGACTAACAAGAAACTAAAAGATATGATTCTAGAATTTAAAGATTGAACTTTTCTTAACAAGAAAGTAACAAACTTCAAATTTTTGAATCAATCATATTAATTGTTAGCATAATTTTCGAAAATAAAGATAAAACTAAGAAAAAGATTTTTGAAAAATATTTTAAAGGATTTTTGTAAATTAATAAGAAAAATGAAAAAGATTTAATTTTTGAAAATGTTTTAAAAAAAAGATTTTTAAAATTTGAAAATTTGACTTGACTTACAAGAAACAACTAATTTTAAAATTTTTTTTTTGACTAAGTCAACCCAAATTTTCGATATTTTGAGAGAAAAAAAAAGGAAAAGATATTTTTTATTTTTGAATTTTTTAATTATGAGAGAGAAAAACATAAAAAATGACTCACAACATGAAAATTATGAATCAAAACACATGATGCATGCAAGAACACTATGAATGTCAAGATGAACACCAAGAACACTTTGAAGACCATGATGAACATCAAGAACATATTTTTGAAAAATTTTTGATGCAAAGAAAACATGCAAGACACCAAACTTAGAAATTTGCAATGCTTAGACACTATGAATGCATAGATGCATATGAAAAACAACAAAGAACACAAAACAAGAAATTATCAAGATCAAACAAGTAGACTTACCAAGAACAACTTGAAGATCATGAAGAACACTATGAATGCATGAATTTTTTCGAAAAATGCAAGAACAATATGAATATGCAATTGACACCAAACTTAAAACATGACACAAGACTCAAACAAAAAACACAAAAATATTTTTGATTTTTATGATTTTATTATTTTTTGTATTTTATTTTATATTTTTTGAAAAACATATAGGAAAAAGAAAGTAATGAATCCAAAAGTCCTCAATCAAAATCCTATGAATTAGACATGGCTTAATAGCCAGCCAAGCTAAAACATGTTATATGAAACTCTAGAATTCATTCTTGAAAACTCTGAAAATTTTCGAAAATAGGTGATAAATTTTTGAAGGATTTTTGAAAAATTTTTGAAAATAAAACAAAAAAGAAAATTACCTAATCTGAGCAACAAGATGAACCGTCAATTGTCCAAACTCGAACAATCCCCGGCAATGGCGCCAAAAACTTGGTGCACGAAATTGTGATATCTTATAATGACATTCAACTTGGTGTGCGCATTTACTAACTCAGCACTTTCTTCACAACCTCGCATAACTAACCAGCAAGTGCACTGGGTCGTCCAAGTAATAAACCTTACGTGAGTAAGGGTCGATCCCATGGAGATTGTTGGTATGAAGCAAGCTATGGTCATCTTGTAAATCTCAGTCAGGCGGATAATAAATGGTTATGGAGTTTTTGAATAATAATAATAAATAAACTGAAAATAATGATAGAAATACTTATGTAGATCATCGATAGGAATTTCAGATAGGTGTATGAAGATGCTGTGCTCCTTCTGAATCTCTGCTTTCCTACTGCCTTCATCCAATCCTTCTTACTCCTTTCCATGGCAAGCTGTATGTAGGGCATCACCGTTGTCAATGGTTACTGACGAATGGATTTTTGATGGTTTAGAATTTCTCAAATAAAATCTCGTCGAAGTATAGTTTCTAAACCAAGCAATAATCCTTTCATACAAAAAGTTGTTTGTCACTAAAACAAACCCCTAAATTTATAAACCGAAGTATTCAAACCTCGGGTCGTTCTCCCTAGGAATTACAATAAAGTGTCTTGTTATTGGTTTGAGTTGTTTTGGGGTTTTGATAAGAGGCATGAAAGTAAATGGCAATGAAAGTAAACTAATAACTATAAAAGGCTCTTGGCAAGGTATGAAAATTAGAAGTCCTATCCTAGTTATCCTTCTCATTGTGATGAGAATTGTTCATTGCTACCACTTAGTTAACCCTTACTAGATAAAGGAAAGTCAAGTGGATGAATTGACTTGAGCCACAAGTTCTAGCAACTCCCAAGGAAAGACTAGCTTTAGTGCACTCCAAACCAATTAGCAATCTCTCCAATTATCAATCAACAAAGGAATTAGATAACTCAAGTGTCACTAATTACTCTACCTAGGCCAAGAGGAACAAAATCTACACTAAATCTAGAAGAGGCATTTCAACAAACACATAGAGTGCAATACAAGTAAACAATATAAATTGCAAGAATTAAAGAGAGATCTAACTATAAAGGCAAGAGATCAATAATAGAAAAGCAAAGAAGAACAATTATTATGAATTACCTCTTATTGAATTGGAAGAAAGTAGAAGGAACAATACTAGATCTACAACAAAATGTAAGAACAACATAAAGGAAATTACAACAAAAGAATGGAAGAGAGATGAATGTAGCAACAAAGAATTGAGAGATAGAAGGAGAAGAAAGCAAAGATTAAAACCTAGATCTAAGAACTAATCCTAATCCTAATTCTAGAGAGAAGTGAGAGCTTCTCTCTCTAGAAACTAACTCTAACTACTCCTAATGTGTGTAATGTACTAATGAGTTGGAATTCCCTTTGCTCTTCAATCCTTGGCTTTAAATAGCATCTTTGGCGCCAAAGTTGGTTAGGATTGGGCCCCACAACCCTTCAGAATTCGTTGGCCACGTTTTCATTAAAAAAATCATAAACCAACACCGACGCGTACGCGCACATCACGCGTACGCGTCCATGGGGTAATTCGCAGGTGCGCGCAAGCGCCAGGTGCGCGCGCGCGTCCATGGGCGAGTTCAACTTCTTTGACTTTTCATGATTTCTCCACTTTGTATGCTTTCCTTTTCACTCCTTTGATCCATTACTAGCCCTTTTCAATCTGAAATCACTAGCAAACATATCAAGGCATCTAGTGGAATCAAAGGGAGATTAAAATCATCAAATTAAAGGCCTAAAAAGCATGCTTTCACATCTAAGCACAAATAAGGAGACAATCACAAAACCATGCTATTTCATTGAATAAATGTGGGTAAAAGGTGATAAAATCTCTTAAAATCAATACAAGATAAACCGTCAAAACGGGGTTTGTCAACCTCCCCACACTTAAACCAAGCATGTCCTCATGCTTAAACCAAGAATGAAGTAAGGATATGGCATTTATTCAATGGAAACTAACTAAATGCAATCTACCTACATGCAACTATCTAGATGAATGCAATTGCTTGGTCAAAATAAATCAATTCCCAAGAAGCATATATAAGCACAAGGGCTAAGGACTAGCAAGTCTAATCCACAATTGAATTGAGTTATTAAATATTTTTACAAACTTGCATGAAGAGATGATCATAGGTGAAAACATGTAATTGAGCATCGAACCCTCACCGGAAGTGTTTGCACTCTATTTGCTCAAGTGTTTAGGGTTGATTCACTCAATTCTCTCCTAATCATGTTTTCCAAGATTTGTTTTTCTTCTAACAATCAACAAATATTTCATGCATGCATACATATATCATGAGGTCTTTTCATAGGTTGTAATGGGGCTAGGGTTAAGGTAGGATGCATATATGGTTAAGTGAGCTTGAAATTTGAATCTTTGATAAGCTTAAACTTTCCACCTAACCTATGACATCCTATACAATTAAATTCCAACCTAACTACCCATTTTTCACTCTTTCACATACTCATGTATTCCTTTTTAATTTCACAACACCTATGCATTGATTTTATTGGACTATACTTTGATTTGGGGCATTTTGTCCCCTTTTTATTCCTTTCTTTTTTTTTCTTCTTTTTCTTTCTTTTTCTATATATATTTTTTTCTTTTCCATATTATTTTTTTTCTTTCTCTTTTGTTTTTCTCATTTTTTTTTCTATATACAAGAATCTCAATGCATAAGGTTTTACATTTGATCAATACATGAGTATGTACCCAATTCCCAATATTTTCAATAACAATACAAAATTACCCTTTTATTCACCCAATCTCCCAAGGTTCCCACACTTGAATGATACTCACACACTCTAGCCTAAGCTAATCAAAGATCCAAATAAGGACATTTATTGTTTTTCGCTTTAAGGCTTGTAATGTGCTAAAATAAGAACAAGTGGGTTAAGCGTAGGCTCAAATTGGCTAACAAAGGAATATAAAAGGGTTGGCTATTTGGATAAGTGAGCTAATGAAATGATGGCCTCAATCATATAAATGTATGTATACACAAAATAATGGACATAAAGAATCAAACAAATAAAAGATTACAATCATAGGAAGAGAATAATGCGCACAAGAAGGAAAATAAGTGGTTACAAGATGTAACCACACCATTAGGCTCAAATCTCACTTGCTTGTGTTCTTAGCTAAAAAATATGATCCACAATATATATATATATATATATATATATATATATATATATATATATATATATATATATATATATATATATATATATATATATATATGATTCAAGCAAGTTCTATGAAAAGTTTTCACTCAAATCAATTAAGGTGCCCTATAGATAGAAATCTTGAAAAAATTTTTTATTATTTTGACTAGCTTATTGTGTATACATATGCAAAAATTAAGAGAATGCAAGTAAAAATCCTAAAATCCTAGAATGAAATGCAAAAGTGTTGGGATTAGAAACTTGTCACCCAAAATCGCCGAACGGTCGGACAACCTCCCCACACTTAAAAGTTTGCACCGTCCTCGGTGCACTCAAAGATGAGCAAGGGGTACGACGACTCTCCGGATTGCTATGTGTTCTTAGTCTTGCTTCCGTTATTACTTGTGGTGCATTCATCATGAAAAACAAAAATATAACACCATAAGGTAGGGTAATACAAAAGCAAGGAAGCATAATTGTTGGAATGAGGTAAATCACTAGAATTGAGTGAGTGAATTAGTGTGACATTAATGACAAATAAGTGTGTGAATTCTAAATTGCGCGGTTTAGAACCCACATTAGCATAAAAGTTATGTCACAAAAGAAGCATGTACTTTACTCATTCTACTATGCTTGAGATGCTTTAAGTGAACTTGTAAGGTAAAACAAGCATTAAAGAAGCATGAAAGCATTCAAGCCAAACACATATGGATGCATATAATCATAAAATACAATGCATTAAGGTAAATGCACAACATCATCCATCAAGAGGTTGCCTAATCACAAAATAAGGCTCAAATCACATGGTGGCCAAATCATGTAATTCAAGAAGAGTTACAAGCTCGAAGGCAATTCTCATCACTTGGTATTTTTCAAAAGATAAGCATGAAAAACTCAAGACCAAGTAGCAAAATATAACCTCAATCATAGGATCCAACAAAGATTATCTAAAAACGTTAATGCTAAATTAGCATTTAGGCAATAAAGGGGAAGCAATGCATAGTAAACAAAGTCAATAATCCAACACTTGTAATGAAAAGAGAGAAAATAAAATGAAAACTAAACTAAAGCTAACTAATCAACTAACTAACTAACTAAAGTAAATGGTTATCAATGGTGTTTGGAAGTTTTGGATGAGGGGTAGAAGAAGGGAAGAAGAGATGAGAAGGAAAGAAATGGAAAGAGGAGAAGAAAAGAAATGTGGTGAAGGGAGGAAATCCGCGCGTACGCGCGCATGCCGCGCGCGCGTAGATGGTTTATTTCGAGAGTGGCGCGTACGCGTCATGTGCGCATACGCGTGAATTGGTTTGTTCCTCAGGCCCAATTTCCGCATGGTGCAGGCCTAACTCTCGGGTCAAGGTATGGACGGTGGAACTTCTCAATCCACGCGTACGCGTGTATGGCGCGCACGCGTGGATGGTCCAAAATGCTTGATGCACGCGTACGCACGCAGTGCGCGTACGCGTGGATGGTGCTCTGTTTTTCAAAAATTTTGCTATGTTTTTGCACCAATCTAAGCATTCTAAACCTCCAAACGGCTACCAAAATACCATAAAACCTTATTTGACATACTAAACTACCAATTAGACTCATTAAAATAATCAAAACAAGAATTTAAACTAATTCTACCAATATGTACAAAAAAGAGAAAATGAAAAGAAGTTACCATGGTGGGGTGTCTCCCACCTAGCACTTTTATTTATTGTCCTTAAGTTGGACTTATGGGGAGCTTCTCTCAAGGTGGCTTGTGCTTGTACTCATCTTGGAACTTCCACCAATGCTTGGACTTCCAATAAGCTCCGTCATTCAAGATTAATATCTCCAAGCTTTGATGGAGTTCTTCACAAACCATGGGCTCCCAATGTTGATCCTTATGTGTTCCCGGATCCCATATTTTGTCTTCACACCCATCTCCAAGTTGATTATTATTAATCCATGTGGGTGGTGAGCAAGGTGAATTCTCAATAGAGTGACCAAACATCCTTCTAGACCCAAGCAATCTAGTTCTACACCAACCCTTACAATTAAGCTTTGAGTATGCAACCATGATGAACCTAGAATGATATTTCAAACCACTAACCATCTCCTTTTTACTCTTAAAGCCACAAATATGTCTAAGTTGACCATCCGTCTCAAGCAAACCATATTCAAGGGGAATAATAAAGCTTAAGTATAAAAAATTTACCCACTTGAATGAAAAGATAGATGGTGGTGGCTTGGGGAGAGGTATCTCCAATGTGCTTGCAAGCTCTCCTCCCTTGTATTCTTCCTTGTCAACTTCCACCTCTTCATAAACTTCTTCATTTTCAATCCTTTGTTCATCATATTCATCTAGCTCTTCTCCATCACTCAAATCATAAATTGGAGGACGAGAGAAATCTACCTCCACATCACTTTCAAATTCATTGGGAGAAGGTTCTTCAAATTTGAAGGATTTTCCACCAAGAAAATTGGATGCATGATCTTCATTACCAAGGGAACTCAATTCTTGCTTCATTCCTTCCAAGTCTTCATTCAAAAATTGTTTTGGAGATTGTGCACTTCCCTCCTCAACATCAAATTCAATCTTCTTGGAGGGGTTTTCTTCAATTCTAAGTTCCCAAGGGGGTTCCGCATCTCCTAAGTCTTCAACCACTTCTTCCTCTTCTTCAATGACCATAGGTTCCTCCAATTGTTCTAACACAAAGTAGCATTCCTTATTCTCTACCAGAGTTTCCAATCTCTCCTTCATGCTATGCTTTTCAATTGATTCTCCACATGTGACCATGGGAGTGCCTTGAGTACCCAAATATTGGGAGACTAAATTGCTTACTACCTTGGTCAAAGTAGCCATAAATTCTAGTGTCTCCCTTTGCATTTCTCCTTGCCCTTGAAGTATAAGGCTAAGGATTTCATCCATTGAAGATTGGAGTGGATAGGAGGGTTCATTGTCTTGGAGAAATGGTTCATTATAGGAAGGTGGTTCTCCTTGGTAAGGTGGTGGTGTGTATTGAGGTGGTTCTTGGGAGTAGTAATCTTGGAATTGTGGTTCCATGTATGGCTCATATGGTTCAAAAGGTGGTTGGTGTAGTGGATATGAATCATGGTCATATGGAGGTGTTTGGTGAAAATAGGCTTGAGAGTGTGGTTGAGGCTCATGTTGAGGATATGACTCATAGGCATATGGTGGTGGTTCTTGAAAGTCACAAGGAGATTCACCATAGCCATTGGATTGGTATGCATCATAGAATGGCTCTTCTTCATAGTGTATTGGTGGAGGTTGTTGCCATGAGGATTGATCATAAGCATATGGCTCCTCCCACCTTTGATTGTCCCATCCTTGATACATTTCTTCATTGTAATCTCCACTTCCTACAACATAGTTGTAACTACACTCATAGCCAAAATGAGAATTCATAATGAAAAGAGGAAACAAAAATCAAAAGATAATAGAAAACAAGTGAAATAAAATTCTACAACTAGCAAATAAAGCAAAGAGCAAGATATTTACACTATTCACATATGTACAATAACCAATAACATAACACCATTGCAATTCCCCGGCAACGGCGCCATTTTGACGAATGGATTTTTGATGGTTTAGAATTTCTCAAATAAAATCTCGTCGAAGTATAGTTTCTAAACCAAGCAATAATCATTTCATACAAAAAGTTGTTTGTCACTAAAACAAACCCCTAAATTTATAAACCGAAGTATTCAAACCTCGGGTCGTTCTCCCTAGGAATTACAATAAAGTGTCTTGTTATTGGTTTGAGTTGTTTTGGGGTTTTGATAAGAGGCATGAAAGTAAATGGCAATGAAAGTAAACTAATAACTATAAAAGGCTCTTGGCAAGGTATGAAAATTAGAAGTCCTATCCTAGTTATCCTTCTCAATTGTGATGAGAATTGTTCATTGCTACCACTTAGTTAACCCTTACTAGATAAAGGAAAGTCAAGTGGATGAATTGACTTGAGCCACAAGTTCTAGCCAACTCCCAAGGAAAGACTAGCTTTAGTGCACTCCAAACCAATTAGCAATCTCTCCAATTATCAATCAACAAAGGAATTAGATAACTCAAGTGTCACTAATTACTCTACCTAGGCCAAGAGGAACAAAATCTACACTAAATCTAGAAGAGAGGCATTTCAACAAACACATAGAGTGCAATACAAGTAAACAACATAAATTGCAAGAATTAAAGAGAGATCTAACTATAAAGGCAAGAGATCAATAATAGAAAAGCAAAGAAGAACAATTATTATGAATTACCTCTTATTGAATTGGAAGAAAGTAGAAGGAACAATACTAGATCTACAACAAAATGTAAGAACAACATAAAGGAAATTACAACAAAAGAATGGAAGAGAGATGAATGTAGCAACAAAGAATTGAGAGATAGAAGGAGAAGAAAGCAAAGATTAAAACCTAGATCTAAGAACTAATCCTAATCCTAATTCTAGAGAGAAGTGAGAGCTTCTCTCTCTAGAAACTAACTCTAACTACTCCTAATGTGTGTAATGTACTAATGAGTTGGAATTCCCTTTGCTCTTCAATCCTTGGCTTTAAATAGCATCTTTGGCGCCAAAGTTGGTTAGGATTGGGCCCCACAACCCTTCAGAATTCGTTGGCCACATTTTCATTAAAAAAATCATAAACCAACACCGACGCGTACGCGCACATCACGCGTACGCGTCCATGGGGTAATTCGCAGGTGCGCGCAAGCGCCAGGTGCGCGCGCGCGTCCATGGGCGAGTTCAACTTCTTTGACTTTTCATGATTTCTCCACTTTGTATGCTTTCCTTTTCACTCCTTTGATCCATTACTAGCCCTTTTCAATCTGAAATCACTAGCAAACATATCAAGGCATCTAGTGGAATCAAAGGGAGATTAAAATCATCAAATTAAAGGCCTAAAAAGCATGCTTTCACATCTAAGCACAAATAAGGAGACAATCACAAAACCATGCTATTTCATTGAATAAATGTGGGTAAAAGGTGATAAAATCTCTTAAAATCAATACAAGATAAACCGTCAAAACGGGGTTTGTCGGTTACATCCTATCCTCTTAGTGAAAAAGGTCCAAATGCTCTGTCACGGCACGGCTAATCATCTGTCGGTTCTCGATCATGTCGGAATAGAATCCCTTGATTCTTTTGCGTTTGTCATCACGCCAACAATCATGAGTTTGAAGCTCGTCACAGTCATTCAATCCCGGAATCCTACTCAGAATACCACAGACAAGGTTTAGACTTTCTGGATTCTCATGAATGCCGCCATCAATTCTAGCTTATACCATGAAGATTCTGATCTCACGGAATGGAAGGCTCGGTTGTCAGGCGAGGGCAACCATGCGTCGTGCATCAGGAATCCAAGAGATTCACACTCTAGCTTTCGCTTGTAGAACGGAAGTGGTTGTCAGGCACACGCTCATAGGGACAGATGATGATGAGTATCACAGATCATCACATCCATCAGATTGAAGTACGAGTAGTATCTTAGAACAGAAATAAGATTGAATTTGAATAAAAGATAGTAGTAGTTGCATTAAAACTCGAGGTACAGCAGAGCTCCACACCCTTAATCTATGGTGTGTAGAAACTCCACCGTTGAAAATACATAAGTGATGAAGGTTCAGGCATGGCCGAATGGCCAGCCCCCAAAATATAATCACAGGATCAAAAAATACAATCCAGGATCCAGGATCGGTCAAAAAAAGAAGACTCCGGTACAATAGTAAAACGTTCTATTTATACTAGACTAGCTACTAGGGTTTACAGAAGTAAGTAATTGATGCATAAATCTACTTCCGGGGCCCACTTGGTGTGTGCTTGGGCTGAGCTTGAGCTTTACACGTGCAGAGGCTTCTTTTGGAATTGAACGCCAAGTTGTAACATGTTTTTGGCGTTCAACTCTAGTTCGTGACATGTTTATGGTGTTTGACTCTAGAATGCAACATGGAATTGGCGTTGAGCGCCAGTTTACGTCATCTAATCACGAATAAAGTATGGACTATTATATATTACTGGAAAGCTCTAGATGTCTACTTTCCAACGCCGTTGAGAACGCGCCATTTGGAGTTCTGTAGCTTCAGAAAATTCATTTTGAGTGCAGGGAGGTCAGAATCTAATAGCATCAGCAGTCTTTTATTAGCTTTTTATCAGAGTTTTGCTCAGGTCCCTCAATTTTAGCCAAAAAATACCTGAAATCACAGAAAAACACACAAACTCATAGTAAAGTCCAAAAATATAAATTTATCATAAAAACTAATGAAAACATCCCTAAAAGTAGCTAGATCCTACTAAAAACTACCTAAAAATAATGCCAAAAAGTGTATAAATTATCCGCTCATCAAGCACTCTTTTCCTTCCTTTCTTTCCTTTGTCCTCTTTCTTGAGCTTTGGACAGTTTAGCTTGAAGTGTCCAGCCTCCTTGCAATGATGACACGTCACTTTGCTCAAGTCTATCTTGTGTTCCTTTGAGTTTGAACCCTTGTACTTGCCCTTGTTCTTCATCATCCTTCTAAATCTCCTAGCAAAAAACAAAAGCTCATCATCTGAAATACCATCACTAGACTCACTCTCTTTTGGTTCGATTTCTAACTTGAGGGCTATTCCCTTTTTCTTTAAGTTCAGGTTTGTGTGTGTGATTTCATAGGCCACGAATTTTCCTCTCAGCTCATCATAGGTTATGGGACTTAGGTTGTTGCTCTCGGTTAGGACAATGGTAGTGGTTTCCCATTCTTTTGTAAGGCTTCTAAGGAGTTTTCTCACCAAGGTTTATTCTGCATAGTTTGTACCCGTAGCATCAAGGTTGTTGATTATGATTGAGAATCTCTCAAAACGCTTCATTAATGCTTTCTCCATCCTTCATGTTGAACATCTCGTACTCTTTTCGCAGCATATCAATCCTCGTTTCTTTGACTTGCTTAGTGCCTTCGTGTGTAACCTGGAGTTTTTTCCAAATTTCTTTGGCTGTCTTGCATCTAGACACCTTTTGATACTCTTCAAAGCTGATAGCACAGTGAAGAAGGTTGATGGCTTTAGCATTCATCTCCGTCTTCTTCTTTTTGTCTTCATTCCATTCAGCTTCTTCTTTTGGAGTCACCACTCCATCAGCACTTGTTTTTGTTGGGATCTTGGGACCGCTAACAACAATCTTCCATATGTTGTAGTCAATAGATTGGATGAAAATTCTCATCCTCTCTTTCCAGTAGGCATAGTTCTTCCCGTTGAAGAAGGGTGGCCGGTTGTTTGACTGGCCTTCAGTGAGGGTGTAGACAACTGTGGTAGTGTCCAAGTTGTTCACCATTGGATCTATGCTCCAAGCGGTTAAGCTTGATTCTTGAGACCTTAGCTCCTGATATCAATTGAAGGTTGTGGTAGGCTTAGAGAAGGGGGTTGAATCTATGCCTTCCTTTTTAAGTTACTGTTATGACCTTTTAAATCAAACTTTCAATTCTGATTCTCTTTGTACTCAGCAGCAGAAATTTATGAGACAATTTATTTTTGTCTCATGAATATCAGAAAACAGAACACAACAGAGAGGAAAAAAGCTAACACCAGCATATATCCTGGTTCGGTTGCCTTGTGCTATGCAACCTACATCCAGTCTTCTCCACAACAATGGAGGAATTTCTACTATAGTTAAAAGTATTACATAACCAATTTCACACTCAAGTTCTAACCTAACTTGACATTGGCTATGCTAACGCCTAACTATTCACTCTTAGTGCTAACCCAACTAAGAAAGAGATACCTTACAGGTACAAGATACAAGACACTTAACCAACCTAAAGAAATCAGAAAATAACTCTAGGCTTTTCTCTCAAGTGTATCACTCAGCCTTTTTCCACTCATGGCTTTTACTTGAGCTTTCTCACAATGTATTTTCTCACAAGAAATTACAGAAAGATAAACACAGAAAAGTACATCAAACTCTGTAAAACAAGAAGGAGATTGACTTCATCAGCAGCCTCTTTACTATGTGCAAAACCAGATATGCAAACCTTAAATACAGTTCTTCAGTATTGGCCAAATATTTCTTTGAAAGAAAGCATTATCCAAGTAGAGGAACTTCACAGAACACAACTCACCAAACTCTGGTTTTCTCTCCTTACCTTCTGAATGAGCAGCAAGCTTCTTTTATCTCCTTGCATGTTGCTGGGTTCACCTTCCTAGGTCAACTTCTTGAGCCTTGAGCTTCACTAACCCATCCGATCACCTTTTTTCCAGTAATCTTCAAATTAGAAACTTTGCTTCCGACTTCTCTATCTTGACCGAAAGCCATAAAGCAGCAACCATAAGAGTCTTCCAATAGTCAACCGAATCTTGAAGCACATGGAAAGAGTTTGAACTGAGTGAAGTACTAGGGCTTGGGTCGGATCACTTCATTTTGCCCATTTTGATTTTTCCAGCCTTGTTTCCTTATGGGCTTCGTTTATATTATTGATCCACCAGCCTTGCTATATTATTTTTCATTCTAATTGGACTGCTAAACTAAGTTTTGGCCTGCAACATATTTATAAATAATTAGTAACATACAATTATTAATTAATCAACACTAATTATTTATCTTGTCCAATAATGTTTGTCATCACTAATTTAATTAGTTAATTTCTTAACTCAACACAAGTTATTCCTCTCTCAAATACTACTAGTACTATCTTTGACTTAATAGAAAAAAAAGAGTTAGTTCTTTGAAAAAAGCTTCTAATAATGATGAAAGAGCTCATCTTGCAAGAATTATTTACTATATGGGTTTTTACACTTTTGCTGCAAGTCATGCAATACCTAGCTATTTACCTCCGGAATATAATACTTTGAGAACAATATTATTACAAAAAGAAAAGGAGAATCTTGAAAAAATGCTTCAACCAATAAAAAATTTATGGAGCTCAAAAGGAGTTATAATTGTTGCTAATGGGTGGACGGATATGCAAAGAAGATCTTTAGCTAATGTTATAGCCATAAGTAAGGGAGGTATATTTTTTTAAAAGCTGTTGATGAATCTCTAGAACGAAATAAAGATCGATTCTACATGGCTCGCTTATTCAAGGAAGTAATCAAGGAGGTTGGAGTTCAAAATGTGGTCCAAATCATAACTGACAATACTTCGGTATGCAAAGGTATTGGGTCACTTATTGAACAAAATTATAATCACATTTTTTGGACTTCATGTGTGGTGCATACATTAGACTTGGCCTTAAAAAATATATGTGCTGCAAAGAATTCTTAAGTTACCTATGATGAATGTCATTAAATCACAGAGGTATGTGATGATGTCGTCTTCATAAAAGACTTCATCATAAACTACTCAATAAATTGGCAATCTTTAATGTGTATGTTCCACTAAAGCGTCTTTCTATTGTTGAGACAAGGTTTGCATCAACAATTATAATGTTAAAAAGGTTCAAACTCAGCAAGCAAGCTTTGCAGAAAATGTTAATCAATCAAGAATGGAATACTTATTTATAGTGGAATAAAATTGATTATATAATCAATTTCATAAATCCAATATATGAAGTTATTCAAATTTGTGATATAGACTCTCCAACTTTTCACTTAGTATATGATATGTGGGATACTACAATAGACAAAGTAAAAGAAATAATCTATAGGCATGAAGGGAAGAGATAAGATTAACATTCCTCCTTTTATGAAGTGGTTTATTCTATATTAATTGACAGAAGAACAAAGAGTAGTACTTCACTTCATTGCATGGCTCATTTTTCGAATCCAAGGTAAATTTATATTTATTAAAATAATTATTTAAATTTTGTTATTATAATTTATAATTATTATGTTTTATATAATATATATTTATTTTATTTTGTTATATATTAATTTTATTTTACATAGGTATTATAGTCTATAGTTACTTCAAAAAATTTCAAATAGAGTTGCTTCTCATCAAGATGAAGAAATTTTTATGGAGAAAAACAAGTGTCTAAAATGATATTTTTCTGATATTAAAGATAGAAAGAAGGTTGTTCGAATTTTCTTAACTCCCTATGTTTGGAGGAGTATTTTCTAGTTTTGACTCAATTACAGATAGATGGGAGTTAGACCTACAATATTGTTGGTCTAATTATGGATCTTCTGCTCCTCTTCTTCAAATGATTACATTGAAACTTTTTGTTCAACCTAGCTCTTCATCATGCTCTAAAAGAAATTGGAGCGTACTCATTCATTCATTCCAAGAGGAGAAACAAATTGAATCCTTTTAGAGTTGAAGATTTGGTATATATTCATACTAATCTTCGACTTTTATCTAAAAGGAGTGAAGACTACAAAAAAAGAGATATTAGCATGTGTGATGTAGTTGATGACAATAGTTCAGATCTTAGTAAAATTTTGTATTTATCTTTAGACAAACCAGACATAAAAGCTATGGTGTCTGTGGATGATGGATTTAGAGGAGAAGAAATTGATAAATTTTATGTTAGTGAGACTACAAGAGTAGATTAAAGATTTTTATTATTTTTAATAATTATAAAATTTTAAGATTTTTTATACAACTATATTTACTCTTATATTTATAATATGATATTTTATTATTTAATATATTATTTAAATTTTAATTCATAATGTATCTTAAACGTTTTGTATCTAATTTTTTTTTAAAAAGAACGTGTCTGCATATCCGTGCCGTATCGCACCCGTGTCACGTGTCGTATCCGTGTTTCCTAGAGCACAAGATAAATATACTCAATAATAGGATAAGTAGAGTATTAAATATTAATGGCAAATTAAAAATTTTGCGGAATATAGATGGTAACTTAAATTGCAAAAATGTACTTGTAAACAAAGCGCCGTACTTGTATTTTTCATGATCTTATAAGTGAATATCACGCGTTTAAACCACATACTTAATATGTTTTTCGTACTACTTGTATAAAATAAATGAAAACTTAATGCGAGTGATTTTGTATTAGAACTTTTTCAGGGGCTTGAACAAGTTTTCAAGCACTTATAAGGAGCCAACTTTCCATGTCACTTTAAAATGTAAATAACAAGAAAAGTAAAGAGTTTAAGGTTTAAAAAGATGTGCAACCACGATATATTCTGGTTCAATGTAACCTCTTCACTTACGTCTAATTACCACTTCGATTAAGCCACTCTACTTAGATACTCCTTCTCTAAGAACTTGATGTAATACCAATTTCAAGTGTTTCTCATTGAGTATTTAATGATCTTAGATATCCTCACTGACTATAGCGTTTAGCAAGCTTCATCACTTAGAGAAAACAATCTATAAATTTCTCAATAATCAATAAAAAGATACAAAGTTCTTCTTTTACAATATATGATAGTGAGCTTAAAAAATAATGAGCTCTCTTCTTTGAGTAGATGGTTCCAAATAAAGATATATGAGTAATCTTAAGCTACCTCTCAAATATTGATGAAAAATATTTTGGAAACTTATAAAATTTAATCACAATGAAAGTTTATAGTATAAGAGAATATTGTGCCCTGAAACAATAGTCCAAGACCTCTATTTATATGTCTCTATGCACCCATATATGTTGCAAATATATAGAGAAGGAAAATGATTCAAAACACACGATCTTGGTAGGGTTTTGTGTTTCTAATGGTGTATATATAGGATCGATTTTTAAAGTTAGAGATCGATCTTTTAGTTTAAATTTACTCAAAATTAGCCTCAGCATAATGTGAAGATCGATCCTCTCATTTAACACAGGAATCGATCCTTTAGACTTAATTTTTAACAAATTTAAATTTCAAGTTATGGCATCTTGTGCATGATCCATACTCTTCCTCAATTTTAGATTTTTAAAATCATAAGATAAAAATTATTTTATTTTAATTAAAATATAATTTTAGCTTAAAAAATAAACTTGATTTATCTTTTTGACAAGTGAAAACTAAAGTTCTATAGAGAGATAAACTTAATTTATCCTTAACAAGTAAAAAATTAAAGTCCTACAACTAAACTTTACTTATTGGATTTTTCTTTGACATATTATCCTCATTTCATGCATAATTGATTTCTTGACAAGTTTATGATTGAGTTTGATGCAAGAATCCTCGTATAAAAATCTGATTTTATCCACCATAAAATGGTAAAAAAAAATTTCGTTAAATCTTGGTCAAAACTTTTTTTTTTCAAAATCACTTATCAAACTTTTATATCATATAATATATTTCATACAATAATACTTTTTATTTACCATACAGTCAATCAAAATATTATGTTGCAGTCGAATAAAATATTAAGTTTGTTACTCAAAAAATACTAGTTATCTCATAAACGATAAAAAAAACATATGTTGTCATTTATCAAAACACATACGCATGCATATAATGACGATAAGAATAAGAGCATGGATTCAAGTTGTAAGAACGGAACCACAAACGAGAGAAGAAGTTGAATACGACTATGATGTATAAGATCGCTCCTGCCGCGGAATTCGATGTTGTAGAGGAATTTTTTACTAATTTACTAATTTATTGGTTTAATCGATAAACTATTAGTTAAATCACAGTTATGTAAATAAAAAATATAAAATAATTAAAATTTACCAAATTTAAAATACATATCTTTAATATTTTAAGAATAACTAAATCTCAAATTTTAAAGACAACTAATATAAAGATAGACATAAAATTAGTTAGTACTACAACAATAGTATCTTAATTTGACACAATAAAAATAACAATCCATAATATCATTAAATTTTAATACTAATATTAAAACAGATAACTTTAATCACAACACTAACAATGAAATAGATAAAATAAATTAATAAATTTTTGGTAAAGTTTATATCTATTATATATCTCTAATTTTACAACCAAAATGTGACACATGCCACTCTCTCATTGCAATTGGAATCAAATATTTCTTTCCAAAATTAAAAAAATCTTCCATCCTCTTTACTAATTTTACAACCAAAATGTGTCATATGTCACTCACTCATTGCAATTGGATCCCTCCAAAATTAAGGAATTCTCCTCTCTCCCTTACTAATTTTACAACCCAAAATGTGCCACATGTCACTCTCTCATTGTAATTGAAATTAAATCTTTTCCTCCAAAATTAAAGAATTCTTCCCTCATCTTTACTAATTTTACAACTAAAATGTGGCACATGTCACTCCCTCATTACAATTGAAATCAAATCTTTCTCTCCAAATTTAAAGAGTTCTCCTCCCCTCGCTCTTTCTTTCTCTATTTCTCTCATTCCTTCAATCACTCTATCTATTTTATATATCATTATCAATATCAATGACTAATTACTAATTTGATAACATAACATTTTTTTAGTAGCATTAAAATTAAAAATGAAAAATTAAAATTAAAATATACCTATCTATCTATTATATAATAGCCGTGGCTTATACAGCCACGCGTCAACCCCTCAATAACCCAGAATAAAAAAATCGAAACGGCCTCTAACCTAAACGTTTCATTCATCCCCTTATGGTCTCCCTCAATTGTCTATCTAGGTTTCACTTCAAGGCGTGCTGTCCTCTCTGTTTCTCTTTTGAAACCCTAAATCCCACCTTCCCTTTCGTTCTCTCTAGAGGTGTGCAAAAAAACTGGTTTCACTGAACTGAATTGAAACTGAACTAAAACTGTTTTAAATAAACCAATTTTTTTAAATAAAAAACTGAACTGAAACCATAGTTTTTATGAAAAACCAGTTTATTAAAAACCAGTTTTTATGGTTCAGTTTAGTTTTAAACCAAATTAAAACTAGTTTTATTTAAACTCCAAAATTAATTTTACATACTCTTTCTCCCTTCACTCTCTCTCTCTCTCCTTTCTCTCTCTCTCTCTCTCTTTCTCTCTCTCTCTCTCTCTTTATCCTTTCCCCCTCTCCCTCTCCCTCTCCCTTTCTTCCCCTCTCTCTTCCTCTCTCTCCTCTCCCTCCCCTCTCTCTCTCACCTCCTTCCTCTTTCTCCATCTCCCTCTTTTTCCTCTCTCTCTCTCTCCCCCTCTACCTCTCCTTCCCCTTCCTTCTTCTCTCTCCTCCCCTCTCTCTTCCTCTCTCTCTCCCCTTTTTTTTCTCTCTCTCTCCCTCCCCTCTTTCTTCCTCTCTCTTTCTTCTTCTCCTCTTTCTCCCCCTCCTCTCTCCCTTCTCTCTCTCTCTCCCTTCTCTATCTCTCTCTTTCTCTCTCTCCCCCTCCTATTTGTCTCCCTCTTTTTCTCTCTCTCTCCTCCTCTCTCTCTCTCTTTTCCTCTCTCTCCCTTCTCTCTCTCTCTCGCTCTCTCTCCTTTTCCCCCTATCCCTCTCCCTTCCTTTCCCTCTCTCTCTTCTCTCCCTCCTCTCTCTCCCCTCCCCTCTTTCTTTTCTCTCTCTCTTTCCCTCTGCTCTTTCTCCCTCTCCCTCCATTCCCCCCTCTCTCCCCCTCTCCCTCCCCTTTCCTTCTTCTCTCTCTTCCTCTCTCTCTCTCTCTCCCTTTTTTTCTCTCCCTCCTCTCTCTATCTCTCCTCCTCCCGTCTTTCTTCCTCTCTCTCACTCTCTCCTTCTCCTCTTTCTCCCCCTCATCTCTCTCTCTCTCTCTTTCCTTTTCTCCCCTCTCCCTCTCTCTCCCCATCCCCCTTCTCTCTCTCTCCCTCTCTTTCCCTTCTCTCTCTCTCTTCCTCTTTTCCCTCTTTCTCCTTTTGTTTCTCTCCTCTCTGCCCTCTCTCCACCTCCCCTCTCTCATCCTCTTTCTCTCTCTCATTTTTCTCTTTTTTCTTTCTCTTTCCTATTCTTCTCTCTCTCCTTCCCTTATTTCTCTCTCCTTTTCTCTCTCTCATTCCCTTCTTTCTCTCTCTTTTTTCTCCTTTCTCTCTCTCCTTATTCTCTTTCTCTCCTTCCTTTCTCTCTTTTTTCTTTCTCTCTCATCCTTTTCTCACTCTATATCCCTCTTCTCTTTCTCTTCCTCTTTTCTCCAAAATAAGAGAGAGAA